>NC_086193.1:10458398-10765184 GCF_023053635.1 Elgaria multicarinata webbii | reverse complement strand
CCACGCAGGCCTCCAAGCCCCAACACTTTTTTGGGGGGGGGGTCCTGACTTTCACACAGGACTTTCTCCCCTGTGCCAAAGGGGCGAGGTGCCTCTCCGGAGCTTCAGCTAAGTGCCGGCGAGAGCTTTAACCTAAAACGGGCTGGTCGTTTGGCCCTGCCTGCCACCACCTGAGGACTTCTCCGGACTGGGGTTTCCCAACCCCTGACCTCGAGCGCCAGGCGGGTCGGGGGGTGTCGGAGCACTCACGAGCCACGCCGCCACGTACGTCCCCTTCGGTTTCCCTGCCCTCGGCCGCTTCACCGCCATCTGCCGCAACTGCAGCGCGGCCTGGGTGACGTCCGCGTGGCAGGGGCCGTGGCCGTGGGGGGAGGCAGCCCCGCCCTACCTGGTTGTCTTGCTTGATCACGTTCTGCGCCACCAGCGTGTTGTTCTTGAGGTTGCGCGCCAGGTGCAGCATGTCCTCCGCCAGCTTCTCCTGGATGCTGTGGTGGTGCTGGAGCACGGCGTCCAGATCGGCCGCTGACTGCTTCTCATCAGGCAGCAGGGCCCTGCAGGGCAAGAGGGAGAGAGGGAGGGAGAGAGAGGGAGGCTGAGATTTCCCTGGTGGCACCGAGCCAGGAGGACCCACCTCGAGTGCCCACACCGGTGTGGCCATCGCCAAGGACACAGCGCAGACTTCAAAGGGGGGGCCTGCAAGTATGCCACGTCCCCCAGGAGGAGGCAACGAGAACCTTCCATCCGGCCCCACAAAGTGGTTTACTGAAATACATCAGGAGAGGGTGGCCGGACTGCGGGCAGTTCTTCACCTGATCAGGCTTGACGGGGGCAGGTCAGCGGAGCCCCCCACCCCCCGGAGGCTCGCCACGACCCGTCGGAACGACCGTTGGCAGATGAAATGGCCTGCTTGGATTTATTTCTGGTTCTGTTGTTGTAGACGCATTTCCACTACTCTTTGGAGGAAGGAGGCCAAACGCACGGGCTTTGGAGGAACAACCCTCTGTCAGGGATGCTTTAGGGTGGATTCCTGCATTGAGCAGGGGGTTGGACTCGATGGCCTTATGGGGACCCTTCCAACTCTGCTATTCTACGATTCTATGACATACTTGAAAGGTCGCCACACAGAGGAGGGCCAGGTTCTCTTCTCGGAATAACGGGCTCAAGTTAAAGGAAGCCAGATTCCAGCTGGACAGCAGGAAAAACTTCCTGACTGTTAGAGCAGTACGACAATGGAACCAGTGACCTAGGGAGGTGGTGGGCTCTCCCACACTAGAGGCCTTCAAGAGGCAGACATCTGTCAGGGATGCTTTAGGGTGGATTCCTGCATTGAGCAGGGGGTTGGACTCAGTGGCCTTGTAGGCCCCTTCCAACTCTATTCTATGATTCTATGAAGCCCATTTGCCCCTCTGAGAGAGGGAGTAACCCAGAGCTGCCCTTACGGAGGCTGTGGCGAAACCCCTCCAGAAAAGCCCCAACCCAGATCCTGTGATCTGGGATAACAATCGCTGGCTGCTCATCTGACCGAACCAGTGAAATTTTAGAATGTTTTAAGGATGTTTTAATCACGCATGGTATGTTTTTAATCAGTTTTTAATGTTTTTTAATGGGTTTTATATTCATTGTTGTTCCCTGCCTCGATCCAAGTGGAGAGATGGGTAAGAAATAAATTATCATCATCATGTTTTCATCCGGTTGAGCTTTTATATTGTATTTTATATGATGGTTTTATACTGTTGTTTTATACTTTGAATGTTTTTAATTTTTGTGAACCGCCCAGAGAGCTCCGGCTATGGGGCGGTATAGAAATGTAATAAATAAATAAAATATTATTATTATTATTATTATTATTATTATTATTATTATTATTATTATTATTATCATCATCCTCTTTCATTCTTGGGCAAACTGTTCAGTGTTTTGGATCCAGGTCAGCTTTAGGTCTGGTTTTGGAATGGGAACGCCACCCTTTGTGTTCTCCTGCACCCTTCAATGGCATTCAGTACCAACCAGGGTCCCTTCCCGAGCCATTGAGCTGGACCGGTCCTGGGCTTGCAGTGGTTCTGGTCTCTCCTGGAAGGAGAGTCCTAGAACCAGCTACTGGGGGACGGGTGCTCCGCCCTGCGGCCTTGGGCTTACAGGGTGCTCCAGGCCTCTCCTTTCTCCCCTAGGCTGGGTGAATCCAGGTGAATCGGCTGGGGCAGGTGATCCAGAAACCTGGGCTGCAAGGTCACCACCCTGCCGACGGCGCACAGCGTAGCCCCACCTCTCTTTCCCCACCTCCAGATCCCGGGGAGGCTGTGGAATTCGGAGGGAGGGAGGCCCGGAGGCGGGTTTGGAGATGAAAGAGGCGAACACGCTGGAATCTGGGCGACACCCGACAGACAGAGGCACTGCGGGAAGGGAAGTTGGCTGAGGGGCACAGCCGGTGCCAGAGAGAGATGCGCTCCCCGCCCCATCGAGAGAACGCTAGCCTCCCCTCCCTCAGGGGTGCGGTGATTACACCCAGGCTAGACTGCTGCACCACGCTCTACCTGGGTCCGCCTTTGAAAACAACTCAGAGGTAGGGTTGTTGAAGGAGGGCCATATATGTCTGGGGTTCCCTTACCTGCAAATCGCGGAAAGGTTTAAGAGAGCCATGAAAGAATGTGGGTTTGAGCAAACAAAGCCGGTGTTTGCAGTAGCTCTATGCACTAATGATGAACATGTTATCTCTAAGGGTTATAAGCTATTGTTACAGCTCGAGGCAGGGAATGAACAGACAAAGGACCGTATGACAAAATGGGCCCAAAATTTTGGGTGTAATGTACCAATGGAACTATGGAAAAATATATGTGGGTAAAAGGTCTAAAATATACAATAAGTACCAGGCTTGAAAGAGATTTTTTACAAGATGATGTATAGACGGTATAGGTCTCCCTCAAAATTAGCTAAAATGTATAGGGGTGTCTTGGGAGATTGTTGGAAATGTGGAGAACAAGAAGGAACCTTCTTGTAAAAAAGCAAAATCTTTCTGGACTCAGATCCACTTGTTAATGCAAAAATAAAAAAAAATAAAAACAAATCTACAAATGAAACCAGAATTATGCTTGTTGGGATTTATGGACGATCAACTCAAAGAAAAAGGAGGAACGCTGTTTTTGTACATGACAGCGGTTGCTAGACTCCTCGACGCACAGTATGGAAAAACACACAAATACCATCAACAGAGGAATGGCTGATGAAGGTTTTGGAGGTGGCGGAAAGGGCGAAACTTATGGCGCTAGTAAGAGAAAAATCAACAACCTCCTTTGTATCAGACTGGAAAGCGCTGATGGAATACTTGCAAGAGTTGGGGAAAAAATGATCTATATGTTTGTGGATTTTACATGTAATCTGTGGTCTTAATACACAACACTGGGCTAGCTAAAGTGAAGGAAGAGAAAGCCCTTCATGCCTGCCATGAAGAATGCCTTAAACGGAATACGCTTTTATAAGTTGTATTGTATTGTATTGTTTGTGAAGTTTTGTTTCGTCTTTTTCTGTAGAGAAGAAGATTAAAAACGAAAACAACTCGGAAGCTTCAACTGGGACGGGATCTGCTGCTTGGAGCGAAATGGCAGCGTCACAACACACCAATTCGCTAAAAGTTCCTGCTGGTTTGCTTTATGATAAAATTGGTTTTCATCTACTGGTGACCGGGATTACTAGAGGTTTATTAAGTTGCAGCCATTTCTTGTGGACTCTGGTTGTAACCTGCGATGCGTTTGATAGACTGCTTTCGTCGCCAGTTGAAGACCTTTTTATTTTCTCAGCATTTTAACACTTAATTTTAACTTAAATTTAAATTTTACTGTTTTAACTCTGCATTTTAATTTTATATCAATTTTGCTGCGTGGTTTTTATTCTGGTTGTGCTTTTAATATTGTATTTTGTATTTGTGCTTTTAACCTGTTGGTTGTCTTACTATGGTTTTAATTTTTGTGAACTGCCCAGAGAGCTTCGGCTATTGGGCGGTATAGAAATGTAATAAATAAATAAATAAATAAACTGACATTACATTTCAATCTTGCAAGCCGTCCAAAGAGGACGCTGCCTGCCAGGACAGCCTAAAACCCTTTTCAATACAATAAAATATCAAATAAATCAAACGGGCTTCTTTTCAAGTCAACTGAGCCACAGTAAACATCCACCTGGTTTGGTAGTGCAGCCAGCCCCTCGGGGCCTACACGGTGGTGGCTCTCGCCAGCCTGACCCCTGTGAAACGCTGTTTTGCCTCCACCACGCACGGCGTAAGGCTGTCGTTGCAGCGGAATCAGCAGCTCTTGACCTGCCCAACTTTGCAACAGGCTCCGGTGGCTGAAATTGCTTCTTCCCCTCCTTCCTCCCCCACGCCCTTTCCTCTCGTGTGGTGTCTTTTAGGCCCCCAGTCGTTTTTCTTATCGGGAGCCGTTTTGGCTCAAAGGCGGCATGAAAATGCCACAAATATAGAGGCTGCATTTGAAGCGGACGGGCAGCCACCCATCTTCCGTTGAGTCTCAGCCAGACGGATTCCCCGCCCCACGTCCCCATGTTTACAGGGCAGTTCGGAGAAGGAAAACGGGCCCTGCGGAGGGAGAGCGGCTCTGACCTTCTGCATACCTGAGCGCGGGGGCCAGAGGCCTCTTCTGCACCCCACCCGAGGGCCTCCAGCAAGCCAAGAGTTCAAAGCAGCGGCACAGAGCCCAAACGGCCCCACCCTCCCCTTCCGCTGTCCCATCTCCAAACCCAAAGGCACCCCGGCCCCACCCCCGGCCCAAAACAGCCCCGAGACTCACGTGCGCTTCCTCAGGCTCGTCTCCTCCAAATCTGGAGAGGAAGAAAGCGGGGGAAATGGTGTTGTTTCGAGCAGTCGACAAACATTCCTGCTCTGGAAATCAGCTTCTCCAGGCAACCAGGAAAACAGGGCGAAGAGGGAGTCAGGGCGGTGCGAGGAAAGCCTGCTCCCTGAGGAGTAGGGGGGGGGGGAGAGTCCTCAAGAGGGCAGGGGGCACAGAACCACAGGGGGAGGGGGCATCACTTCAAATGGCAATCCCCCCCCCCCCCCGCAATTTGCAGAGGCATCCCAGACTGGTCAGCTGCGGAGAAGGGTTTTCAAGGCGAGCAGGTGGCCGTCCGGGGGGGTGGGGCGCTGCGTCACCTGGGTGGGAAACCACGGAGTTTCCTATCCAAGTGTGGGGGAGGCATATATTTATTTTTAAAGACAGGCCCGTGTTTTGTCCTGCAGGCTCCAGAATTCTGCAGGCACTTAGCAGTGACATAGGAAGAGTCCTGGGCAGGCAGAGAGAGATTCAGAGGTACGAGGGTGTGTGTGTGTGGGGGTGTATGTCATCTTTGTGGGTGGGATGGGGCTGACCGTGCCCGCCAGCACCACTGTGGTCTGGAACCTGACCTAGCCTTGGCGGCCTGTCTTTTGCCTGCCCTGGAGTTGGACACCTTGGCCTAGACACACACACACCCAAAAGGGAAAGACCCCCCACCCCGGATCAGCGGGCACGCACGCGCAGAGCCGGAACGAAGGCAGCCGTGCCCCGAGCGACGCTCAGCGGGGAAAGCGAAGGAGGGGGACCCTTTCGGCAGAGGGAGTGCAACGGCCGCTCCGGCCAGGGGGACATACTGTACCAAGCAGTTCGCCCCGCATTTCGCCCGCGTAGCGGGCCTTGGTCCGGAGGTGCACCGTCTTGGTCGCCGGGGTCCGCTCCTTGGCGGTGGTGGGGGTCCGCCCGGGGGCCAGGAACTGGTTGGCCAGCGCCTTTTCCGACGACGACGACTGGGAAGAGACGGAGAGAGGCCTTGGCTCAGGAAGAGGGAGGGAGGGACGCCCAGGCAGAAGGCGACAAACCCTCGGAAGGGCCGAGAGACGCCACCGGGCCTCACCAGCTTCTCCGCTTCCAGCATCCCCTTCAGGAAATCCACCTTGCGGGAATATTCGTTCAGCACCTCGGCAGCTGGTTTGCTGAAAGGGAACCGGAAACACGGGACAAGTCACCAGAGGGGAGAAACCGGGGGTGGGGGGTGGGCACTTTGGACAGGACCCCTCCCTCCTCCCCCCCCCTCACAGAGTGGAAAGAGCCGGCAGGCGTCCGGAACTGCCCAGCACAGCGTCTCCAAGAGACGTCCGCCCAGGGCAAGAGGTGGGTCCCAACAGATGCGGGAACATCTGGGCTTCCCCCCGTGGTTCAGCTGGAAGCTGCATTTCACCACCGGGCAAACGGGCAACCTGGATCCTTGTAGTGGCCCGTTTTCTTAACGCGTCACATGGGAAGCCAAACTCTGAACGCGAGTGGCAGCAAAGGACAGTCTCGGGGACGGGGGCAAAGTGTCGTGACACCCCAGCGAGTGGAGCCGCACGGCCGCCGCCTGCCTCCCCGTCGGACGCTTGGCCTCTGCAGATGCAGAGAAGGCTGGTTTCTCGCCACCGACGGCAAAGGGGCCGGGCGCCCCGGGAGCCACTCGGGGTCAGCCGGTCCCTGAACGCAAGGGCCCGGAGCCTCGGCTGCCCCCCCCCACGCCCTGCCTCTCGCCTGGGTCCTGCCCAGACCAGGGCCCGAGCGGCCGCTTGCAGATCCCGGGGGAAGCCCACGCACCTGGAGGGCTTCTTCAGCGCAAGCAGCATCTCCTCCAGAGCCGCGACGTACTGAGGAGGGAAACAAAGGGCGCGCTGTGAGTCACTCTGGCACGGCTCTTTCCTTCGATCTGGGGGGCAGCTGAGAAGCGGCCTTCCGCTAGGGGGTGGGCAGAGGCAGCTTCACGCCCGCCCTGAAGCCTCGGTCGCTCCTGAGCACAGGCAAACCGATGGGATTTGTTGCGGAGAGGCTGGAGCAGGAGCGCCACGGGAGCCTCAGCGGGCCACGATCCCAGGAGGGAGGGAGCCCTGCCCTCAGTGAGCAGGTGGGCTGGCCCCCCGGCCCCTCCAAGGCAGCTCTGGCTTGCAAAGGGTTGAGGAAACGCGAACCGGCGCCCCAGAACTCCAGCTGCGCGACGTTGCCAAGCGGCAGGGACGGCACGGAGGCGGCAGCCCCCAAGGCTCCCCACAGGAATCCCCACACGCCCCCCAAGGAAGAGGAGTCAGCGCCAGGGCACCAGGCCAGACGCCGGAGCCAGAAGTGCCTAGGTGAGGGGCACAGGGAAAGCAAGGCCGTGCCAGTGCTTGGAGGGGGGGGCTGTTTGCCCCCCCGCCCGCTCTGATGCTAGGCGGGGAGCTCCCCTCCTTCCAAGGAACACCAGAGGACAGCCTCAAATTGCCCAAGCAGCTCCTCAGCGCTCCTCTGGGTGTGTCTCCCGCTGCACCCAGGAGCCAAGGTGTTGCAGTGCCAGGAAAGAGCAGCGCCCTCCCCTGAGGCTGCACGGAGGAGACCTATGACAGAGAGGCTGAGGTGGAGATCAAGGCCTTACCCCCAGCAGCGGGGGGATGGGCGATGTTCCACCAGCCCGGCTGAAAGACAAGCCTTTTTTTCCTCTTCCCTCCCTGTCCCTCTTTCCTTGCCTGCCGTATCTCTTTAGCTCGTAAGCAGGGGACTGCTTGGAGCCTTTTTTTAGCTGAGGAGTGAGCTAAAAACAAGATGCTAAATAAATACATCATCTTGATTGACACTCCACCTCGCCTTCAGAGGGACGGCATCGCCCAGGAAAGCCGAGAGGAGACATTCGCGAAGGACAGCCCTCAATTTAAGGCCTGCCTTGCTGGATCACCCGTGGGCAGGGCGGGGCAGAGGGTTCCCAGTGATGGATCCAATATCAGAGCCTTTGAACCTGGAGGTTTTTCCTGTCTGAACAGCCACCCCCCCACCCCCTGGGAATTGGTCTCGTCTCTTTGACAGGGATGGGGCTGAATGCAGTGGGGCCGGCTTTGAGCAGCCCTGCTCAGGGTCGCTCTCTTGGCCCTGCGGGGTGGTAAACAAACATTTTATATGAATCATAGAATCATAGAATAGCAGAGTTGGAAGGGGCCTACAAGGCCATCGAGTCCAACCCCCTGCTCAATGCAGGAATCCACCCTAAAGCATCCCTGACAGATGCTTGTCCAGCTGCCTCTTGAAGGCCTCTAGTGTGGGAGAGCCCACAACCTCCCTAGGTAGCTGATTCCATTGTCGCACTGCTCTAACAGTCAGGAAGTTTTTCCTGATGTCCAGCCGGAATCTGGCTTCCTTTAACTTGAGCCCGTTATTCCGTGTCCTGCACTCTGGGAGGATCGAGAAGAGATCCTGGCCCTCCTCTGTGGGACAACCTTTTAAGTATTTGAAGAGTGCTCTCATGTCACCCCTCAATCTTCTCTTCTCCAGGCTAAACATGCCCAGTTCTTTCAGTCTCTCTTCATAGGGCTTTGTTTCTAGACCTCTGATCATCCTGGTTGCCCTCTTCTGAACACGCTCCAGCTTCCCTGCGTCCTTCTTGAATTGTGGAGCCCAGAACTGGACGCAATACTCTAGATGAGGCCTAACCAGGGCCGAATAGAGAGGAACCAGTACCTCACGTGATTTGGAAGCTATACTTCTATTAATGCAGCCCAAAAATCAAGTGATGTAAAATGTTATGTAAAAATTTTTATATAAAATGTTTCTTTACCACCCCAGTTGCTTGGCTGTTATTTAATATTTGAGCAGTTGTGCGCTGATTCGCACCATTCTAGCTTGCCCATTCCAACCGCTGCCTTCTGCGTTGTCGGAAGGGGATTTTCTTAACCCCAACGTGCGTCGCTTTACGCTTGCACACCCTGAACCGCGTTTGCCATTTCAACGCCCTTTCTTCCAGTTTGGAGAGATCCCTTTTGGACCTCTTCACAACCCTTTTCATTGTTGCTGCTGCTATGAGCACCCTAAATAATCTGGTGCCGTCAGCAACGCTGCACCTCACTGCTCACCCCTAATCCCAGAGCGTTTACGGACAAGTTAAAAAGCACAGGGCCCGACACGTCCCCTTGCGGGATCCCGTTTCTCCCTATTCTCTGCTTTCTGTCCTTTAACCAGGCGCTGATCCACCAAAGGACCTTCTCTCCTCTCGTTCCAGGACTTGCGTTTTCTCAGGAGTCTTTGGTGAGGGGCTTTGTCACCTTTGGGGGTGGCCAGGCATCTGAAGAGGCCCATAAATGGCTACCGTTTCTTCCTGGAAAACATGTTTACCCCTTCCTGGGCCAAAAAGATCGCTCAAAGCTATCTTGAGAGGTTTTCACAGCAGGGTTCTGGGCCCGGCTTGCCACATTCAAGGCCAACCGCGCTGCGGCCACCACACTGTGCGCTCCGCGACGTGGCACCGTGATATTGGAAGGAGTTTCCCAGAGTTTCAGCCCGCCGCTGCATGGAAGCGGAGGCCGGGACAGGGATCCGTGGCGAGTCGCTTGGACAGACGGCGACACCCAGTGGCGGCTGCCAGGAGCCTCACACAGCCCCGGGTTTGTTCCCCTTGACAGCTGCTGACAGAATAATCTCCTGAAATTACAGGCAACACAATCATGTTCAAAGAGAACGTTTTGGAGCCTCGTCAGTCGCTGGGGAAAGGGCTGGGCGCCCTTGGAGCTGCCTGAGAAATGTCCCCAACCGGCCCGTCTGGACCCAAAAGCCCCCGTTCCAAGTTGCCCTTTATCGGCGTTAGCGTCTGAATTCAAACATTGTGTTGCTGTTTTTATACTGATTCCGCACGCCCCCCCCCCCCCGTCCCTGTTCTAGTCCTCAAGGTAACTTTAATGCAGCCGTTCCTTCCAAACCCGGAATATAGCGCAAGTCTCTCTATCTTGCGGGCGTTAGGATAAACGGCTGGAGCGCCACTACTCCGTCCGCCCACAGCCAAGCTTTGCCTGCCTCAGTTTCTCTCAAGTGACTCTAGGCCTTAAGATGTGGCGCACAGGGGTGCTCCAGGCAGCCACGACCCCCCCTCCCCTGTCTGCCAATCATTTGGCAGTTTCCCCGGCTTTAGCCCCCCCCCCCAATTGTAAAAGGTAGAAATGCCCCTCCGGAGCCTTTGGGACCGGCCGAAAGAGCTTTTACGATAAAATATCCTGGCTTTGTTTCAACTCCAAGCTCGTTCGCCTTCCGCCGTCACGGCCACCGCTGGGACGCCGCCCCGAAGAGCTCCCCCACAACTGAGCCTGGCCCTCCGTCTCAAAGGGGCTCCGCGTTGCCAACTCCCCTGGCCTCCAAAGGCGCCTGTGCCTTTGACGGCTGCATGAACGCCCAAGAAGCCACAGGTGCAACTCTCCGCCGCAGGCAGGTGCAGATGTGAGAAGAAAGGGCCTCAGCCAGCCATGGGCAGCAGGAGCCCGTGTGTCCCCCGGGGTCGGTGGGTCAGAGGGATCCACGTCATACAGCCCTGGTTGCCTTCGATGGGTTGGGCTGCAGTTCCCATTGCACCCAGCCTGCATGGGCAATGAGGATGATGGGAGTTGCAGTACACCCCACTGGAAGCAACCGGGTTGGGGGGAGGCTGATTTGGCCATGCTCCCTGGGGACGATGGGAGTTGCAGTCCCCCCTACCTGGAAACAACCGGGTTGGGGGGAGGCTGTTTTGGCCATGCTCCCTGGGGACGATGGGAGTTGCAGTCCCCCCTACCTGGAAACAACTGGGTTGGGGGGAGGCTGTTTTGGCCATGCTCCCTGGGGACGATGGGAGTTGCAGTCCATCCCACCCGGAAGCAACCAGGTTGGGGGGAGGCTGTCTTGGCCATGCTCGCTGGGGACGATGGGAGTTGCAATCCCCCCCACCCGGAAGCAACCGGGTCGGGGGGTGGGGAGGCTGGCCGAAGGGCTGCAGGGCCGCCAGGCAGCCATCCCACCGGTGTGGCTTCCCCCCCGCACCTTCTCCAGCCGCCACTCGCCCGGGCCCCGCCTGTCGGCCGCCAGCGCCTCGCATCGGCTCAGCAGCCGCACCAGCTTCAGCTCCGCGCGGGGAACCGGCGCCGGGCCCGATCCAGCCGCCATCCTCCCAACAGCTCCTCCCGCAGCCGCCGGAAGCGGGACTTCCGGTGACCCCTCTACAGTTTCTCTATGGTCCCGGGAGGACCGCCGGTCCCCGCGCATGCGCGGGAGGGAGGGCGCCGCTGAGGAGCCGCTGCGCGCGCAGCCTCCCTACCTCTTCCGCTTCCTCTTCCGGTGCGGCCACCAGAGCGCAGCAGCTGCAGGTGAGCGCCGGGCGGGGGGCGAAGCGGCATCCGGCGCCATCCTGCCGCGGGGGGTGTGGGGGGCCCCCCTGGAGCCCCGGGCCAGGCGGAGGGGAGGCGGCGGAGTGGGGCCGGGCCGGGAGGGGGGCGAGAAGAGGCCCGAGGGGAGAAGAGCCGCCTTGGGCCTTGGAGTCCATGTTGGAGCCGCGGGTGGGGTGGGGGCGAAGAGGCGATGATCCAGCCGGTGCCGCGAAGGCCCTACGGCAGCTTTCCCTAATCCGGGGCCCTGCAGAGGTGT
The DNA here is from genome assembly GCF_023053635.1 of Elgaria multicarinata webbii. Lineage (NCBI taxonomy): Eukaryota > Metazoa > Chordata > Lepidosauria > Squamata > Anguidae > Elgaria > Elgaria multicarinata. The sequence goes on along the minus strand of NC_086193.1, from coordinate 10,753,782 downwards.
TGGACTACAACTCCCATCAGCCAGCATGGCCACTGCAACTCCCATCAGCCCCATGGCCACTGCAACTCCCATCAGCCCCATGGCCACCGCAACTCCCATCAGCCAGCATGGCCACTGCAACTCCCATCAGCCCCATGGCCACTGCAACTCCCATCAGCCAGCATGGCCACTGCAACTCCCATCAGCCCCAGCCAATATGGCCACCGTGCCCGGGGATGATGGGACTTGCAGTCCAGGAACACTGCAGAGCCCCTGCGTGGGGGTGGGCTGCCCTATGGATTGATACCCGCTGGGAGACCCAAGGAAAGCCCTGGCTCTGATGTGGGTCCCATGCAGTTAGGCCCATTGAAATAAGTGGGGCTTCATGTATTTATTTTATTTATTACGTTTATATCCCGCCCCATAGCTGAAGCTCTCTGGGCGGTTTACAAAAGTTAAAAGCAGTAAACGTTTTAAAAAGTATACAAAATTTAAAAACCGTCAGAAACGTAAAAACAACCGTTAGCCGTCACTTGAGTTCAGCCTCGCTCATTTCATCGGCTCTCCCCTCAGCACTGCTAAAGTGGGATAGAAGCCGGAGTCATACTTGCAAGTAGACCCATTGAAATCCATGGGATCCCGTGGGTCACGGCTGTCACCAGAGTCCCCGAGGATTTCAGCATCAGGTCTATGGTTAACTCTGGATTCGTTCTATTTAGCGGTATATAAATACCACAAATAAATAAAAGCAGGCTTGCTCAGTAGTCCGTTGGGGCTTTCAAGCTGCCCCTGTGCATGTTTCCTTGGAAGTAAGTCTTGTTGAGTGTGGTGGGGGCTGACTGTGCATTTTGATAGTGGTGAAACCAGAATAATAAAAGACCCCCCGCCCCCCCAGCATTTTAGGAAAAATTGGGGGCAGGAGACCCGAGTGCCTTGCAAGAAGGGTAGGGCGAACACGGGAAGCAGTAAGAATCCCTCCCTGCCTTCTTTCTCCCCTAGACATGGCAATCCGCTACCCGATGGCCGTCGGCCTGAACAAAGGCCACAAGGTGACAAAGAACGTCTCGAAGCCACGCCAATGCCGACGCCGTGGGGTGAGTTTGGGATTTGGGAAGGGTTTTTATCCCGCTCCTCGGCCAAAAAGACTCCTGGAGTGGCTTTGGTGCAATCGCTTAAACAAGAGCCTCCCTTCCTCACAGGCTTGCAGCATTAAAAAGGCACAACACACAAGGAAAGGACGCTGGGGAGGGAAGAGGAAAACGTACATAGTTTTACAGCATGGGGGCTGTGGCGTTCTGCGTGGTGTCATCACCCTTGGCTTGTTTTCAAGTTATTTGATAAAAGGAAGCCCTCCTTCAGACAGCGCATAGTTAAACTCTGGAATTCACTGCCACAAGATGTAGCAATGGCCACCAATTTGGATGGCTTTGAAAGGGGGTTGAATAAATTCCTGGGGGAGAAGGCTATCCATGGCTACTAGCACTGATGTCTATGTGCTACCTCCAATATCAGATGCAATAAGCCTGTGTGCACCAGTCGCTGGGGAACATGGGTGGGAGGATGCTGTTGTTATAGAATCATAGAATAGCAGAGTTGGAAGGGGCCTACAAGGCCATTGAGTCCAACCCCCTGCTCAATGCAGGAATCCACCCTAAAGCATCCCTGACAGGTGGTTGTCCAGCTGCCTCTTGAAGGCCTCTGGTGTGGGAGAGCCCACCACCTCCCTAGGTCACTGGTTCCATTGTCGCACTGCTCTAACAGTCAGGAAGTTTTTCCTGATGTCCAGCCGGAATCTGGCTTCCTTTAACTTGAGTCCGTTATTCTATGTCCTGCACTCTGGGAGGATCGAGAAGAGATCTCGGCCCTCCTCTGTGTGACAACCTTTCAAGTGTTCTCATATCGCCCCTCGATCTTCTCTTCTCCAGGCTAAACATGCCCATTTCTTTCCGTCTGTCCTCATGTTCATGTCCTTCCTGTGGGATCCTGGCCGATAGCTGGTTGGCCAGTATGGGAACAGAGTGCCGGACTGGATGGACCGTTGATGGCTGAACCCCGCCCCTTACGTTTTTAATAATATATTAGTTTTAAATGTTTTAATTAGTTATACGTATTTTATGGTGTTTGCATTTGTGTTGGACCCCGCCTCGATCCATAGGGAGAGGCGGGTAACAAATAAATAAAATAATAATTATTATTATTACGATGTTCTTCTGATGGCTGACTAAGTGTCAGACAACCCCTGCTGCCTGGGTTCACACTATACCAGCCAGAGAAACTGAGCCGCGTGTCATGCAGACCAGGATACAGACAACCCAGCCCATCCGTGCTCTGGCCTTCCCTCTCCCCAGGCTGCCTGTTTCTCCTTCCCCCTCTTCAGAGGAGTACTGGGGCTTAAAAGTGTTTTGTTTATTTCTACACTGCTCTGGTTTCTTTTCCTCCCTGCGTGTGTGAAACCCTCTCATTCTTCCTTTAAAAACCTTGTCATCCCAATCTTGCCCCTGTCCGCTCCTTCACATCCCTCAGGGAAAAACCCATCTTCCCCACATGGCCTCCTCCCCACTCAGACCACGTTTTGAGTCCACGTCATGGCTCCTAAAGGCCCACATCCAGTGTTTCCCCCTCTCTGTCTCCCATTGCAAACTCCATGGGAGCAGAGCCCTTTAACGGCCTTCGTTGAAGTGGAACCTCTGGTGCTTAAAATATCAAACAGATTTTATTACTGTAATCCAGGTTATGCGAAAGGAATTTCTCTTAGTTAAAAACCTGCTACAAAAGTTGTAGAATGCTCAACGTTTCGGGTCCAGGGACCCTTCGTCAGGAGCTGTATAACGTCACAGTTTTTTCTCGGTGTAGTAATCGTAAATTCGCAAGCCTTCTGAATACATTTGACTGCTTTGGGAGAGGGAATGAACTCGACTGCAGCTTGTTAAAATTTATTCAGAAGGCGTGCGAATTTATGATTACTACACCGAGAAAAAACCTTGCATTATACAGCTCCTGACGAAGGGTCCCTGGACCCGAAACATTGAGCATTCTACAACTTTTGTAGCAGGTTTTAACTAAGAAGATTTACTTCCGCATAACCTGGATTACGATGATAAAATCTGTTTGATATTTTGGTCACCAGAGCTTTCAGTCTCTCACAGTTTTCGGTGGTGCTTTTTTCTCCCTTTTTTCTCTACTTTGTTGAGGTGGGCAGCAGGTCATTTCTAGAGGTTTGGGTCTCCGTCTCCCAGGAACACTGGGAGATGAAATCCGAAACAATTGGAGGTCTGGTTCTTGTTTTCCCCAATCTGCTGCCCCCCTAAATGTCTGTTCCCCCCCCTCCGTTTCCCCACAGCGCCTGACCAAGCACACCAAGTTTGTACGGGACATGATCCGGGAGGTGTGCGGCTTCGCGCCCTATGAGAGGCGAGCGATGGAATTGCTCAAGGTCTCCAAAGACAAGCGGGCCCTGAAATTTATCAAGAAAAGGGTGAGTGCCGTGGGGGGTCCAAGTGGCAGCCCATCAGAAAGCAATCTGCTTTCCCCTCTGGTTATTTTGTGTATCCCAGCGACCTCGTAGTAAGGGAGGCTACTTAATGTAGTGAATTGGTGGGGGTGATCTCTCACCTTTGTGGCAGAAGCAGCCTGGGCGTTTCTTCAGGCCGGGATGGAGAGAGAGATCAGGTCTGCGGCCCACCGCATCCGGCTCTGCCTTGCTGACCACAATTGTAAGCAAGCGTAAGGTGATGCATGTTGGGGTAAAAAAATCCAACTTCCAAGTATAACCTAATGGGATCTGAGCTGGCGGTGACTGAACAAGAAGAGATATTGGGAATGTGGTGGAGAGACGGATGAAAATGTCCACCCAGTGGGTGGCCACTGAAAAGAAGGCAAACTCCATGTTAGGCATGATAAGAAGAGGAATTGAGAATCAAACTGCCAGTATCATGCTGCCCTTATACAAATCTATGGTGCGACCACTCTTAGAATACTGTGTACAGTTCTGGTCACACCACCTAAAAAAGGATATCATAGAGCTGGGAAAAGTGCAGAAAAACGATTAAGGGGCTGGAGCATCTCCCCTACGAGGGAAGGTTACATAAACTGGGATTGTTCAGTTTGGAAAAAAGGAGGCTAAGGGGAGACATAGAATCATAGAATAGCAGAGTTGGAAGGGGCCTACAAGGCCATCGAGTCCAACCCCCTGCTCAATGCAGGAATCCACCCTAAAACATGATAGAGTTGTACAAAATTATGCATGGTATGGAGAACGTGGATAGGGAGACATTTCTCTCTCTCGAAATACTAGAACTCAACGGGGTCATTATCCCATGAAGCTGATGGGTGGGAGATCCAGAACAAATAAAAGGAAGGACTCCTTCACACAGCGCAGAGTAAAATAATGGAACTCACTACCACCGGATGTAGTGATGTCCATCAATCTGGACGGCTTGGAAAGGGGGTTGGATCAATTCCTGGAGGCGAAGGCTATCAATGGCTACTAGCCCTGATGGATGGTTGTGTGCTATCTCCAGTATTAGCGGCAATAAGCCTGTGTGCCCCAGTTGCTGAGGAACATGGGCGGGAAGGTGCTGTTGCACCATGTCCTGCCTTGTGGGTCCCTGGCTGGTGGGCCCCTGTGTGAACAGAGTGCTGGACTAGATGGACCCTCAGTCTGATCCAGCATCAGGGCCCTTCTTAGGTTCTTCATTCCCTTTCCCCATCACAGGTTGGGACTCATATCCGGGCCAAGAGGAAGCGTGAAGAACTCAGCAACGTCCTGGCTGCCATGAGGAAAGCAGCAGCCAAGAAGGACTAAGCTCTGTAGCCCAATAAAACTTTATTTTAAAAACCCAGTAAGCAGAGTGCAGCGTGTTCTTGGGGTGAGGGGCTTTGGGGGGGGGGGGCTGAAAGCTTTACGGGAAGGGGGGGGGGCTCCTGGCACTGGGGTGGTGGTTGAGGGGTGATGTTGCTTTGGGGGCAAAATAAATACTGGGAGGCAAGAAATGCTGTCCTACAGAACAACACCAGTAGGCAGCTGAATTCCTTAAACCATAAGAAGAAAAAAAAACCATTAAAAGTAAGAGAAATGTTCCATTCCACTGGAAATACTTTTAATTAGTTCATAATTCAGATCATTCGGCGTGGAGCAGGTTTCAGTGACCAAGGCAGCAGGAAACAAGGGCCATCATCTGGGGCAGTCCCCTCTGCTCAAACCCACGCGTGTGCAGATGCCTGCAGCCCCAGGTGAAATCCCCTCTTCATCCCAACAGTTAAAGCTGCAGGAGCCCTGCCCTCTTTAGCTAGAATGACTGAGATCAACTCAGCAGTCTTTTCATGAATAAAGCTAGAGATAAATTTAGATGCTGTCCTAGATTTAAAAAAAGGGGAGAAACAGAAACCAAATTGGGTAGTTTTACCTAGTGGTTGGAGGGGAGGAACCCTCCAAGGATCAAGTCCTAGCTTCGTGTGGTGTAACACCCTCTTCCTCCAGTGTAGGCGCTTTGCAGACTGGATTTCCTCTGAGATGAATCTAACTTGGGCTCCCCGTTCACAATCAGATGGACTCGATTTGGGAAAGCAACCCTGAGGCTGTAGTGCTCAGGCATAAACCTCGGAGGCCTTTGGCAACCAGATGGCCACAGCTTGCCATCAGGGACTAATCCTGCACTAATGAAAAGTTCCCAGAAGCTCTCAAGTGCTTCTCTATGGTATGGGAAGGAAGAGAGACTCTTTTTGCAACAAGGCGAACACCTGCCAATATTTAGAAATGCAAGGGAGAGGATTCTAACGCCCCTAACTCCAGCCATGAAATCCCCACTTCCTCCCCTTTTGCACCAGGTTCAGGAGGGAGCAGAGAAAGACACGGGGAACCTATAGGAAGCCTCATCAATGTTCCTTCTAATACTGAACGTTCGTGGCCCCGTGCCAATCACTTTGGAAACGGAACAGAATCATTGAGAAGAGGGGGTTTGCCGCATGTTTGGAGGTGGGATGTTGGATCCCTGAGGGGTGACGCTGTTTGTTTTAAATTTGAGGGCAAAATAAATATTGGGAGTCAAGACAGAACAACACCAGCAGGCAGCTGAATTTTTTAAGCCATAATAAGAAAAGATTAAAAGGAAGAGCAACATTCCGTTCCACTGGAAATACTTTTAATTAGTTCATAATTCAGATTGTTCGGTGTGGAGCAGGCTTCAGCGACCGAGTCAGCAGGAAACAAGGGCCATCCACTCTGCTCGAACCCACGCGTCTTGCTCCTGAACTGGGAGCACGGGCAGGAGGGCCCAGACCGGCATTGCGTGAAAGAGGCACCAAGACGCAGCCGTGGCTGCCGTTCACCGTCCCGGGGAATCGGGCTTTGGGAAAGCAATGTCAAATATTTCGTTATAGTGCTCCACAAAGTGTACTTCGAGTCCTTCCGTGATGAAGTCGGCAAGGTCGCCGTAATCCTTCTTGTTCTCTGATGGGAGGATGATACAGGAAACGCCGGCTCTCTTGGCCTGGGAAGAAAGGGGAAAAGCAGTCAATGCGTGCCTCTGAACATGCCTCCACCCCGCCAACATCCCCGCCTTGAGGGATCCCTACGGCCGGCCAAATAAATGGCTTTGGCACCAGACACAGACCAGTAGTGGGCAGGGAACACGTCCCGCAAGGCAATAATGAGGCTAGATGTACAAGAGAGATGGGGGCAGGGCCGGCGCTTCCATAGAGGCCAGTGAGGCGGCCGCCTAGAGCGCCAAGGTAAGCGCCCCTGGAAGTCGCCCTCCCAGCCTTCCGCCCTGCTCCCCAGCGTCCCTGGCTTGGCTTCAGCTGGGCGCCCGCCCAGCAGCCGAAGCCAACCCGGGACGCTGGGGTAGGGGAAGGAATGGCTCCACGTTCTGACTTCCGGTGCACGCTGGACATCAGAACGTGGAGCCGTCTGACTGCCCTCCCTCAGCTTCCTGGCTTGGTTTCGGCTGGGGGCTCCCAGCCAAAGACAAGCCGGGACGCTGGGGGGCGGCGAACGGACGGAATTGGAGCTGCCCGCCCACCCCACCGCAGCGTCCCGCCAAGCCAGGAGGACTTCAGGCGAGGGACAGGTAACCTGTCTCCGCCTACCTGGGGTGGGGGGGATACAGTGTGTGTGTGTGTGTGAAAGCAGCTCACCTTGCCTAGGGCGCAAAAAAGCCTGGCACCGGCCCTGGATGGGGGTGGGTGGCCATTGGCTTGCAACTCTCATCATCCCTCCGCACTGGGTAGGACTGATGCGAGTTGCCATCCGGATAAGAGGAACTGAATTTTTCTAGTGTTTTTCGGTCATTTTGATTTCCCACCCTTCCTTTTAAGCCTGGCGTCCGCCAGGATGAAAGGCGGTTCACCATTTTTAAAAAAACGGGAAGTAAAAGCCGGAAGGCTGCGCCGCTTACCGCGATGGTCTTCTCCTTGATTCCTCCTACGGGCAGGATCTTCCCCGTCAGCGACACCTCGCCGGTCATGGCCACGTTTTGCCTCACGGGCTCATCCATCGCCAAGGACAGCAAGGCCGTCACAATGGTGCAGCCGGCGCTGGGGCCGTCCTTCGGGGTGGCGCCCTGTGGGGAAAGATGAGCAGCGCTGGGTGGAGGAACTGCAGGGCTGTGCCTCTCTCTCGGAGACGCACACGAATGCAGGCACCTCTCTAGGGCCAGCGAAGTGGCTCGCGGTGCCAGAGTTTGGCCAGATCCCCAAACCTTAAAAAGAGGGGCACCGGTAGGACCCCGAAAGCACGGAGGCCGCGCTGGGGCCACACGTACCTCAGGCACGTGGAGGTGGATGTGGGAGGTCAGCAAGTACTCGTTGCCGGGCCTCTTCTGCATCAGGAAGGCCCGGGCAAAGGTGTAGGCGATCTTGGCGCTCTCCTTCATGACGTCGCCCAGCTGGCCCGTGACTTCCAGGGAGCCGTCCTGGTTCTCCTTGTCCTTTGGGCGCCGGGGGGACGTCTCAATGAACAAGGTGGAGCCACCTGGAAGAACAGCCGGGCAGGTGTGACTTCACAGCTGCGCCCCGCCGCCAGACCGGGAGGCCTACGAGTTGCCTAAGGGGATGCTGGCTGGCCAGCCCAAAGCCAGCTCTCTGCATGGATGCCTCCAGCAGGCTATGAGGGCCAAGGGCCTCTCCCTTTAGTTGCCCACAAGGGCAACCAGGGGCAGAAACAACTCCCCGCCGAGGTTACAACATCTGGGACTGTTCAGCTTAGAGAGCAGCCAAGTGAGGGGAGACGTGATGGAGGTGGACAAAATTATGCATGCTGCGGAGAAAGAGACATTTCCCTCCTTCTCATAACCCTAAAACCCAACGGGGTCATTATCCCATGAAGCCGACGGGTGGGAGATTCAGGAGAGATCACACAGCGCATATGAAACGACCACGAGATGGTCAGGACCACGAGATGGAGGGATGGCCGCCCGTTTGGAAGGGCTTTAAAAGCAGGGCTGGATCAATTCCCGGAGGAGAAAGCTGTCACTGGCTACTGGCCCTGATGGCTCTGTGCTAGCGACCAGTAGCTGGGGAACATGGGCGGACTGGGCTCATGCTCCGCTTGTGGGTTTCCCCTTTGGGGCAGCTGGCTGGCCACTGTGTGAACAGAATTCTGGACGAGATGAATGCTTTGGTCTGACCCAGCAGGGCTCTTCTGATGTCCCCTCGTGATGCATTGATGCATTGCCTCCAAACACGAAGGCCGTGGTTAAACAGCCGTTGGGAGACCATTCGGCTCCCGCCCTCCCTGTCCATAAATATTGCCTAACCGCCCTCCTCAAATGGCATCCAAGCCAGAATCCACCCCTGCGCCCTGTGTCAGGGCGCTCCATGTGAATCAGCCCTGCGCCTTGACCGCCTGCTCCTCCGCTTCCTGGGTCCCGCTTGAATCCTGACACCGTGAAAGGGGGACCTTTCCGTCTCTTTCTCCGCCCCGTGCGTCACTTTTCAAGCCCCCGCCCACTTAATCTGATTTGTACCCCGCCTTTCCATGTCGAAAACGACCCTCGAGGCGGCCGCGTCAGCTCGTTTTGAAGCCAGAGCGCCCCAAACTTTGAGTAACGTGCAGGGAAGGCGCTTCCGTCCCGCACCATGTCGGTTGCCCATTTCTAGCTCTGGGGTTGGGGGGGGGCAGCCAGAGAGAGCCAGAGAGCGCTCCTGCCCAAGGAAGACTTGAGGCCACGCTGAGATCTGCAGGCCCACACCCAAGTCCAGCCCCGATCCGCCTCACCCATGGCGGTCCAGGCGAGCCCCATCACCACGCCGGGCGGAGTCACGTCGTACATCCGGTCCACCGTGAAGATGGGCTTCCCCACAAAGTCCTGGAGGTTCTCCGGCGTCACCTCGACCTTCTCGGCTTCCCCGCTAACAATCTTATACGCGGATTTCCGGAGCACCTGCGCAGAAGGGAGGCGGTTCGGGCTTGCGGAGAGCGGGGGCCGAGAGCCCACCCAACCCACAAAAAGGACACGCTTCTGCCCCCCCACCTTCTCCACTTGCTTCTGGAGGTTCCTCACGCCGCTCTCCCGGCAGTACTGCTTAATGAGGACTGTCAGCACGTCCGGGGTGATGCTGGCCGTGGCCTCATCCAGCCCGCACAGGACCCGGGCTTGAGGGACCAAATACCGCTGGTGGGGGAAAGAAAGAGGAAAGGCACACAATGGATACAGACTCCAAAGAGGAAGATTTTTCCAATCCTGCCTTGAACCCAGTTCCGCCACTGTGCCTGCCTCCAGCCCAAACCCTTGCCTTGTAAGACTCAAGTACCAATGACAAACTCTGGGCAACTCTCGGGAGAATTCCGGGTTGTTTTACCCCTGAACATCCCAGAGTTCCGGGTTTGTATGTCAGGAAACAACCCAGGAATGGGGCGTTCCTAGGCTGTTAATTGAAAACGGAAGCGACGGGCATGCGGAAGGCAGCGAGCTCAGCTGCCCGCCCCCCATCCCTGCGTTAAAAACCCAGGAACTGGCCATGACAGTTGAAGTGGGTCTCAGCTACCAAGGATATTTCTGCTCTCTGGGTTTCTTGATTTCTCCGTTGTGACTGTAACTATGGGGCCTGTTTGAGCCTTCCTTGCGTTTATGAATGTGAGGTGTTTCTATGTGTTTGATTTCCTCAACCTTGTTCCGATTTGTAACGCTTAATTATTGAGAAGCGTTGCTATATTTTGCCGTGTAAATGTTTTGTGCTGGGTTTTACTGTGGAAACTCAGAGAGCAAATAAACCGATAATGATGGAAACGGAGGATAGTTAAAAAAAAACAAAATTAAACATGCATTTTAAATGTCTGCCTTGCTGCTCGGTTTTATTCCGCTTATACTTTGACATTGTGGTTTTAAGCTCCCATATTATATTTTACGCTGTATCTTACGGTTTTAATTTTCGTGCAACGCCCAGAGAGCTTCGGCTATTGGGCGGTATAGAAATGAAGGAAATAAATAAATGCATGTTCAGACTCCACGGCCTCCACTCTCTTTGCAGGTGGCAGCTGTTAATCATGCCGTTAAAATCCACCAGAAGCCAGAAACCAGCAACAGAACCAGGGAGAGGTGAGCAGCAGGGCCCGGCCAGCGTCGTCAAAACGGTTCGGCCCTCACCTCGGCTATCGCCAACTTCTCTTGGGCGACGTATCCCGAAATGTTGATCATCTCCATCCTGTCCCGCAGGGGCTCTGGGATCGTTTCCGTCACGTTGGCCGTACAAATGAAGAGAACCTGCAAAAGTCAAGGCGGAGAAGTCAGACAGGCGTGGGCGTGCAACCTCAGAGCGCTTCAGATGCTATTGCTGCGCTGCCCTGTAACCGGCGTGGCGCAGAGGGGAAGGATAAAAAGCGCGCTGCTGAAACGAAACGTCAGGAAGGTCGATGCAATTTAAAAGCCACCTTAAAAAACACACATTAAAAGCCCTTCCAACAAAGGGCCGCTTAAAAGACCGGGGGAGATAAACAAAGGCGTCTTTTGCACTCGGTGCAGGAAAGAACACGGAGTAGGTGGAAGGGGAATCCTTCGAGCTCAGCTATGTAACATGGGCTAGCCTTCCGCCCACCTGGTGCGCTCTAGATGTGTGGGGGCTACAGCTCCAAGCATCCCCCGGTAGCCCTCCCTGTTGCCTAGGCAGGCAAAGGCGGATGGGAATTGGCACTCCAACCCCGTCCCCGTTCCAGGGAGTTGCTGTGGCTGGCAGAGCCCATGGCACAAGAGGAAGAGTTCTGGGCTCCACAATTCAAGAAGGACGCAGACAAGCTGGAGCGTGTTCAGAAGAGGGCAACCAGGATGATCAGAGGTCTAGAAACAAAGCCCTATGAAGAGAGACTGAAAGAACTGGGCATGTTTAGCCTGGAGAAGAGAAGATTGAGGGGAGACATGACAGCACTCTTCAAATACTTAAAAGGTTGTCACACAGAGGAGGGCCAGGATCTCTTCTCGATCCTCCCAGAGTGCAGGACACGGAATAACAGGCTCAAGTTAAAGGAAGCCAGATTCCGGCTGGACATCAGGAAAAACTTCCTGACTGTTAGAGCAGTGCGACAATGGAATCAGCTACCTAGGGAGGTTGTGGGCTCTCCCACACTAGAGGCCCTTCAAGAGGCAGCTGGACAAGCATCTGTCAGGGATGCTTTAGGGTGGATTCCTGCATTGAGCAGGGGGTTGGACTCGATGGCCTTGTAGGCCCCTTCCAACTCTGCTATTCTATGATTCTATGAGAAGCACGTACCTTGGAGAGATCCACGGGGACGTCGAGGTAGTGATCCAGGAAGTTGGAGTTCTGCTCAGGGTCGAGGAGTTCCAGCAGAGCCGAGGAGGGGTCCCCTTGGTAGCCGCGCCCGATTTTGTCTACCTGCGCCACAGAACGGAGAGCCCGCTGCAGTCACACACACACACACACACACCCTTCTTTGCTCTGGGTGGCTGAAGGGCCCCGCAGGGCTCCGTTTTGAAGAGCCAGGGGAAAGGCGCCTCGTTACCTCGTCGATGAGGATCAGGGGGTTCTCCGTTTTGGTCTTCTTGAGGCACTGAATGATCTTCCCCGGCATCGCTCCCACGTACGTCCGCCTGCAGAGCGAGAGAGAGAGAACGCGCTTGGAGTCACACACACCAGCACTCGTGGGCAGATAAAGCAGAGCGAAGGGTGGTTGGCTTTTAAAAGTGCCTTCCTGACTTCCCACGATCCCAGGTTTAGATGTCTGGCCGTGAAAGGCATAGATGGGACAGGAAAAAGCGGCACCGGGCCAAGAATTCATCTCCCTGGCAATCTGCGTTTTTACTTTTAAAGAGAGTTATGTGGACAAGTTTCTGGTCCTCATGGATTGAAAGACTTAGTTGAAAATTAAAAAAGCCAGTACTGTTTATTATAGTTAGCAGAATTCAGACCGGTCGCTGAACCAAGCTTTCCCCAGCACACAACTCAGAATATTTATTTTACTTTTTTAAAAAGGGTATTTATTTGAAGTGTTTCTACTCAAACCCTTCCTCCAAAAGGAGCACAGGTCAGCTTACAAGGTTAATAAAGCCCTGGGCCAATATAAAACAACCATAAAATGGAATTTCCACACTGAACTAATTAAAATACAACAAGAATAAAAGGCCAACAAGGCAAGAACCAAACGCTTCTGTAGATAAAAAGGTAACGGACGTTTAAAAATACACACACACACACACAGACACAGAGCCCGGGGAGCTAAGGGCACCTCTCCTGGGAGGGAGTTCCAAAAGGTGGAGGGGCCATCACTGTGAAGGCTGCGGTGGGAAGGACGGCGATTCCCCATCCTGGTACCGCAACCGCCATCTTTTGGGGCGGGCCCTACGGAGGGAGAAGAGGGCCGAGCCGGACGTACCTGTGCCCTTTGATTTCTGCCACGTCTGTCATGCCGCCGACGCTGAAGCGGAAGTACTCCCGGTTCAAGGCGCGGGCGATGGAGCGGGCGATGCTGGTCTTGCCGACCCCGGGGGGGCCGTAGAAGCAGAGGATCTTGCCCTGGGTGGAGCCCCGCAGCTGGCTGACGGCGATGAACTCCTGTGTGTGTGTGTAAGGAAGGAGTTTAGCAGATCACCCGGCAGGCCCCCCAAAACCCACACACAGACCCCGAGTGGGATCTAAACAGGCCCCAAACCCATCCGGAACCACCCGACAACGACTTCACTGGCTGGGCAGGCAGGTGAGAGAATAGGCGTGGGACCAACGATCCGGTGCTCCGCCGCGACGCGCCCTCCCCCCTCCCCAAATCCCAGGTCTGCCGGCCGCCTCAAGTTGTGCCCAGGCCCAGCGGGGTCTCCCAAGGACTGGGACCCGTGGACCTTACCAGCACTCTCTTTTTGACGTCGTCCATGCCGTAATGGTCCTCCTCCAACACCGCCTGGGCTCTGGACAGGTCCAGGTTCTCCTCGCTGCACTTGCCCCACGGGATGGAGGTCAGCCAGTCCAAGTAGTTCCGCGTGACGCTGGAGGAGACCAAAACCGCAGAGCCGCCCATGAGCGCCAACCCCGTGGCATGGAGGGGCCTGCCCAAACCCCGTGCCTTCTGAGCCTCCGTTCTCCCCGCCCTCCGAAATAGGCGGAATAAGATCCAGGGCGGTTTCCTCTGGGGTCTACAGACCAGCTTTCCCCACAACCCGGCGTCCTCCAGATCTGTTGGACTACAATCCTCAGCAGGAGAGACAGGGCCGTCTCGGTGGTGGCTCCCAGACTCTCAAAGGCAGCCCAAGAGGGAGCCTGCACCGTCACGGATTTCTTCTTTACTCCCGTCGGCTTCTGACGCAAGTTCTAAACTTGCCATGCTTCTAGAGATCCTTCATATTCCTGTTTCATATTCTAATTGCTGCACTTTGATAGCTATTATCGGCTCGGTGCCATATATCATTTCTGTCCCGTCGACTTTTCCTATTTTTATAGCAAGCCACACGGGGATAGGTTTGAAAATAAATAAATAAATACACAAACAGGATAGAAATGAGAAACGTCCCCCATCTCACTCCACACCCTGAAATGGCAGAGACCTGCATCGTCTGGGGACCGTGAGGCAGCAGGAAGGCGCCCCACCAGAGGGCTTTCTTGGGGAGGAAGGGGTTGCCTTCAGCGCCCGAAAGCCCCTCCCGGCCATCCAAGTCAGGAAAAACTTCCTGACTGTTAGAGCGGTACGACAATGGAACCAGTGACCTAGGGAGGTGGTGGGCTCTCCCACACTAGAGGCCTTCAAGAGGCAGCTGGACAACCACCTGTCAGGGATGCTTTAGGGTGGATTCCTGCGTTGAACGGGGTGTGTGTGTGTTATTATTATTATTATTATTTATTTATATAGCACCATCAATGTACATGGTGCTGTACAGAGTAAAACAGTAAATAGCAAGACTCTGCCGCATAGGCTTACAATCTAATAAAATCATAGTAAAACAATAAGGAGGGGAAGAGAATGCCAACAGGTACAGGGAAGGGTAAGCAGGCACAGGGTAGGGAAAAACTAACAGTAGAAAGTAACAGTAGAAGTCTGCACAACATCAAGTTTTAAAAGCTTTAGGAAAAAGAAAAGTTTTTAGTTGAGCTTTAAAAGCTGTGGTTGAACTTGTAGTTCTCAAATGTTCTGGAAGAGCGTTCCAGGCGTAAGGGGCAGCAGATGAAAATGGACGAAGCCGAGCAAGGGAAGTAGAGGCCCTTGGGCAGGCGAGAAACATGGCATCAGAGGAGCGAAGAGCACGAGTGGGGCAATAGTGTGAGATGAGAGAGGAGAGATAGGAAGGAGCTAGACCGTGAAAAGCTTTGAAGGTTAACAGGAGAAGTTTATATTGGATTCTGAAGTGAATTGGAAGCCAATGAAGAGATTTCAGAAGCGGAGTAACATGGTCGGAGCGGCGTGCTAAGAAGATGATCTTTGCGGCAGAGTGGTGAACAGAAACCAACGGGCTGATGTGAGAAGAAGGAAGGCCAGAGAGAAGAAGGTTGCAGTAGTCCAACCGTGAAATAACCAGTGCATGAACAAGCGTCTTGGCAGAAGAGACAGACAAAAATGATCGAATCCTGGCAATATTATACAGGAAAAATCGACAAGATTTAGCTACTGCCTCAATATGAGGAATAAAGGAGAGCGAGGAGTCGAAGATAAAGCCAAGGCTACGAGCTTCCTTGACCGGAGTAAGCGTAACATCATTGACAGTAAGAGAGAATGAGAGATGAGGAGAAGGTTTAGGAGGAAAAACAAGCAATTCAGTCTTTGCCATGTTAAGCTTCAAGCGACGATGAAGCAGCCAAGCTGAGATATCTGAAAGACATGCCGAGATACGATCGTGAACATCAGGAGAAAGTTCCGGAGATGACAGATATAGTTGTGTATCATCGGCGTACAGATGATATTGGAGACCATGAGATTGAATAAGCTTGCCCAAGGGCAACATGTATAAGGAAAACAACAACGGGCCAAGCACCGAGCCTTGCGGAACCCCTACTGAAAAGGGAAAGGAGGAAGACGAGCTGCCATTAGTCAACACGCTGAAAGAGCGACCCGCTAGATAGGAGGCAAACCAGTTATAGACAGAGCCACAAAATCCAAGGTCATGAAGGGAATCTAAGAGAAGATCATGATCAACCGTGTCAAAGGCTGCAGTTAGATCAAGGAGAATAAGAACGGAATAATGGCCTTTAGACTTGGCAGTAAGGAGATCATTGGTGATCTTAGTAAGGGCTGTTTCGGTGGAATGCAGAGGACGGAATCCAGATTGAAATGGATCCAAAGCAGAGTTACTAGAAAGAAAGTCAAGACAGCGAGAGTAGACCGCACGCTCCAGGATCTTTGAAACAAACGGCAACAAAGAGACAGGTCGGTAGTTAGACAGAGATAGCCTATCAAGAGTAGGTTTCTTGAGAATGGGAGAGACTGTAGCATGTTTAAAAGCAGAAGGAAATGAACCAGAGGACAGAGAAAGATTAATAATATGTAGCAAGGAAGGGAGGATAGCAGGAATAAGATTAATAAAGACGCGAGAAGGAATCGGATCACGAGAACAAGTGGAAGGCTTCGAAGAGCGCAGTATTGTAGACAGTTCATCCGCAGAGACCGAAGGAAACGCAGAGAAATTTGCAGGAGGAGCTGACAGATGAGGAACAGGAACTGGAAGAGGGGCAGAGCTGGCCAGATCAGAGCGGATAGTTTGGATTTTAGCATTGAAAAAAGAGGCAAAGTTGTTAGCAGACAGAGAGGCGGGGAGAGATGGCGGATTAGGCTTCAGAAGAGAATTGAAGGACGCAAAGAGCCGCTGAGGATGCCTAGCATTTGACTGGATCAGCGTTGAGTAGTACTGCTGTTTGGCCAGTGAGATGGCAGAAGAGAAAGAGGAAAGTACAAATTTGTAATGGACAAAGTCTGCCCGGTCCCTGGTCTTACACCAAAGGCGTTCAGCTGCCCGGGAACAAGAGCGAAGGTAGCGGAGGAAAGAGCTGAGCCACGGTTGGGGTTGAGAAGGGCGAACTATCCGAGTTGTAGATGGAGCAAGATTATCAAGAGTTGAAGATAAGGAGGAATTAAAGAAGGAGACAGCTGAGTCCAAGGAGACAGCCGAACAGACAGAAGGAAGGGAGGAGGCTAGGGACTGGGAAAAAGCCTCGTAATTGATAGATTGCAAGTCACGACAAGAGCGAGAAGCGGGACGTGAAGGAGGAGGATTATGAGTAATATTGAAAGAAACTAGGTGATGATCTGACAGCGGAAAGTGAGCAGTAGAAAAGACCAACACAGAGCAATTCCGAGTGAGAACAAGATCCAGACAGTGTCCAAGGGAATGTGTGTGTTTATTTATTATTTATTTATTGCATTTCTATACCGCCCAATAGCCGAAGCTCTCTGGGTGGTTTACAATGGCCTTATAGGCCCCTTCCAACTCTACTATTCGATGATTCCAAGTCCCACCGTGAGGTACAGACACAGCTTTGCCCCGTGAGGTTTCCACCTCCGCAAAAACACATTATCAGGAGAGCGGCCTTCTCCAACCCGGCTCGTTCCGGACTGCAAACCCAGCCGGGCGTCTGGCAGGAACCGGGCTGGAGAAGGCTGCTTTACAGCAGGCCCGGCCTAAAAGCGCTCCCCTCCCAGAGGACCTGTCCAGAGGCAGACGCACCCAGCCCAGATACATGGCGAGGGCTCACTTGAACTCCGAGGAGTGATTATCCAGCAGGCCCAGCTTGTTCAACTCCTCGTCGATCACCTCCATGACGTGCTTAGGCACCACGAGCTCCTTCAGGCGCTCCCGGAACTTTTCCTCAATGGCGTCTTTGTCCTCCTTCTCCAAGCCCAGCTCCTTCTTGATGATCTTGAGCTGTTCTTGCAGGAGGTACTTGCGGTGCGTCTGCTTGATCTTCTCCTCCACCTGCGGGGGGGGGGGGATGCAAAAAGGCCGCCCTGAGCCCCTGAAAGACGGCAGCTTAGGAAATACACCCCCCTTCCCCACGCATCAGCTGTCCGCCCGTGCAACTCGAAGACACTGCATCACAGAGCGAGGGAAAGAGCAATTCCCGGCGGGGGCTTTGTTGGCAGGGTGTTGTTCATCAGTGAATGATCATGAACAGCCCAACTAGAGATCAAAGCTGCTCGGCAGGGCCCAGCGGTCTTAAAAAGGGTGCCAGGGAACGCTGCACGCTCCCGCCCATCTCCCAGGAAGAAGACGAGCAGCCAAGCCCCAAACATCAGACAGAGAAGGAAGAGCGAAGGAGTGCTTCTTACGCCCTGCCTTGCCAGAAAGAACGCCTCTGGATCTAAGAACTGGTGCCAGGTGCTGCTGTTTTCCTCCTCCCTCCCCCTCCCTCCTCCTTTCGTGTGGCGTCTTTCAGATCAGAGGCTCTCATTATGAGTCTTCATAACCTGCTCTATGTGTGTGTGTGTGGGGGGCTGTTTATGGCTGACGTGTGGGGTAAAAACACTGTTAAGTAAAATGAATAAACAAGGGGGCGACTTCTGCATTCATGTCCTGCTAAAGGGCCCCCGCATAGGCGGTGGAAGCGGGTGTCTCTGACGTCAGTGGGGCAGGGAATCCGCTCTGGGTTTCACAGTCAGGACTCCAGAGGAGCCTCACGACGTGCAGAGCTCCGACTGGTTCTGACCGAAACCCGGAACGGATTCCCCGCCCCAAGGACATGCAAGCGACCGGCCTCCGCTGCCTGCAGGTAGCTGGCTGGACACAGTGAGAAACGAGACCTGGGATGAGACAGACCGTTGGACCGACCCAGCAGGGGCGCTTTTGAGGCAGGCGAAAGGCAGCTCAGCCATTAGGGCGACTGCCGTGAGAAGCCACCGGGTGGCTCTCCGAGATTTCGCCGGGAGAGGAGGGATGCAGCCACGGACACGCCCCTCTTTCCAGGCCCAAACCCATTTCGTCCTTGGGACGGGGCTCCAGGCGCCCCTCTCCTGCCCCAGTTC
The DNA here is from genome assembly GCF_023053635.1 of Elgaria multicarinata webbii. Lineage (NCBI taxonomy): Eukaryota > Metazoa > Chordata > Lepidosauria > Squamata > Anguidae > Elgaria > Elgaria multicarinata. Next base: position 10,735,424 of record NC_086193.1, on the reverse strand, counting down.
CCGCCTCCCTCCATAAGAGGCTGACAAGGAGGCCAGAAGGCCCACAGCCGTCCCCGAACCTTGCAGGGGGCCAAAGGCGCCTCAGCTTCCCCCCTGCTGGGCCTTACCTCTCGCCCGAGACGCTGCTGCAGCTTGCTCAGCTCAAATTCTTTCTTGAGCAGCGAGAGCGCTTTGTAGAGACGTTTCGGGATCTAGGGGGAAAGGAGGCAGCAAACTCAGAAGGGGTCACATTTGGCCAAGGGGCGCGGAGGCTCAGGCCGCGGCCCGAACTCTGTGGCCCTCCATGGGTCGTTCCCCAATATCGAATGGCTGAAATGCCTCTCCTAAGACCCAGAGACAGGCAGTGAAAAGCTTTAAGCCAAGATGGACTGGTGTTCTGGCCCTGCCCCTTCCCTTGGGAGGCAGCCCCCGAGAGCTTCTCTGGCTGGAAGAGGTTCCCCACCCGTGCTTCAGGGCAGGGCGCGCTCCCGCCAGGCCCCTCCCGGGCCTCCTCTCCTTACGTTCGTTTCTTCCAGGATGTCCTGCAGCTCGTGCGACTCGGCCCCCGTCAAGGCGGCCCCCATGTCGCTCAGGTAGATGGGGTTGTCCACCACCCGCTGCCCGGCCTGCATCATCTGGAGCACAGATTCCCTGCGAGGAACCGAGAGGGTTTTGCCGTGCGAGCCGGTAGGGGTGTTACGGAACGGGGTGTTAAGGGGCCCCGGGCCACACTCAGCGGGACTTCGGAGAACACCGCTGCTCCCGCACGGAGCCAAGCTGCAGGCCGGCAGCAGCGTTGCCCTAGGGTCTCCGGCAACGAAAGAGCCTCCCCATCGTCTGGGACCTGAGGTCCTTCGGGCAGGAGACACTGCCGGGGACGGAACAGAAGGCCCGTACAGGGGCTCTGCTACCGCGGCCGCAAGACTCAAGCGGCAGGCTCAGCCCACACCCAGCCGCAGGCATGAAAGCCCCACCAGGGTTTACGCATGGCTCGACCGAGGCCGCCTTTCCCAGCCTGGTACCCTCCGGATACCAGGGGAGGCGGAAGAAAGCGTTACAGGTCTATTCACGTGTCACAGGTATAGGAACGTACCTGTAAAGAGGATTCAAGGCAATGATGTCCCGGATCGTCTTGACAATTTCCGCCGTCAGAGCCTGCCGCGATTGGAGAGGGGGGGACACACTCAGAAGGGTGGGTCCTTTATTTCCACTTACAGCAGGCCTCACCCACCTGCTCCCACCCCAAGAGACTCTGGTGTAGCCCCGGGCCAAAACAGGTCTATCCGCTCTGCCCCCTTGTAGCCTCCGTCTCCAGGCGCCAAACGGAGGAGCCGCTGCCCCCCCGCCCCTCCCTGTGCCCCCTCACTCACTTTGACCTCTTCGGTGACCTGGAACTCCTCGTGGGCCACGTTGTCCACCTCCACCATGAGCACCTCGGCCTGGGAGGCCTCCAGCGGTTCCAGCAGCACCGCGGCCGGCATCTCCTCGGCCTCCAGCGAGGGCACCTCCGCCTCCTCCTCCCGCTTGGAGCGCTTCGGCTTCCGGCGGGCCTTGGCCTGCTTGGCGTCCGGCTCCTCGGCCTCAACCTCCAGCCGCTTGTTGATACGGATCCTGGCCCCCCGGGGACAAAACAAGGAGCAGGCTGCCTCAGGAAGGCTAGGGCCGGAGCTTCTGCTTTGGTCAGAGAAGGCCCCGAGAGCGGCTCCAGGCCTGGATCCGTCCCTATGGGCAGGAAGGGTCCCAACACCCCTCACAGGCATGCAGCACCCCGGGCGATTCCAGGCAAGTCCATTTTCAACTGACGACGAACAGCTTGGTGGTGGTGGGACGACAAAAGGACCCATGCTCCCCCACCCACCCACCCACCCGGTAGATGGAGACGCAAAGCTTCTCCAGCCCAGAAACGCCCTCCTAGTATTTATTTATTACATATTTATACTGCCCAACAGCCAAGGCTCTCTGGGCAGTTCACAATTAAAATTGAAGTCAGAATTCAGAACTTGAATGCGGGTGCCGCTACAGAGAAGGCCCTGCCGTCGAGGTTCTTCGTGACGGCATTCTGTTCATCTTGGCCACTTCCCCGAGGGTTTGCATCCTTCCGTAGCCCTTTGTCCTCAAGTGACGTTAACTGCGCCGAGGTGGACAAAACAGGGGAGCTGGGGACCGCGGGAGGAGGCCTTACCTCCGATGCCCCATGACAATCATGCGTAGCCTGTCTCCCAGGTCTTGCATCTCATGGATCTGGACGAAAGTCCCCGTCTGGTAGATTTCATTCAGGTTCTCCACCACATCCGATTCATTGCTGGCAAGAACAGCAAAGGAGAGGAAACAAACTTTGAAATCACCCCTCCAGCCCAAACCTGAGATGCATTTGCTAATCTTATAGAATCATAGAATAGCAGAGTTGGAAGGGGCCTACAAGGCCATCGAGTCCAACCCCCTGCTCAATGCAGGAATCCACCCTAAAGCATCCCCGACAGATGCCTGTCCAGCTGCCTCTTGAAGGCCTTGAGTGTGGGAGAGCCCACAACCTCCCTAGGTAACTGATTCCATTGTCGCACTGCTCTAACAGTCAGGACGCTTTTCCTGATGTCCAGCTGGAATCTGGCTTCCTGTCACTTGAGCCTGTTATTCCATGTCCTGCACTCTGGAAGGATCAAGAAGAGATCCTGGCCCTCCTCTGTGTGACAACCTTTCAAGTATTTGAAGAGTGTTATCATGTATCCCCTCAACCTTCCCTTCTCCAGGCTAAACAGGCCCAGTTCTTTCAGTCTCTCTTCATAGGGCTTTGTTTCCAGAGCCCTGATCATCCTGGTCGCCCTCCTCTGAACATGCTCCAGCTTGTCTGCGTCCTTCTTGAATTGTGGAGCCCAGAACTGGACGCAATACTCTAGATGAGGCCTGACCAGGGCCGAATAGAGAGGAACCAGTACCTCACGCGATTCGGAAGCTATACTTCTATTAATTAACTTCCAGAGTTTATCTTTTTATTTTCCTTTTTGAAGTTTTATTTGGACATACAACATACAAAAAACCAAAGCGATCCCAGAAGGTAGAACAAGACATACGCAAAAGACTTCCAAATTACAATGAGATCCCCAGCAAATCAGGAACTAAGCTTTAAAATGCCGTCTATAATTGCAACAGGTGAGGAAGCCACGGTTAAAAACTACCCTCTCATTCTGATAGCCCACAGGGCCATTCTGCTAGCTTTGGGCGTCTGACCAGCAAGGCTCCCCAATCACGTTTAGGTCTTGTGGGTGTATTGGAAATTTAGAGGGAGTGTCGTGGGCATCCCATGTAAAACTCACAAAGATCCACTCGGCTCCGTGCCTTCGATTCACAACTTTGTGCAACAAAGCGTTAGATCTGTGGGTTTTACTGTGTCTTTACTATAGACACCAACGGGCAGCATCTAATGGCCCACCCATTGAAGTGAGTGGGCCTAGTCTAAATCGACATTTCCCTTCTTGCTACCGTGTCACAGGCCACGGTGCAGCTCTAGAAGAAACCCCAATCAGCGCTGTGAGAAAAACTTAGCTTACTTGTCGTCCTTCTTGAGAAACACTCCCGCATACGGCTGAGCCAGGCTGACTTTCCTCCTGAGCAGGTCAACGAGTTTCTTGTTTTTCACCTAGGAGTTAAGACAAGGAAGCCTGAGACAGGGTCAAAGGTGGTTCTGGACAGGGAGAAGAGCAGCCTGAGCGCTGAGCTTCAGCCACGACATTCCGGAAAAGGGTGACAACGTGTTACGGCCGTCAACCAGATCCGTTTCAATGATTAATTGTAATATTTTAAACATTTTTAGTGCTCTAATAGTTTGATATTTTTATTGTTGCACTATTGGTTTGTTTGTCTTTTAACGAATGTCAGCCACCCTAAAGGCATCTGCCAGTTAGCTGGTAGATAAATTACACAAACAAGCTACCAGCTGTTTGTGTAATTGCGACGAAGCTGAGCAGAATTAACTTGCAGAACAGAAGGTCCCGATGGAGGTTGATCCAGGAAACACAGGACTTCCAACACCAGCATTCCTGTTCTTAGTGGTGCCAAAAAAAATGAACCACGACTAAGGTATTATAAAAACAATGACAACTCTCCACTAAAATGCATATAGAAGACAATATTTATTTATTTACTATATTTATATCCCACCTTTTTTCCTCCAAGGAACCCAAGGCGGCGTACATAATCCTCTGCCTCTCCATGTTATCCTCACAACAACCCTGTGAGGTAGGTTGGGCTGAGAGTCTGTGACTGGCCCAAAGTCACCCAGGGGGTTTCCATGGCCGAGGGGGGACTAGAACCCGGATTTCCCGACTCCCAGTCCAACACCTTCACCACTACACCGCAAATAAACCTGCTTTACCCAACCTGGTGCTGTTCAGTTGTGTTTGACTACAACTCCTAGCATCCTCCAGACAGCACTGCTGGGAGTTGTACCTACATCAAGAAAGCAACAGGCTGTTATATACATCGACCCGCGAGTCACCCCCCCACCCCATTTAACACTCTGGGATTTCATTCCAGGTAAAAACATCGCACAGATTCTGCTGTGATTTACGCACGGCGAGAACGGCACTGAAGGCTCTGTTAGAACCCTGAAACTGGAGTTAAAATCCCATGTGCCCCTGACCCCTGCAACACACACACACACACACATATGCACTTTTGTTTGCGTGGGAATCAAAGGCGAGAACGCGGCACCAAGGTCTCCTTCGACCTCATACAAGAACTTTGCAGAACGTTCCGTCCTCTCTTCGTCTGGCCCTGTCTTACCAGCGTCCACAGCGCAAGGGCCTCTTGCACTCTGCACTAGTCTTTCTACCAAGGGTAAAACCGAGACGGTGGGATGCGTGTCCATGTATGGGACCGTAGTGCCTTTTGAGTAGAGCTGGAAAAATCAATTCAAGAGGAAGGATGGAAAGAGACCCTTCTCGAGATTTTGCTAACACGAAAGCTGCCATGGCAATTTTTGCTTCAAACCACTCAACCGAAAGAGCTTTTAAACTCTTCTGGAAATGAGTGGCACAAATAATATGATGAAATATGCTGAAAAGTCCAGCAGATGCCTGACATGTGAGTCACATCCTAAATCCCCCGATATGCCTGGAAATGTGAAAACGTGCCTTTTGAGAGTAAAAGGGCACACATCCATACGACAAAATGTTTTCAAACCTGTTTTAGCCTCCCACAAACGAGAAACAAACCCTGGACGTGAGCCTACCCCCAATTTCATGGGCTTCCCCCCCACTTAATGCAGGATGTTCCCGGTTCCCACAGATCCCTGTCACGTGTTCTCTCAAACGCTCCCCCAGGGGAAAGATAGCAAAGAGTGAGCCAGCAACCCCCACGTAGCCCTGAAAAAACTGGCAACCAGGCATCTGAAGCACCGCCAAGGACACCGTCGCTAAAATTGGCAAGAAGAGAAAAGCAGGGTCCAGAATTACGACTTTGTTCAAGGGCTGACATGCCAAAGTATGTACACCCGATCCATGACAATACCTCAGGCCAAAGCAGTGGGTGACCTGTCCCGGGGGTGGAGGGAATGAGCCCTCCATATCCAGCGCTTTTGCTGCCTGAAACCGTAGAAGCAGTGAAAGACGCAGCACACTGAAAGCTTAGAATTTATCATTGTAAAAATCAGCCTCAAAATCCTTTGCCGTTGAGTACGTCGAGCGGCCTCCCCTGGGGAGAGTGTGTGGGACTGCAAGTCCCATCAACCCCAGCCATGCTGGCCTTGAGGGGGGATTGATAGGCGTTGCGGTCTGACACACCTAGAGGGCGCCCAGGGTGGGCGAGGCTGATTAGGAGGAATCGTATCCAGGCAAAACGCTGGTGCTTCCGAGCCAAATGTAAAGCCCTTTTTCTCCCTTGAAACTAAATCACCGCGTATCACCAGCAGTACATGGAGTCAAACTGAGCAAACGACTATGCTCTCTGCTCCCAAGGAGCTTACAGTCGAGATGTGGGCAGTACCGGAGAAAGGGTCATACTGCTGTTGTCAAAAATGGATACTGTTTTATACTGGTTCTATATTTTGGATGGTTTTAAATTACGCATACTGTTTTAACGTTCACTGTTTTTAACTTTTGTAAACCGCCCAGAGAGCTTCGGCTATGGGGCGGTATATCAACTTAATAAATAAATAAAATAAATTTCGGGCGAGGGACTCTTCCACATGCAAAAAAGAAGCTGCCATCATTTATTCATATCCGCATCAAGACAGGAGATGGTTTCTCCCCTCTCCCAAATCTCTCCTCCTGTGGCAAGAATATGGAAGGTGGGAGTGGGCTATCCAGGGCTGCAATGCCCATCATCCCTGACCAGGCTGGTGGGTGGGATGGGTGTCTATCCCAGCCCACCCACCCCACAGATGTCCAGGATTACAATTCCATTCATCCCTGACAAGGGACCATGGTAACTGGGGCTTATGGGGCGTAGAGTCCACACCATGACAGGAGATCCTTGCTCCCCTTTCCTCCCTAGTTTCATGGGGTGGTATAGAAAAGTCAACAATAATAATAACAATGATAAATACAGCAAGGACATGAAGAGCGTCTAATAATAATAATAATAATAATAATAATAATAATAATAATAATAATATTTTTCTTACCCGATTAAGAAAGCAGATCAAAAGCATAGCATACATGATTAAAAAAATCCTTAAAACATTCTAACATTTCACCAGATCAGCCAGCCGGAATAGATCAGCCTTTATTGCTTCTTTAAATGCTAAGAGACTGTTTTTGATGGTTTTGAATTTTGTATATTGGTTTTTAACGTTCACTGTTTTTAACTTCTGTAAACCGCCCAGAGCGCTTCGGCTATGGGGCTTGATATAAATGCAATAAATCAAATCGATCAAGTTGAAGGATCTCCTCCAAGGCTGCAGCGCCCAGCCTCCATGCTGCCCAGGGGCTGATGGGACCTGGAGTCCCCCCCTCCTTCCTTCCTTGGTACTCTGTTCTTTTGATGTTATCTTTCTGCCCCAGTTTGTGGTCCTTGGTTTCTGAAGATGCTGGACTTCTGGCCCAAGGAACAGCCCACCTGCAGCAGGCCCATGAGCTGGCTGGACACCCTTGCTGTGGTACTTGTTGGATGGCAGCCTTGGGGCGCCTAGATACTAAGTGCAGGGAGTTGGATGAGGAGAGTGCAGGGAGTTGGTCGTTTTATTATGGTTTTAATTTTTGTGAACCACCCAGAGAGCTTCGGCTATTGGGCGGTATAAAAGTGCAATAAATAAATAAATAAATAAATAATAATAAAAAGACGCAAAGCTGCATTGCGCTTGCGTTTGCCCATTGCCACCTACAATGGTCAGGGAGGAGGTTTCCCCACTGTGAGCCAAGCAGCTCCATCCAAGACCGCACGCAGCACATGGGCTCCGTGGCCTTTGGGGTGCACACAGAGTTTTTCACCCACGCTCATAGTATCTGTTATTTCCTGCACAATGAGGCCTGGCAGGAGTGAGGCCACGAGACCGTACACAGCTGGGACATAGGAGAGATTGTTTGGGAAGGAACTGTGGAAATAGATTAGTATGGCTCCTGAAGAATTGGCCATTTATTTATTTACTACACTTATATACCGTCCCCATAGCCAGAGGCGGTTTACAAACATTCTAAAATTGAGATAAAAACAAGTATACAAAATTTAAAACACAGAACATACACACACAAAGCATTAAAAACCGTTAAAAAACAGCAACTAAATATATGGGTGATTAAAATGTGCCGCCATATGCCTGGGCAAAGAGGAAAGTCTTAACCTGGCGCCGGAAAGACAGCAGCGTTGGCGCCAGGCGAGCCTCATCAGGGAGATCATTCTACATTCTGGGGGCCACCACCGAAAAGGCCCCGTCCCTCATTGCCACACTCCGAGCCTCTCTCGGAGTAGGCACCCGGAGGAGGACCTTAGATGTTGAACGTAGTGAACGGGCGGACTTTGATCATCCAATAAATACTGGATGATCAAAGCAAATGTGTGTTTTATTCAGTATTTTATTTTATTTTAATCCTACTTTTCAGACCGGGATTTCCTCTCAAACCATCTAAAGCTTTGTTTTTCTCTTTCCCCCTCCCTCCTCACCTCGATGATCTTGATGAAGCGGGGGAAGACGGGGTTCCTGGCCACGGCGATGAGGGGCACGTGCGGGACGTGCTCGGGCACCATGAGCGGCGCCAGCGCCGTCACCACCGGCGGCCCGCCAGAGTCCGAGCCCGGGGGGCCGTCGCCGGAGCCGGGCAGGCCACCGCCCTCTGAGCCCAGGCCGCCGCCTTCGGGCCCCTCCAGGCCGTCCCCGTCGCCGCCGCCGCGCTGGGCGAGCACGAGCCGGGCAGCAGCAGGAGGAGGAGGAGGCGCCGAGGCCGCCCAGGGCCCCGCGGAGGCTGGCCGGGGCAGGGGCGCCGAGTAGAGGCGGCCCCGCAGGCGCCAGGCCCGCCCGGCAGGCCGCCCGCAGCGCCACAGCAGCGACCGCACCGCCGCAGCCGCCATCTTGACGGCGAGGGCAGAGACGCCGGCGCGCGCGAGTGACGCCATCGCCGCGCGCCCCCCCACTCCTCAAGGCGAGCGAGCGGGGGAGGAGAGCAGCCGCCATCTTGACGGCGAGGGCAGAGACGCCGGCGCGCGCGAGTGACGCCATCGCCACGCGCCCCCCCTCTCAAGGCGAGAAAGCAAGGGAGGAGCGCAGCGCCCACTTCCGGCGAGGAGGAGTGGAGAAGGGAGAGGAAGGAGCGGCGCATTGGGTCCTCCAGCTCCACAAACAGCGCTCTACCAGGGGCGGCTGGTGGCTCCGATTCCGGCGGGGCGAAGATCCCGTCCAGAACTCTGTAGGAGCCACCCAAGGATGGTTCCTATTTTAATGGACCCCAGAATTGTTGTTTTTAAATGGATACTGTTGTTTTTATACTGTTTTTATGTTTTTTAAATTTTTGTATACTTTTAATGTTTACTATTTTTAATTGTTGTAAACCGCCCAGAGAGCTTCGGCTGTGGGGCGGTATATAAATGTAATTAAATAAATAAATAAATACATTTGGATAGTTCCAATAATAATAATAATAATAATAATAATAATAATAATAATAATAATAATAATAATAATAATAATTTATTTATTTCTTACCCGCCTCTCCCTTTGGATTGAGGTGGGGAACAACATTAGAACAGGAATCAATACATCTTTAAAAAGTTCTGTAAAGTTTTGGCTGGTTCTGCACTAAAACGCAGGACTGGGGTGGGTGGGTTTGCGCCCCACCGACACCGGAGTCATCAGCCTCCGCTGGGTTCCCGTCCCTTGTATCAGAATTATATTACACGAACAACCCCATTATGCTATGCTGCGTAATATAATTATATTATACCAGCTCTTTTATATGACTAACCCTAATCCTAACCTCCTCCTCCTCCTCCTCCTCCTCCCTATTAAATGTGTTTATTTAATGCATTTCTATACCGCCCAATAGCTGAAGCTCTCTCATCTAGCTCCTTAATAAAACAAAAGATCAGTCGCTAAATAAGGCACTCCTTTGATCCCGATCTCCACCCTCAGGCTATAAGCTATATCGATATCTATAGACACCACACACAAGGAAGAAGGGATGGGGAGGGAAGAGGGGGAAAAAAAAGTCAACTTCTACAGGGGTATTGCAGCGGCACTTCTTGCCCTATGGTCTCCTGGGTGGGTTGGGGGGCAGTCCAACTGGAGCAAACCCTGATGTCGCCTTTGCCTGCTTCTGCTCCCCCCCCCCCCCCGCCCTTGCCTTTCCCACAGGGCCATTGATGTCAGTTGTCCTGAACCTGGATCCCGGCTCAGGCTCTTGTGCAGCAACCATTGGGACCTCAGGAGCATCCTGGCCCAGACCTTCCCAACCAATATCCCGGGTGTGAGATGTCTTTTCCCCTGGGGGCGAGGGGGGGGGAACACCCAACCTCCCGGGTGTGTCTGTGCCTCGCCGGCCGCCTGGTTTTAGGACCCTCTTGCATGGGGGAGCGAAACGCCTTGCCTGTGAGCAGGCAGGATTCAACCAGCAATCTCCTGTTGCATAACAGACAGCGCAGTGGGGCCGCGGGAACATGATAAACATGCCCCCCCTTGCACCGCATGTCTGCCCTCACGTCTGTGGGCATCGCCTCTGGCACCGTTCCCGCTAGGTTTCCAGACATGATGTGGCGGTTAGTCATTTTTGCATTATATCTATATATCTATGATGGGATTCTTTTATTGTCTCGCCTGCTTCCTATATGCTGCTTCGGCCGCTGAGGCAAAAAAAATCGTACAAGCCCCTCTCCCTGGCATTGAAAACACAATATTAATTAACAGTGAGTAATTTGCTTTTTTATGACGCCCCAAATCAGCTGCCTGAGGGCTAATTGGGTTTAAAGTGGGTTTGACCACTGTAGCAAAGGAGTTCCGGGCTCCACAATTCAAGAAGGACGCAGACAAGCTGGAGCATGTTCAGATGAGGGCAACCAGGATGATCTGGGGTCTGGAAACAAAGCCCTATGAGGAGAGACTGAAAGAACTGGGCATGTTTAGCCTGGAGAAGAGAAGATTGAGGGGAGACATGATAGCACTCTTCAAATACTTAAAAGGTTGTCACACAGAGGAGGGCCAGGATCTCTTCTCGATCCTCCCAGAGTGCAGGACACGGAATAACAGGCCCAAGTTGCAGGAAACCAGATTCTGGCTGGACATCAGGAAAAACTTCCTGACTGTTAGAGCAGTACGACAATGGAACCAGTTACCTAGGGAGGTCGCGGGCTCTCCCACCCTAGAGACCTTCAAGAGGCAGCTGGACAACCACCTGTTAGGTATGCTTTAGGGTGGATTCCTGCATTGAGCAGGGGGTTAAACTCGATGGCCTTAGAGGCCCCTTCCAACTCTGCTATTCTATGATTCTATGAGATGGAGCCACCGTTCCCATACGGATCATACCTCCTCAAGAGCAGTCTATCTCTAAATACTGGCTACGGAGGAGCACAAATGGGAGACAGATGGACGACTTGTGCATTTCCTGGTAGCACCCAGGGGTATCCAACTTTTTGTGCTATGCTTGCAATTTCAAGAACATCGTGAGAACTAACACAAAATGGGTGCCACCAGGGTGCCACAAAGCACCCATTTCCCAGACAGCAAAGCGGCGAACGACTAAAAGGAAAGTAACTCGCCCAAAACCTGAGTACAAGGCGGAGGTGGACCGTAGCACGTTGCGTTGTAGTGAGCCAGCCTTCCAGTTTAAAAAAGAATATGTGTGTGTGTGTTTTAAATCAAAAGAAATAAAAAGGTCCAATACTATAATAACTGTATAGTGAAATACTTGTGCAATACAATATACTTGCGCAATATAAAGCAATCTCAGACACAACGGCGTACTAACTTATCGCGTAGCTTCAAGAATCCTGCCGTTCATATTCCGAAACACACGCCGTACGTAATTCTCCACTTTAATGGTCTTTATAAATAAACAACATTCGCCCCATACCAAATCGAGCCTTGCCTGTACACGCCTTGACATTTGGCCACGGTTTTTGCTGCTGCAGTTTTCAAGTGCTAAAAAGAGTGTTCAGAAGAGGACACCATCAATAAGAATATCTACATATATATTGGCAGAAGATTTAAATAACAACTCGGTCTCAATGGCACGACGCACGACGGGCGTTCGAAGGCGGTGTGGGGGTTTTCTTGGTGCAGGATACGACCAGCTGTGGTTCAGGGGCGGGGGGGGGGTCACGGCGGTGTGTGTGTGTGTGTGTGTGTGTGTGTGTCGAATCCGACCCTGTCCCGTTCATGCCAAAAACGTCACCGAGAGCAGCGAAATCTGCATTCGGAAAAGTTCCCGTTGGATTTTCATTATTATTTTTTCCCCGGCGGCATGCGGGCAGGGTAAGAGGGGAGGCGCTGAGAATTTGGGGGGCAGGATTCGGGACGGCTCTTCCTTTCTCTCAGCGTTTCACAGTCGCCCAGTTGCTACCGATCCGGATCCCAGCGGCGGCGGCGCGCGCCTCTCCCTGGGGGGAGGTCACATCGAGGTCTCGCTGCTGCGGTGCTTCAGCGGGTCGTTCTCCGGGTAGATCAGGTGGTAAGGTTTTTCGTTCTCCTCAATGACCGAGTTGCTGAGCTCTGCGTCGTGCATCTCTAGCTCGTGACGGGAGAGGTGCTCCACCACCCCGGCCCCCAGCGAATCCCCCAGCACATTGATGGTGGTCCGGAGGCGGTCCCTGGAAGCGACAGAGAAGAGACCGTCAAGCCCAGGGAAGACGTTTCCGAGCAGGGCTGACCTGGACAGGACCAAACGGTGGGTCTTCCCAAATCTCACAAGCAAGGTGTGAACTACCGGAAACAACACCGATAAGAATTGGTGGGATTTGCATTAACCTCCTTCTCTCTCCACAATACCTGACGGAACGCCTTTCCCGACATGAACCTACCCCTATACTACGCTCAGCATCTAACATCCTCCTCCGGGTGCCTACTCCGAGGGAAGCTCGGAGGATGGCAACAAGGGAGAGGGCCTTTTCAGTGGTGGCCCCCCCTAAACGACGAGGCTCAACTGGCACCAACATTGTTATCTTTTCAGCGCCAGGTCAAGACTTTTCTCTTCTCCCAGGCATTTTAACAGCATTTAACAACGTTAAGTTTGTTTTTAATGGACCCCAGAATTGTTGTTTTTAAATGGATATTGTTGTTTTATAATGTTGTTTTTATATTTTTGATGGTTTTAAATTTTGTATACTTTTTAACGTTCACCGTTTTTAACCTTTGTAAACCGCCCAGAGAGCTTCGGCTGTGGGGCGGTTTATAAATTTAATAAATAAATAACGCTTTTTCCTTTCGAAAAGACTCTCTTTTTAGTACTTGCTGTGGGCACCTGGAGGAGGGCTTCCGAACAGGACGTCAGGATTCGGGCAGATAAAGACAGCCCTTTGGGAAATTTGGCCGCCGGGGCTTGGAAGGTTCAAGTGGGCACATTGAACTGGGCCTGGAAACTGGTCGTCAGCCAGGACAGAGAGAGGAGGACTGGCGTTCTATGGTCCCATTAGCTGGTCCCAGTTAGCCCTATTTTGGACACAACTGAAGGTTCTGGATCGTTTTAAAAGCCGACCCGCTTATACGAGTGGCAAAAATCCAGACAAGAAGGTGGCAGAACTGTCACAAGATATCTCCGTCCAGGTAGGGTCATGGTGGGTATTTCAGTCCCAAGCTGCAACCCTACGCAGGTTTAGACAGAAAAAAATCCTAGCATTTCCCTAGCTGGCATGGCTGACTGAGGAACGCTGGTAATTCTAGGATTTCTTTCTGTCTAAACCGGCGTAGGATCGTAGCCCAAGGTGATAAAACATTGCTCTGGGCGACCGAGGCTACCTGGCCTCTAATGACATTGATGGATGTCACAGAAGCTACACAGTTAGGTATGCAGCCTGCTTTTATGCTTTTTAGTGTTTAAAATTTTGTATATTCGTTTTTAAATGTTCAATGTTTGTAATCTTTGTACACCGCCCAGAGAGCTTTGGCTGCAGGGCGGTGTGGAAATGTAATAAATAGTAATAAATTGCAAACCTGCTCCTTTAGGGGGGAATCCGAAACCCGGCCCAGAACAATTTGAACGCCGCTTAACCTGGACAGACGGACCGCCCAAACTGAGCGCCTTGGCACAACAAGCGTGCAATGCTTTTTGTGGGGTGCGTGTGCGAGCGTTTGCGTTTGCAACACGTGTACGTTAACAAAACACGCACGGGGGGAAAATGTGTACTTTAAAAAAGCAATCCGCACGAACGCACGTTTTCATCCGTGGGAGAAGGTGGAAAGAAAATGTTTGCAAGCTGTGACAGGCCAGTGTTAGACCCACGAGGCCCCTAAAACATGTACAGCTGGACAACCATCTGTCAGGGATGCTTTAGGGTGGATTCCTGCATTGAGCAGGGGGTTGGACTAGATGGCCTTGCAGGCCCCTTCCAACTCTGCTATTCTATGATTCTATGTACCTGAACTTCCTGAAAACTGGGGACGTAACGGGCCTGCCTGTATTGGGCAAAACCTGCTGAGGAAACAACCACCCAGCCAGGAAGGTTTGCATGGCCAAAACGTCTCGAAGCGCTCACACCCCCCCTTGGGAGTGCAACAGCGCCTGCCTTGCTGGGACTTACAGGAACCAGTCCACGGTCATGATCAAGGTGATGTCTTCCGTCGGCAGCCCCACGGACGTCAACACGATCACCATCGTCACCAGGCCAGCTTGCGGGATGCCGGCCGCCCCGATACTGGCCGCGGTGGCCGTAATGCTGCAGAGAACAGAGGAGCGGGGTTACCTGCGAGGAGCTCGTCAAAGGAAAACAAATCCCGTGTTGGGAGGTTGGACTCCACCGGCTGCATGTAGGAGGCCGGTTTTGCACACTGGGGTTGCCTGGTGTCGCTCCCGGCTTGGGGAAGAGGCGGGAAGGAGCTGGAACGCTAACGCCCTCTCTCGTGTCTGTCTCGCGCTGGTGGGACGCGGAGGAGGGCTCCTCTGCCCGGTCTCGAATCTCAGGCAGATATAAATAGGGAGAGGCGCTCCCTCAAGGGCTGTGGTCCCAAGCCGCTTAGAAAACTGCCCCCGAGCGCGTCTCTGAAATGAAATCCAGCCCTTGCGGCTGAAAGAGCTCCTTCGCCGCTCCTGCCCACTCGAGTCCTTCAGCCTTGTCACTGGAGAGGCAGTGTGGTGTAGCGGTTAGAGAATCAAACTGAGGAGACCTGGGTTCCAGTCCCCGCTCAGCCATGAAGCTCACAGGCTGACCTACCTCGCAGGGTTGTTGTGAGCTTAACACAGAGGAGGAGGAGGGTTATGCACGCCTCCTGAGGCTCCTTGGAGGAAAGGCGGGGTTATTAATGCAATGATAAAGGATTATGCACTTGGCTGCCCGTCGTGATTCCAAGCCCTCCGGCTCAGAGGTGGGACGATAAACAAGGTCCGCCGTGGAATCCACAAAGCCCGACTCAGCAAACACACTTCTCTTCACGCCTGAAGGAAGCGAGGATGCCCGGCGCGTTCCTCTAAGCTTAATTAGGCTAACGAAGCTCAGCTGGCTCTTGGACTGCGTGGGAAACGCCCCCTTTTTCGTTGCAAGGGCAACGGCAAGGAAAAGGGGGCGTTTCCTACGTGGTCCAAGAGCCAGCTTAGCCCAGGAGAAGGGGGTTGTCTTTCGTGAGATGTCTTTGGCGACTGGCTAACCTGGCAGACCGCCTCTCGCCTGCTTGCAACACCGCCCGCTTGGCCCTGGGCAGACTCTGGGATCTGCCAACTCCGAAGTCCCCTCAACCCTCTGACAGAGGCTGAGTTCTCAGGGACCAGGGGAGGATGGGCTCTGAGTTGTTGCATTCTCTCCGATAAACCCCTGGGAAGACTCCTCTTTGACTCCTGAAGAGTCGTGTCGGATCTCCTCCCACGCTTCCTGTCTTGGCTGGTAAGTTTCTAGTCGTCGTCATCGTCGTCGTCGTCGTCCTCCTCCTCCTCCTCCTCCACCACCACCACCACCATCAGATTCTGAGTCCAACTGACCTCCTGAAACCCCTTCCCCCACCCTAGGGAGAGCAGGCCTGATCCTGACGCCCACGCCCAGCCCGCCACACCACTGGCAAAGCCCCGACCCACGCGTGGGCTCTCGCAAGGACGCGCCCTGCCGCGGCACGCACCTTATCGTAATGATCTGCCCAAAGTCGAGCTCGTAGTTGTTCACCTGGGCGATGAAGATGGCGGCCAGGGCTTCGTAGAGCGCCGTGCCATCCATGTTGATGGTGGCCCCCACGGGCAGGACGAACCTGGTGACCCTCTTGTCCACGCCGATGTTTTCCTCCAGGCAGCGGAACGTGACAGGGAGCGTGGCCGAGCTGCAAGCCCAAACAGAGCCGGGAGGAGGTTACGCCTCCCTGGGGGCGTTACGCCGGGAGACGGGCTGAAGGCCTCCGCCCCCCCGCCCTCCCCGCCCAATTCTAGAGCCCTGCCTTTCGGGAAAGCGTCGAAGAAATTCTCCTCCCTTGGGGGAATTTCAGGGAAATTGTTTCTCCGCCTGGGGAGGGTTTTGAGAGGCCGTTTGCGCACAGTGAAAATGTACGGAACCCTTTCCTGGCTCTGGGTCTGACGCAGGGGCCGGCGTGCCGCGGACGGTACCTGGAGGACGTGCCCAGGGCTGTGACGAGCGCCTGCAGCAGTCCGGCCACGAACACCCAGGGGTTCTTGCGCGTGACGATGAAGTAGATCAGTGGCAGCACGCACAGGCCGTGGATCAGGAGTCCCACGACGACCGTCAGCGTGTACATGCCCACCTGGCCGCCCATCACTGCCAGGTCCTCCATCTCCAAGATCTTGCCAGCAATCAGGAACAAGATGCCGACGGGGGCATACCTGCCGCAGAAGACAAGCGTCAGCCGGGCCCGGCCAGGGCGACCCCTCAGGGGCCCATGGACAAGTGACCCCGAAGGCGCTCCCTCCTCTTCAACGGCGATCTCATGACACGAACACGATGCCTTCACCCAGCAATTTATTTCTAAAGGCGCTTTTTCACTCTTCGACTCCTCACGCCGTTTTGCCGTTTTGCACTGTGTCGTATTTTATGCTTTCAACGATTCCATTGCATTTATTTCGTCAGCCGCGTGCAAATCCACCCAGGAAACATTTGTAATTGCCCTTTCAGATGGAAGGTTTGGAAATAGACCCTACCAAGAACGAGTACGTCCCTGTGAGGTGGGTAAAGTGGAAACAGTCGGCCACGTTCTGCTGTATTGTTCCTTTTACCAAGATTTGCGCCAAACATTTATAATCTCTATCTTGCAGCGAACTCCCGGTAGATCAGATGAATATTACACAAAACATCTATCGGATCAGAACCCTCAGGTTACTCTAAAAGCAGCCAGTTTTTGTGCGGCTGCCATAAGCCGACGGAAATCAACATTGAAGAATTTTATTGTACCTTAGACTTAGGCTGAGACGGCCGTATTTTTTGTATTTTAAGTATGTATTTTATTGTATGTACCTTGCTGGGGTTTTCTAATATTATTGTTGATGATGTTTTCTGCTGTGCTGGTCTATGACCGAAATAAATAAACAACAACAACAACATTTGTAATTGGGAGGATTAAAAAAACTAGAATCTCTCTCTTTCTCTTATTTGCACATAGAATCATAGAA
This sequence comes from Elgaria multicarinata webbii, assembly GCF_023053635.1. NCBI lineage: Eukaryota > Metazoa > Chordata > Lepidosauria > Squamata > Anguidae > Elgaria > Elgaria multicarinata. The sequence continues at coordinate 10,718,280 of NC_086193.1, read as the reverse complement.
TAGCAGAGTTGGAAGGGGTCTGTAAGGCCATCCAGTCCACCCCCCTGCTCAATGCAGGAATCCACCCTAAAGCATCCCTGACAGATGGTTGTCCAGCTGCCTCTTGAAGGCCTCTAGTGTGGGAGAGGCCACAACCTCACCAGGCAACTAATTCCATTGTCGTACTGCTCTAACAGTCAGGAAGTTTTTCCTGATGTCTAGCTGGAATCTGGCTTCTTTTAACTTGAGCCCGTTATTCCGTGTCCTGCATTCTGGGAGGATCGAGAAGAGATCCTGGCCCTCCTCTGTGGGACAACCTGTTAAGTATTTGAAGAGTGCTCTCATGTCTTCCCTCAATTTGACTCTCCCACTGATCAGCTTCCTGGGATGGCCCCGTTGGGTTCTAGTATTATGGAAAGTGAGAAAAACGTCTCCCTGCCCACATTCTCCACCCTCAGCCTCCTTTTCCCCAACCTGAACAATCCCAGCTGCTGTCACCTTCCCTCATAGGGGTGCTGCTCCAACCCCTGGTCATTTTCGTTGCCCTTTTCTGTTCTTTTTCCACCTCTACAATATCTTTTTTTTTTTAGCAACCAAAGTCTGTACAAGACTTTAAACACAAAGCCCTATGAAGAGAGACTGAAACAGCTGGGCAGGTGTAGCCTGGAGAAGAGAAGGCGGTGGGGAGGCAGGAGAGCGCTCTTCAAATCCTTGAAAGGTTGTCACACAGAGGAGGGCCAGGATCTCTCCTCGATCATCCCAGAGTGCAGGACACGGAATAACGGGCTCAAGTTAAAGGAAGCCCGATTCTGGCTGGACATCCGGAAAAACATCCTGACTGTTAGAGCAGTACGACAATGGAATCAGTTACCTAGGGAGGTGGTGGGCTCTCCCACACTAGAGGCATTCAAGAGGCAGCTCGACAACCGTCTGTCAGGGATGCTTTAGGGTGGATTCCTGCATTGAGCAGGGGGTTGGACTGGATGGCCTTATAGGACCCTTCCAACTCTACTATTCTAAGATTCCATGATTCTATGAAATAAACCAACGCCCAGCTCCAGAAAACATCTTGGACTTCCTAGCCTGCCCTGCGCTGCCCTTGCACCTGGCGCTGAGCTCCTTGTGTGCTTTCTGGAAAAGGCCGCTATCCTCAGAGGGTCCTGTGCCACTCTGCGCCCAGCCTGGGCGGCCCCCTCCTGCCAACCCCCCCCCACTCACCAGATGATGACGGCCACCAGCCGCAAGATGGCCTCGTTCAGGCCGTCGAAGAACTCCCGCAGGGCCTGCCCTCTCTGCTTCATGCTGCCGATCACCAGGCCGAAGCAGATGGAGAAGACCACCAGCCCCAGGGCGTTCACCCCGTTGACGGAGCCGGGCACCGGAATGAGCTCTTCGTAGCTCCGCACCTCCGGGGAGCTGCCCAGGGCCTGGCTGACGTTGTGCCAGATGGCGGCGGTGGCGTTCTCCAGCAGCAAGAGGGGCGAGGCGGCGGTGGCGTTGAGGCTGCTGCTGCTGCCGTTGGGACTCAGGTGTTCGGGTAGCGGGACGGGAGTGGAGCCGCTCCTTGGCACGGTGCGATTGACGACTCTGACGCTGTACTGGGTCTTATACTGGAAGGAAAAACGGGTGACGCTCACGCTTTTAGTTTTCCTCCTCCCTCCCCGCTCCCTTTCCTTTGAATTGTAAGAGAAGCGTATGACAATTGTAAGAGAAGCGTATGACACCTGAATGACAGTGATTTTTTTTGCTGAAGTCTGGGGTAAAAAGCCTCCAAATAAATAGCCATAGCAGATTAGAAAGTCAAAAGCCGACATGAATCGTCCTGTACGCTACGTTCGGCATTTAAGGCCCTTCCTCTGGGTGCCTTGAAAGGCGACAACAAGGGAGAAGGCCTTCTCAGTGGTGGCCCCCCAATTCTGGAATGATTTCTCCAAAGAGGCCCTGATCTATACCACCCCCACGCGCAAGAGAACTCTGGCTATTGGTACGGGCGGCACAAAAATGAATGCAATTTTAAGAACTCAAGAACTGCAACGTACCTGCCTGAAGCATGCTTCCACCAGATTGGGAGGGAACATATTCCTAATAGAAAAGACAGGAAAAATCAGAGCCGGGAAGAAAGGGGAAGAAGCCCACAGGCTGCCCACCGCCTGTCTGTGCCCCAGGCCACCCGGCTTCCGCGTTCCCTCACCGGATCAGGTCCATGAAGGCATCGGTGGTGTGGACGGGTTCGATTTTGCCTTCACGGTGAAGCTTCTGCTTGCTGCCTTTGCCCGGGTGGATGATGAGGACCATGAAGATGCCGATGAAGACAGCCAGGACGGTGGTCAGCATGTAGTAGACGACGGCACGGAGGCCCATCTTGCTGGAAGCGCCGCTGTCCAAGGAGGCCATGCCTGCAGGAAGGGGGCGGGCAGCGCAGCTCAGCCACGCGAGGCCTCAGGGGAAGGAGGGAGAAACCTTCCGTGGCCCCGTGCGCAGCACCCGCGTTGGCAGGACCCAGACTTGGCACCCGGGCCTATCTAGCCCAGTATTGTCAACACTGGCTGGCAGCAGCGTTTCAGGCAGGGATTTTCCTGGGGAGCCTAGAAATCGAACCCGGGCCCTTCTCCACGCAAAACAGGGGCTGCGGCATTGAGCCGCAGTCTTTTCACTAAAGGGAAACGGAGGTTCTAGCCCTGACAGTCCAAATAAAGGGCATAGAAAAAGCCGCGTGCTACTTTGCCAGGCTGTTGTTCCTCCCTTTACGAATGGGAGGAAAAATCTGCACAAGAGCAGGGGAACCACCGAACGACTGGTGGTTGGGAAACGTGGCGTGAAGCCAGGGGAAGGGCGGGTGAACCCCAAAGGGTCCATTTGGATTCCAGAAGGGCTGGATTTCTGCACCCGTGGCGTATAAAGGCTGTGAAGGCTCCTTGCTCCAGCATGGAAGTGCAAAGTCTGGCTTATTTATTTTTTTCCTTTTCCCTCCTCATCCTTTTCCCTTGCATGCTGTGCCACTTTTTGATAAGTCTGGGAGAGGAGGGGGAAACTGTCTTGTTAATTGATTATATAGAAGCCGTTCAAAATAAATAAATAGAGGGAGAGAATGAATCTCCCAGCATATCTGGGACCGCTGTTTCTTGCTGATGGGCGCAAGAACGGATCCGACCAGCTCCCTTGGTGAGTCCCACGTCCCACCAAGCCTCACTGGGAAGCCTCACCCCACCCCAGATCAGAGGTAGATACTTTAGTACAACGTGGCTCAAATTGTCCCCGTCTCTGCCTTGACTCTTGGCTGTGTTTCATAGGTTCACAGCCTCCCCCATGTTCCACTGCGGTTAGCTCACCTGTGATTAGGCTGGAGACGATGAGAGGGAGGACCAGCATTTGCAACATTCGCATCAGCAGCTCTCCGGGAAAGGAGAAGTACTTGATTTGGCGGTAGGTCATCTGGTAGGGCCGGAGGGCCAGGGCCAGCGTGATGCCTACATGCCGGACGGAGAAGGGAGGCGGTCAGGGTGTCGCTCCCGCCCCGGAAGAGAGGCATAACCCTCCTCGCCTTCAGCTTTGCTCGGTTCAAGGCAGAAAAACCGGGCGAGAAAATTTAAAAACGCTGCCCGGCATCGGCTTCTGTGAAATCCCACCAGTGACACCTGTCCGGTCGCGAACATCCACCCACGGATGGTTGAATCACAACAGTCAGATTGAAGTCTGGCGGCAACCCAGAAAAGGGCCTTCTCTGAGGCGGCACCCACTTCCGGCGACACTTTAAAAACAGATCCTTTTCAGCCAGGTCTTCCCTGACGAATAGGGGCTCCCCCTTTTCTCGACTGTCAGGTTTTGGGATTTTAAGGCGTTTGAATTAAGAATGGTTTTGTTTGGGTTTTGAAACGCTTCCAACGGAGACGTTTTGCATTCTTTGTTTTTAAGCATTTTTCCTGCTGTGGACATTTTGTAATTTAAACTTTTGCGCTGTAAGCTGCTTCAAGATGTTGTTTTAGATATAGTCAAGCGGTCTATAAATTGACAACATCTCCAACTCTCCATCTTTATCCTCACAACAACCCTGTGAGGTAGGCTAGACTGGAAAGCCATCAAAGCACACTGGGAAGCAGCCAACGCCATGGCCGTGCTAGCTTGGGATGATGGGGGCCGTAGTCCGAACCATCTGGGTTGGAGACGGCTGGCTGATCTGTTATATCGCTGACTCAGCCCGGCCTACCACGCAGGGTTGTTGTGAGGACAAAATGGGGAATGCAACACAGCCCCGGGGGGGTGTCTCTCTCTTTGCCACCTCCCTGCCTGGCCTCATTGGTTGATTAATTGGGAAGATTTAATATCCCTCCACTTTTCTGCCAGAGCTTGGACTGCCAAGGCAGATTAAATGCCCTGTTCTTTGCTTTGCTTTCCTTTGAACTAGGAAAGCTGGAAGAACAGCATCCCTGCCTCGCGCCGGGTCAACATTCCGCCCACGTCAAAGCGCACCGGCTCATGACCGCTTAATCCTCTGGCCCTTGGCCGCGTTCTTCCCAATTCTCCTCCTCCTTGGCAAAATGAGGCCACTTTTGCCTAGCGTGCGGCAGCGTTCACCAACCACCCCCCTCCCGTAAATCTTGTGGGAAGTGTTGTGACACGCCAGGCCGGAGGCACAACTCCACCGTTGCGAAAGGACGGGGGTGCCGGAGAGGAGAGGGGCCAGCCGGGCCGAGAGCGAGCGCCTGCGCCATTCCTCTTGGCTGCGAACCACCGGTTCCCTCTCCCAAACTCCAGCCCAAGGGCCCAGATCCTGTTACGGGCGAGGAGCGCTCCTACGAACTGCCAGATGCCGGCCAAGCGAGCGGCCGCGTGTCCCACAGGCACGGAGCCATCGCGGGATACCTTTTCAAAACGCCTCGTTAGCGTGCCGGGTCTCTGTTGCAACGGCAGCGCCGATGTCAGAAGCTGCCCTAAACGGAGACAGTTCCTTGACCCAGCACAGGCCGGCAGCACCGGGGTTTGGTGCGGAGTTTTTCCCCTCGCCTTACTAGGAGAAACCGGGAGACCTTTTGCAGGCAAAGCCTGTCCCCCACCTCTTCGGCTCAGCTGTGGCGCGTTCTCTCTGACAACAAAGCAGAATTCTCGTCCTCATGGCCCTGAATTCAGGCCTGATTTTAATAGGAACTTCAGCAGCCTTCTACTTTTGTTCCGCCCAGGCCAGGATTGCCAACACGGGCCGGCAGCAGCGGCTCTCCGGGTTTTCAGGCCGGATTTCGCCCTAGATCAGCAGGGTGGGGAAGGCCCCCCCCCCCGTACGTGATGGTGGCAGCTTAGAAATCACTCTGGGAAAGTAGGCGCAGGGGCCGAACAGGCAGGTTGAAAGGGAACCTTTGCTTCGCAGTGTTCCAGAATGAACCCCCACCCACCCCCAGTTCAGACCCCGCGCTTGTACTGGGAGGGGAGTCCCCGGCTCCCTCAGGGGTCCTGGAGCAAATATGCCCTCCCCGCTCCAAGCTCGGTGGGGGGAAGGAAGGCGCAGGGGCTTTAGGGCACGGCAGAAGCCGCCTCCCACGGAGCCTGGCCATTCTCTATCCAACCCAGTAGTGCAGACACAGACTGGCAGCTCAAGCACAAGAAAAGTCCTGCTGGATCCCAGGCCCAGGGCCCACCTAGGCCACACGCTGTGGACCAGGGACCGTGAGTGCAACAGCACCCTCCCGCCCATGTTCCACAGCAACTGGTGTGTACAGGATTCCTGCCTGTGATGCTAGAGGTACCACAGAGCCATCAAGGCTAGTAGCCCACAAATGGCCTCCTCCTCTTCCTGGAATGCATCCAACCCCCTCTGAAAGCCAAAACCAAATGGCTGTCCGCCACGACATCCTGTGGAGGTGAGTTCCACAGTTTAACCCTGCACTGTGTGAAGGCATGCTTCCTTTGATCTGCCCCAAATCTCCCACCCATCAGCTTCATGGGATGATGACCCGGTTGGGTTCTCGTATTACGGGAGAGGGAGAAAAATGTCTCCCTGTCCACGTTCTCCACGCCAGGCATGATTTTGCCCACCTCAATCATGTCTCCCCTCGCTTGTAAACAGCCCCGGATGTTGCAACCTTTCCTCGCCGGGGAGACGCCCGCTGGGCCATTTCACCTGCCCTTTTCCCCCATCTCTGCAGTGTCCCTTTCTAGGAATGGCAGACAGCGCTGTGCACAAACGTAGCCGTACCATAGATACGTATAAAGGCAATGACGATACCAGGAGTTTTATTTCCAGTCCTTCTCCTAACGGTTGCCGACCTGACCTGCACCATTTCCAACTCTGCAATATCCTTCTCGAGACGCACACACCCTCCCTGGCTGTTGTTTTGGCCTCCTAACTAGTAATTAGCGCCTCAGCCCAGGATGCGCCAAGCCATAGGAAAGACCAGGGTGCCCCTGACCATGTGCAGAGTGTCCTCACCGCCCCCCCAGGGGAGCACAACCAGATCCACCCCCCACCAATAGAGGAGGAGTTCCAGGCCAGAGAACTGCACCCACCAAGGGGGTTGTGAGCCCCCAAAACTCTTTCTGCCGCTGCTAAGTGCTGCCTCAGTTCTCCTGTCCGGAGACACAAGCAGGGAGGCGGCTCCCAGGCCTGAACCCAGCGGCAAATCGCCTTTTGGAAGGAACTCTGCTCCGTGACCCATACTGCCTGGGGGATGCTGGGAGTTGTAGGACTTTTTTCCTCTCTGAACACACACAGGTTAGTAAACCCGCTCCAGGTTTTAATCCGAATTCGAACGGAGCTATCCAAAGCGCTCCGATACTGAATTTAGCATTCTGGCTGCTTCTGGCTGAAACCCGGAGCGGATTTGCCGCCCTGCTGAAATCGGAGCTACCAGCCTCCCCCGGCAGGGCGAGCGAAGCCCCTTGCAAAGGACGGTCCAACCCTGGGATCCCAGACAACCCCGGCTGACCCTTTCATCCCTCCTAACCGCTCACCGGCCCGCTCCGCAATCCTGCGCTCTCTCTCTTGCGTGGGGCCACCCCGGTCTCCTCCAGTCTCCGTGCCCATGAGAAAACGGGCCGGTTCAAAGCGGGCGGCAGGATGATCCCAGCCGGCTTTTCTGCGGTGACGTTCGAAAAGGTCCCACCGCCCCTCGCACGAGTCATGGCGGGCTAAAAAACGACCACCTTTGGGTGGAAGAGCTCCAATTTGACCTGGATTTCTTCCACGGGCAGAAGAGGGCCCCAGAGACTGAGCTGTAGATGGGTGTGACAACAGCAGCGCCCCACGCCCCAGTCAGCGGCCAGAGGGCATTGTAGTACCAAGCATGCAGAAGGCCCAGGTGATGTGTACCAGACGTTTTGCCCTTCACCTCCCCAGCCCACCTGACCCTTAGCTGTGCGGCCAGGGGCTTCTGGGAGTTGAAGTCCAAAACACCTCCTGGCCACCCCTGCAGCGGACGACCCCCCAACACACACGCACGCACACGCGCCCCCTCCTCCCCGTACCCAGTAGGACGGCCGAGATGGTCAACAAGACAAAGGCGTTCTTCTGCAGGCAAGCCCAGACGCTCTCCCGCGTGACGGCGTACATTCGTTTCCGGGCCCGGGCGGCCCGCTTCTCCACGGCATGCCGGAGGCGGTGTACGCGGCCACCCGCCCCGACACCCTTAGAGGACTCCTCGTTCAAGAACAGGCTGTTGGCGTGGGTGGGGCGCTCGCCCATCGTGGGGCTCTGGTCCAGGGGGGACGGCGTCCCGGGAAGCTGTGCGGGAGAAGAAACAGAGAGGAGAGGACATTAGGAAAAACTCCCTGATGGTTAGAGCAGTACGACAACGGAACCAATGACCTAGGGAGGTTGCTAGAGGCCTTCAAGAGGCAGCTGGACAACCCATCTGTCAGGGATGCTTTAGGGTGGATTCCTGCACTGAGCAGGGGGTTGGACTCGATGGCCTTGTAGGCCCCCTTCCAACTCTGCTATTCTATGATTCTACGAGGCAACACTTAACATCTGCAAATGGGATCTCGCTCCGACACCAGGATGATCAGGGGTTTGGAAACAAAGCCCTATGAGAAGAGACTGAAAGAACTGGGCCGGTTTAGCCTGGAGAAGAGAAGATTGAGGGGAGACATGATAGCACTCCTCAAATACTTGAAAGGTTGTCACACAGAGGAAAGCCAGGATCTCTTATCGATCCTCCCAGAGTGCAGGACACGGAATAACGGGCTCAAGTGACAGGAAGCCCGATTCTGGCTGGACATCAGGAAAAACTTCCTGGCTGTTAGAGCAGTACGACAATGGAACCAGTTACCTAGGGCGGTTGTGGGCTCTCCCATACTAGAAGCCTTCAAGAGGCAGCTGGACAACCATCTATCAGGGATGCTTTAGGGTGGATTCCTTTATCGAGCAGGGGGTTGGACTGGATGGCCTTACAGGCCTGTTCCAACTCTACGATTCTGTGATTCTATGATTCTATGACCCAGCCAGTTTGACCCATTTCTGCAGGATCTCTTCTCAATCCACCGAGAGTGCAGGACACGGAATAACGGGCTCAAGTGACAGGAAGCCAGATTCCAGCTGGACACCAGGAGAGTGAGAAGCAGACGGGACAGGGCACAGGTCTCCGCTCCTCTGCCCCAGCGCTGCCCTCGGTACTGCCGCCTGAGCCGGGCAAGGAGAGGAATGACCCCGGCTGGCCGCAAAGCCAATCTGGGACAGCACATGACCCGGGAGCACGAGGGGAGGGTGGCGCTCAGTGGCCGGCTTCGAGTGGGGGTTTAAACTGCTCGTTCCCCAACCCGGAGCCCTCCGGAGGAGTTGGACTGCAACTCCCACAGGGGCTGGGGGGATGCAAGAAGTCGGAGTCCAACACCTCTCAAGGACGCTGGGCGACGGCTTTTTAACAGCTGGAAAGGGAGCGTTTGAGTAGGGCTGGTATTCTGGGGGCATCCCACGAACACAGGGGAAGAAAGCCGGGGATGGGGGGACATTGATGCGTCCACGGACTCTGACCCCCCATAGTTTATTCCGGGCGGGGGGAGGTACCTCTCACCTCCCAGAACCCTCCGAGCGGAGCCTGACCCGTTCTCGGGGAGGGTTTCACAAGAAGAACCAACACACGGCAGAGATCCGCAGCTGCTGGGCACGAGAGGACAAACAACAGCGCTCTGGACACTCTGGGCCTGCGGCCGTTTCAAGCCGGCGTCACGGCAAGCTGTCAGCAGAACCTCAGGATCAGCCCACTGCCTGTTTTGTTAAGTTTCGGAGCGCTCCGGCTATTGGGCGGTATAGAAATGTAATAAATAAATGCAATAAATAAATAAATAAGACGCACGGCCCCCTGCTCCTCCTTGGTAGTTAAGCCTACGAGTGAGCAAGGCGACGCCTTCGCAGCCTTCCCCCGTTCACTCCTGGCTCCTCTTCCCTCATTGCCGCCTCTATGACACATTTAAAATTGTAGCCCCCTTGGGGCAGAGCTCCAGCCACACCACTGACGCCGTACAAAGAGCCTACATCTGTTTAAAAGCAGGTCAACGAACGAGCGGGTCCAGGTTCTGAAACGTCGCCAGATACAACCGGCCATTTCGCCATTGCCCCTCTCCCGGATTTCTAACGCCGTCTGCTTCCTCGCCCGTTCAGCCCCACCAAAAAAGCGAGTGGCCCATTTCACAGAGGCGGAGACCGAGGCGCCGGAACGGGCGGCAGCACCTGGGGGACGAAGGGATCTGGAAACAGCTGCGTGGAAAGTTACAGCGTTGCCGCTGGCTCGTTCCAGATCCCCCCCTCCGAAAAAGCAGAGGAAAGCCTGCCTCCAGGTACCGGAGCGGCCCCGGGGAGATCCCGGACGCCCTCGTGCCATGGGGCCTCTGCCCGTCCCGAGCCTCAACCCACCTGGAGCGGGGGCAGCTGCCGGTCCGGCCTCTCTCCGTCCGTCCTCGAAGTCGTCTGCCAAAGGAGGGAGGGGAAAAAAGCAAAGCAGGTTTAAGTTGGGAAGGTGGCAGGGCAGGGGGCGGAGGAGGAGGAGGAGATTTCGGCGGTTTGGGACTTCAGGCGCCAAGCCGGATGCCAAGCGGGATTAACCCTAGCACCACCTGTGGGGACGCGGGAGGAGAGGAAGGCACTGCCCCGGCGCCCGGCACTCCGATTCAAACCAGCTCAAGGGGCAGAGATACACAACCACTAACCCGGGAGGTTCGATCGGTGACTGGAGTTCAGCAAAGAATGTTCTGCTTCTGGCAGCAATCGGACAAAGGTCCCCGAGAAGCGGGGGTGGGAGGTAAGGGCCGGCCCGCTGTGGTTTGGCATCAGGTAGATTTCCTTGGGATACGGAGGTTCCATTTCACGGCCATGATTGGCGCCATCAGTGGCCTGCCTTATCTCATTTGTGATTCAAATGCCGAGGAATTCCAACCACGCACCCGCCCCGCATCGCTGCTAGTTCTCGTGCAGAGTACATTTCCACCCGCCAGCCTCCATCCCCATGGCAACAGGCAGCCCTCCCAGCACGGCACCGGAGGGCTCCCAAATGCCAGCCATCTCCGACAAACGCGCACACCAGGCGTGACCGTCAGCAGCGCAGAGAGAAACCCAGGAGATCTAAGGCAGCCTTCCCAGAAGTGCTTCCCCTCTGGAAGGGCTGGACTGCAACTCCCATCATCCCCAGTCGGCACGGCCAACAGAAGAAGAGCAACCCATGAAACGCGGAGTCCCGCTTCCAACAGTGGACAGCCAGATGCCGCGGTCCTGCCCAGAAGTGTCGCCTCCTGCTTTGGTTATCCAGAGATAGGCTGCCTCTGCAGATGGAGGCTCTATTCTTAGCTTTCTGGACCTTGGGCAGGTTCAGACAACGCGACAACCCACACTCAAGGTTGTTGAACTGTGGATTGTTATGTTGCGCAAACCCAGCCACGATAACAAGCCATAGTTTGTTATCCGCCAACAACCCACAGCTCCTAAGCCAACGATAAGCAACGGGTTCTCTTCGTGGGTTGTTTGCAGTTCACAAACCAGATTCAGACAACCTGACAGCCCCACATTACAACCACCACCCACAGATCAACCACTCACCCATACTCAGCCTTGACTGTGGGTTATTGTGTTGTGCGAACTCAGTTGGGGAGAAGACTATGATATTCCCCCCCCCCCCCCCACACACACACACCTTGTAATCCTGTTTAGAAGGATGGTCCCACACCTTTTGGGGCAATGCAAGATCCTATTAATAAAAAGATCCACTCTGGATCAGACCCTAAGAGGACCATCTAACCCAGTGGGGGATGGGGGGGGTTGAATCTCTTTCACCTGGGGGGGGGCGCCCTGCAAGGGTGGGTGGAGCTAAAGGCTAGAGTGGGTGGAGCCAACACATCAAAACCACCGGCCTGTTTTGGCTTATGGCTCTTCCCGCCAGCAGCTTGGCTTTAGGAGAGGCATTCTGACCTTTCAGAGAGGAGAAAGCAAGCTGTGGACACCCCCCCTCCCCAAATAATCAGTGGTCGTGGAAAGGGCCATGGGCTTCTGGGGAACGTTCCTGACCTAGCCTAGCATCCTGCTTCCAACAGTGGTCAGCTCTGGGAAGCGCACAAGGAGGGCCCAAAGGCAACAGCGACCCCCTGGGGGGGGGTGTTCCGGTATTCTGCCGGCTCCGGGCCGGACGCCCCTTGGGGCAGCCGGAGTTGGAAGAAGACCTCCAGCCCTGCTTCAGCCCTGGCTCCCCAGGCGCACCACCAGGGTGCCCTCCCTCCTGCCCGCCCGCCCCAAAGCCCCGCCACGTTCACCATTAACCCGCAGGCGGTGCAGCTAGTCCTCATCAGTTTCCACGCCGGTGTCAAAGCCGCACGCTTGTCCACTAGCAATGCTGCATTGTGCCCCCACTGGCCAGCGACGACCTGGCGGGAGCCTCGTTCATTCCGCTGCCTCCGTTCGGAGACTGGCAACACCCCCCCTCCGAATCTCCCGGCTCGATCCGCTGCCCCCCACGTACCCTCGGGCGGGGGTCTGCCACACTCAACGCTCCCCGCAGACGGACCCAGGAACGACGACAACGCTGTGGAGCTTCTGCGAACAAAAGCAGCCGTGGTATCGAGGGCGGCTGGGTGTGTGTGTGTGTGTGTGTTCTGCATGTGTGTGCGCGCGTAAGTGTGTGAGCGCACACGGAGGGGGAGGGGAGGCTCAGCATGCTCTGGCATCGTGTGGGAGCCGCGCAGAGGCTGAGCTGAGGAAGGCGCTGTTTCCATGGCAGGAGAGAGAAGAACGGCCTTCTCATTCCTGTCCGCTGGGGATGATGGGCCGTGAGGTCCAAACCATCCTGCCTGGGGATGATGGGACTTGCAATCCAAGCAACCCACCCACCCCGGAGAGCCTCAAGTTCAAGGGGGCTGTTTTGGGATTAGCCTCACTGCCTAATCCTGCGTAAGGTTGCAGCCGAAGAGACGCAAAGTCAGAGGGTGGCGTGAAAAGGGGGCCTCTGAGCATGTGCGGTTATGGGATCATCGACGGGGGCTCCTGGGAGAGGAGGCTCCTGCCAGGGGCGGTTTTGAACCAATTTGAAACGTCCCGGCCCAGCCGCCCACACACAGCCCTGCCTGGCTGGGGGCCCGGGCGGATGTGCTTCCAAATGAAAACACACCAGCAGGCATTTCCTCCTGGTGTGCAAAGCCAGGCCCTGGGCGTGCGTGCGTGTGTGCGCACGTGCTCCCCCCCTCCTGAAAACCCGCTTCAGTCCTTCCTGGCTGGCCAAAACAACGCCAGCCAAAGCTGGGGCGGGAAACAGAGACCATCTTTGGTGACCGGAGGGAGCCGACGCTGGGACCCGTGTGCCCCCAGACAACAGTGGCGTGTGCTCCGGCCAGAGAAGACCCTTCCCTGCTGGAGGCTCAGAGAGGGATGTGCCTACGGCGACCTTTCTCCATCAGGCCCCCTCCAGCGGTTAGGGACTGCAGCCCCCGGCCAGCACGGCCCCCTAGCCAGGGATAATGGGAGTCGTAGTCCCGCTGGCTGGACACAGCTGGAAGGGAGGGGGGGAGTTGAAAACAAAATTACGCAGCCCCACCATCCTCAAAAGGCCAGCTGGGGCATGATGGGCATTGTAGTCCGACTCAAAAGTAACCACAGGCCAAACTGGACCAAGGAGAAGGAAAACACTCTCTCTCTTACACACACACACATTAAACCAGCCGTTCCCAACCTGGGCCATCCACTTTGAACTTCACCTCCCACCCTTCCCAGGCTGATGATGGGAGTTGTCATCCAACCTGTGTCCCGTTAAGGAAAGTGCCTTAAACTGAGATCAGGTTAGAGGCAGAGATGCCAGGGGTGTGGATGGTGGGTGGGTGGGTGTGCAAAGCCACCCCAGTCACAGTCGGGGCCGTCCTGTGGCCAATCGAACTCGGGGGAAACCCTGCGCTCAGCGCCCCCCCTCCCCAGATGTGCTGGACTGCAAAGCGGGGCTAGAGAGGGATCCCTTTGTGCACGCGTGGCTGGGGTCGTGGGGGTGTTAAGCGGACCCCCGCCCTTCCCCGTGCTGCAGCAGACCCCTCCGGGGGGGGAGGAAAAGAAAGACACCCCCCCCCACACACACGCACTCCCCCCCGTCTCCAAGCCTACCCGGAGATCCTAAGCGCGCGCGCCTTCGCACGACCCGTGGGAACCCCAGCGCGCGCGCGTTCCCCCTGCAGCGGCAGCCGACACGTGTCGGAGGCTTGGCTGCCCCCCCCCACCCAAGATCACGGGGTGCGTGCGTGCGTGGGAAGGGGCGAGGGGGTCCGCCACCGTGGAGGGGGGCTGGGCTGGGGTCCCCGGCCTTGCCTGCTCGCCTCTCCGTCCGCGCGCCCCTCTCTCCACGTGCCAGCGCCGCGCTCCGCCGCTCCTGGCTCGGCCCGAGCGAGCCAGCGAGGCCGCCAGCAGCCGCAGCCGCCACCCCCGCGCCGTCATTGGCCCAGCCGGGCGGGCGGGCAGCCTCTCCGCCTCCTGCTGCTGCTGCTGCTGCTGGCGAGCATAAGCAGAGCGCAGAGCGCGAGGCGGGGACGCCCCCCCCCCCCCAGGCGCCTCGCCCACGCTCTCTTTGGGCACTGTGCCGAGGCTGTTCCTGAGCATGTGCAGAAAGACCCCAGGAAAAACGGGGTGCGGGTGTGTTTTGTTTGGAGTAAAGGAAGGCGCTGCTGCAGACGTCGGCCTCTAGGGGTGTCCGACTGCAATTCCCAGCAGGATGCTGGGAACTGCAGTCAGACACCCCTGAAGGCCGACGTCCGCTTAGGGGAAAAGAGCTGAGGGCAAGTGGGAGCCCCGAGCACCGCCTGAGCCTGCCTGAGCCTGCCGGACCTACAAGCCAACCCCCCAACCCAGATGTGTTGACCTCCAGCTGGTTCTGATTTGCATGGACCTCCCAAAGAGCACCAGAAATAAACGAAGCGCCATCCTCTGCGATGGGCAACTTGGAAGGGATGAAGAAACACCAGGATGAAAAAACAACAGCCTTGGCGTGTGCTCAGGGGGGCGTAGGATAAAGAGGGGGACGGGGGGCACGGTGACAGCTGCCCCACTCTGCTGGGTCTGGGTTCCTGCCAAGCCTCTCTTGCAACAGCCCCAGTTTTCCTTCCAAGCCAGAAAAGCCGTTTGCGGGTTCCATTTCCAGAGGCCACCCCCATCTGACGAGGCGGAGGGGCAGCTACAGAAAAGGCCCCGCTGTGTCGCCAAAACAAAACACTGGTATCGGGCCCGGTTTCGTGGCACGCACGATGGGAGTCTGTTGCTTTTTTTTTCATCACCTTCCCGCCAAGGCAGGGGCGGGTGGGGACGTGACACTCCCATGTGCACTTGGACTCCAACTCCTATCAGCCCCAGAATGGCCACTGTCCAGCACCGTATGGGCTGCCGGCTGTTCCTCGCCCCCTGGTTTAAAAAAGGATTCCCGGCTAATAAATCTAATCCAATGTGAGCACAAAAGAAAGACATAGCTTGTGTATGTGTGGTGGAGCTATTTTAAAACCACGCCAGAAGTTTTAAAATCCACAAATGCACAAGATTAATCAACTCAAAGTAGTGTTGCTGGGAGCTATGCACTGTATTTATTATTTTTAAGAACCAGTAGCTGTCAAAGCCCAAAGACCCAGGCTAAACCCCACGGAAATTAAACAGAAAAAGTTGGTTGCAGTTTCAGTGAAACCCTGTTGCTTGCAGAGTGATCCGATACGTATTACTCACAAGTAACTCCCCCTGAAGTTCAGGACTTCCTCCCTTGCAAGCCTGTATGTGATCACAGCCTGCATCACGACTAACTTCAACTTATCGTAGCTTCTGCTACAGTAACACACCGGCAGCAAAAGACCGCCAGAGACACGGTGTGCCTCCGCAGCATCTCTAAAGAACTGCAAAACCGAAGCGCCTTTCATCGGTTCATGTTCTGATTAAGTCTTAAGAGTCCTGAAAGAGGAACAGGCAAAATGCAGAGACGCTCGGAATTCTTGGGGTGGGGGCGGGTATCTGAAGACACATTTGCCCTGCAGGCGAACCTTTTTAAACTTCTAGTTCAAAGTCACAGCGACTTCTAGGTTACGTCCCGGCAGAGATTCCGACCCTCCGATGTCACACGTCTCTAATAAATGAGGTGTCCCAAAAATAGACAACACCGGCCACCCGGGGGGGGGGGGGGGAGGGAGAGGGAGAAATGCAGCCAGCCTGCTTCCAGTTTGCCAGAAGCCAGTGAGATAAAAGGGAGTAGGGGACGACTCCATTCCTGCCACCAGGAGTCACGTTTGAGCCTGGGGAGAGCGCAGCGCATTTCGATATATGGAGCGGCAGGCGTCCAAAACCGGGTCACGGTGATCCTTTTCCCCCAAGCCGGGTGCTGAAACCCGCCTCATCGTTCCTTTTAAAAGGAGTTTCAATTGGAGCAGAACAATGGGAGGCTTCTAGGTCAGGCCTTTAAAGGAGCCCTGCAGGTCCCAAAGAGCGAGGAAGGCGGTACGTCAGCCCCGTCCCCAAATAAGTGGTCTCTGGATAGGTTGGACTGCAACTCCAAGGATACTCTGCTAGAGTTGCAGCCCAACACAGCTGCCACATCCCGGAGGCAGACTTTGGAGTGACACAGAACTCTTCCTCAAGCAGATGTCCTCTTTGCAAAGGTTAGAGACTCTTGCCTCCCAGCATAGAGTGAACTTGCTAAGGGATGGTTTAGGAACAGAAGAAGAGCCCTGTCCATCCAGTCCAGCACTCTGTTCACACACGGGCCAACCAGCCATCAGCCAGGACAACAGCACCCGCCCACCCATGTTCCCCATCAACTGGCACACACAGGCTTACTGCCTTTGATACTGGAGGTAGCACATAACCATCAGGACTAGTAGCCACTGATAGCCTCCTCCTCCAGGAATTGTTCCAACCCCCCTTTCAAAGCCATCCAAACTGGTGGCCATCACCACATCTTGTGGCAGTGAGTTCCATAGTTTAAGAAGTCCTTCCTTTGATCTGTCCTGAACTTCCCACCAATCAGCTTTACGGGATGACCCCGGGTTCTAGTATTATGGGAGAGGGAGAAAAAGGTCTCCTTACCCATTCTCCACATTATGCATAATTCTGTACTCCCTTCAGCCTCCTTTTTCACAGCTAAACAATCCCAGCTGTTGTCACCTTCCCTCCTAGGGGAGAGGCTCCAGCCCCTGGGTCATTTTCACTGCCCTCTCCCAGGTTGCCGGATACCTCCGGGCCTTCGAAAGGGGGATCCATTCCTACGCTTACTCTGAACTCTAGATGGATTTTTCAGTGTGATCCAGGAGGACAGAACACCTTTTCGCCCCCTGCGTCCACGTTCCATTCCGGAGACGTTCTTGACGGCCGCCTCTGCAGAAGCATAGAAAGCCAAAAAACGGTGTAAAAGCACGCCCCAATTTGTGTTTGGGGGCCAGGAGAAGGCGGCGAGCTGCCTGGGGGAGCTTGAAGGGCCGGATTGGGACCGGAGGCAGCGCTCGGCTTGGGGCGGACCCTTGGCTTCTCCCTCACCCACCTGGGGCAGAGAAATCCCACCATATTAGCTACCATTGCTCCAAAGCACGGCCCTCCGCCCCACCAGCCGCCACGGGTTGGGGCCTCAGGCAGCCCAATTTAGGCCCCGCTCCGACCCAACAGCGCTCTTCTCAGGCGTGGAGTCTTCACACTCGCAGCGAGGCCCACGGCGGACTTTTCTCAAGGAAGCGACCGGCTGAAGGAACACACGGTTCGGCTCTTTATTATTGGAAATCATACACAGCCCGGCCGGACGCCCATCACGGCACCTCGGGCAGGAAGCTTCCGGCGCTTTCCACCCACCGGTCAAATCTCTCCGCCCGCCGACTGGCACCTGGTGTACGACGACGACGACGTCACGTGTGCAGCGACGTTGATTATCTACAGTAGCAGGGGGGAGGTTTAGCTCTGGCGGGGCCCCAAAAACTCCCAGCCTTCTAGCTTGCCGATTTTGATGAGCGCGGCCACGACCCCGAAGCCGACGCAGGCCGTCGTGCCAGTGGCGAAGCTGTGAGCTGCAGGGCGGGAGGAGAAGGAGGAAACGAGGCTCAGTTAGCAAAGGAAGGCAGAGCCGGCGTGGAGAGGCAAACGGCAAGGGCCCACACCCCAGCCGGGGCCCACTGGCAAGAGCGTCCCCTGGGGCTGTCGCTGGGCCTCCTCTTCCCGCGTTGCGTCAGTCTTGTTCCCCTGCCTCTCGTGCCTCAAAAAGCCCGGGCCGCCACGGCCTATAGGGGTCACATCCAGCAGCCGGGCGGGCCGTTACCCACCTCTGGCTCCCAAGACAACGCCCGACGCACAGCCTCCGATTAAATAATTCAGGGGGTCGTCCGGGGCTTCGCGGATCTGTGCGCTGATGCAAGTTGTCGCTCCAAAAACCGCCCCTAAGGTAGCTGTGGAGACCAAAACAAAAGGGGACAGGGAGGGAGAGAAGCCACATATGACTGGCACAGAGAAACCAGCAAGGGCAGGCCACGGGAAGCAGCCACGAAGCTCTGCATGGCCAGCTGGATTGGTCCAGCATCTTGCTTGCCACAGCGGCCAAGCTGGTGACTCCGGGAAGACCACAAATAGGTCAAGAAGGCCACCGACAACCCCCTGCAACAGGCCTCTAAACATGGATAGACCCATCCTTCAAGCCATCTTAAACCAGTCGCGTTATAGAATCCTAGAATAGTAGAGTTGGAAGGGGCCTACAAGGACATCAAGTCTAACCACCACCCCGCACTCAATTCAGGAATCCACCCTAAAGCATCCCTGACAGGCGGTTGTCCAGCTGCCTCTTGAAGCCTCTAGGGTGGGAGAGCCACACTGGAGACTCATTGGTTCCATTGTCGTACTGCTCTAACAGTCAGGAAGTTTTTCCTGATGTCCAGCTGGAATTTGGCTTCCTTTAACTTGAGCCCGTTATTCCGTGTCCTGCACTCTGGGAGGATCGAGAAGTTATCCTGGCCCTCCTCTGTGTGACAACCTTTTAAGTATTTGAAGAGTGCTATCATGTCTCCCCTCAATCTTCTCTTCTCCGGGCTAAACCTGCCCAGTTTTTTCAGTGTCTCTTCATAGGGCTTTGTTTCCAGAGCCCTGATCAACCTGGTTGCCCTCCTCTGAACCCCCTCCAGTTTGTCTGCGTCTTTCTTGAAATGGCATCTTCTGGTCCAAACTCAGCTCCTTAATTCCAAGTGATATGAAGCTGTCTAGCACCTTTCTTGGGCTGTGTCATTCAGGAACAAACAAAAGACGCCGTTTTAAAACTAAATCAACCAGGAGATAATGAAAGAACAGGCCAAACCAGGTGCCGTTTACGCACCTACCTTCTTCGAAGAAACTCCAAACCGCAAATTCACAGGACGGCTCACAAAAGTGTCAGAATTTTCACAGGCATTTAACAGCATTTAACAACACAACTTTTGTTTGTTTTTTAACAGCCCCCAGAACTGTTTTTAAATGGATACCGTTGTTTTTATACTGTTTATGTTTTCGATGGCTTTAATTTTGGATACTTTTCAATGTTCACTGTTTTTAACTTTTGTAAACCGCCCAAAGAGCTTCGGCTATGGGGCAGTATATAAATGTAATAATCCAAACCAAATCAATTGGCCTCAGTCTGAACAAAGCTCCAAAAGGCATTTCATTTTTATTTCATTTTTTGAAGAGGTCCGGGAAAGACGTAGGACATCAAGTATCTGCTGGTTTAAACCTACCTTCCCCAACCTAGCGTCGTCCAGCTGTGTCGGACTGCAACTCTCATAATTCCCCCCTATGGGATGATGGGGCTTGTAGTCCAATCCATGTGGAGAGCACCAGGTTGAGAAAGGTTGGCTTAAGTTCTCCTATTGAAGAATTGGCAGGAACATGTCATGTACAATGCAAACCTCAAAAGTGCAGATCCAAAAGGAGCCTAGGTGTATTTCTCCCATTATGCAGGGAGCGTACTCTTGAACAAGGAGGTTTTATGCTCAGGGGAATATCTAGTGCTCAAATTGCAGGATGGTTTGGCCTGCTTTGCTTCGTAACTCTGCCTTCAGTGACCGTTTTTAAAAATGCTACCAGGCAGCTGGTATTTGACTAAAATTTAGGGGGTGCTGGAGGTGATGCTGGTAGGTTACATTCAACAACCTTCCCTTTAATTCAAGCACTCAAGATATGCTTCTGGGAAAGGAAATACTCTCACAGAAGAGGACGTACGGGATACCAGAAGAAGATTTATACCAGGTATCTCCAACGCAGTCCCTATGAAAAGGACCCCAACCTATTGGCACCTACTTTTTTTTAAAAAAAAAAAAATATTTCCCTGCATTTTTTAAAATATATGTAGATGGATTTGTATATATCCATAGCAATTTATATCCATGAAATGCTCACAACGTTCTAGCAATTATACACAGGTTCCAACGAAAGTGGACCAAGTTTCAAAATAAGTATTCATTCAAAGCTGGGACCCATATGTCACCCATTCAAATATCGAAAGCACTGTATGGTTTTCAATCCGTTGCTTTATAGGGGGAGAGGTTTTTTTTCCTTCTAACATTGTAATATCCTCGTTTGGCGGTCAAAAGGGCATGGGGGCACCCATTTAAGCTGAACATTTGTTAATTCCCATGAAGCAGGGTGATTTCGAAGCACGTATGTAAGTAAACATTACAGACTGCTCCAGTAGAAAATGTATCTGTGTTAAGAACAAAACAGGGCAGCACAGTTGCTAACAGGGACTGGCCGACGAGACCACATCACGCCAGTACTTTTCCAGCTCCATTGGCTGCCAGTCCAGGTCCGGGCCCGATTCAAAGTGCTGGTATTGACATTTAAAGCCCTAAACAGCTTGGGGCCAGGTTATCTGAAGGAACGCCTCCTCCCCTATGTACCTGCCCAGACCCTAAGGTCATCCTCAGGGGTCCTTCTTCGTGAGCCCCTGCCAAAGGAAGGGAGGCGGGTGACCACCAGGAGCAGGGCCTTCTCTGCTGTGGCACCCTGGCTGTGGAATGAGCTCCCTAAGGAATCAGAATAGCAGAGTTGGAAGGGGCCTACAAGGCCATCGAGTCCAACCCCCTACTCAGTGCAGGAATCCACCCTAAAGCATCCCTGACAGAACAGAAGGTTCGCTTGGCACCTACGTTATACGCCTTTAGACACCAGGTGAAGACCTTTTTATTTTCCCAGCATTTTAACAGTCTATAAATAAATTTTAACTCGGTGTTTTAAATTTGTAATTTTGCATTGCTGCCGTTTTTATCTGGTTGAGCTTTTATATTGTATTTCATATTATGGTTTTATACTGTTGTTTTCTGCTTTGAATGGTTTTAATTTTTGTGAACCGCCCAGAGAGCTCCGGCTATCGGGCGGTATAGAAATGCAATAAATAAATAAATAAATAAATAAAAGAACCTCTTTCCCCAATGAAGCAGCTACTGACCAATTCCAAAGCATACGCTGAAAAGAAGCACCAGCTGTATTGCACCGCTAGAAATGATTATGAACTGCCGAGAGATTTTATTCTATTCAGCAGTATAATAAATGCCACAAAGAGCCGAATTAGACAATTCCTTTTAAAAGAGACATTGCGCTATCCATTAAACATGAAACAAAAGCGTTTGCTAAATAAGAGGGAGGTGAAGAGCCATAGATCCGATAGGGAGATGCCAAAGCAGCGCTCTACGGAGTAGACATTTTGTGGTGTTTGCAGTTTCTCAAATTCCCAAAGGTTGGGGACTCCTGGCCGAAACAGTGGCAGGCCCGTGGTCTTTCACGTTCTGTATCGTATTGACTGGCAGAGTTATAGACCGGGGGTCTTTCTTTCCCAGCCTCACCTGGAAAGACAAGGCACTGAATATGCACCTTTTTGCTGCTGCCCCAATGCTCTATGCTGGATAAGGGGCCTCCCAGAGAAGCACACAGATCTGCCTGTTCTCCTCGGCTCAATTTTAACTGCACTTGCAACAAGTGCAGGGATTTAAAATGCATTATGGGTTTGCTAAACCCGTCCAAAATGGCTCACAAACACGGTACCAGCTCCTGAGCAGCTGGGTTCAAGGATTTTAAAATGGCTTCGTGTTCCGCTGTCGCGGGATTCTTGCCTTTAGGTTGCTTTGTTATTATTTTTAATTGAGAAGTGGGAACTTAGCCCGAAAAGCAGACTCGGGGATCAATACTGGCTGCTACACCAGCTGGACCTACCCATGGTGACTGTGGCGGTGGTCGCCTTCTTGAAACTCTCCATCGTGGTGTCTGGTGGGTACAGCACAATGTTGTAAACTGAACCAATAAGACCTGCAAGAAGAAAGGTGCGGCTAAGAATGGAAGAACATCAGAAGAGCCCTGAGGCTGGATCAGACCCAGGTTCCACCCAGTCCAGGACTCCGTTCACACAGGGGCTGAGCAGCTGTCAACGAGGGACCCGCAACAGCACCCTCCCACCCATGTTCCCCAGCAACTGGTGGCACGCAGGCTGACTGCCCTCTGATCCTGGAGGTGGCACAAAGCCATCAGGGCTAGCAGCCATGGATAGCCTTCTCCTCCTCCGGGAATTTATCCATCACCCTTTTAAAGCCATCCAAATGGGTGACCATCGCCACATCTAGTGGCAGTGAGTTCCATAGGGGGAGCAGCCGCCTTCCCTCCTGTGTGAACGCAGCTAATCCGGAGTGACTCCGAAGCGACTTTATTCAAGCCAGGTAAAGCCCGCTCTGCGTCAGAACATGAGTCGGTGGTGGTGGTTGTGCTCCTCCCCGCTCTTTCTCTCCCGTGTGAACGCAGCTAATCCGGAGTGACTCCGGATTTAGTCCTTCTCAACAAGCCCGCGAAAGCGGCGGCGGCGGCCTGCCTTTCCTCCCCCGCCCCGCCCCCGTGCCCGGCCTCACCCAAGGCGGCCCCGAGGCGGCCCGCGAGCCAGGCCTTGCGGGGGCAATCGGTGCCCTCCGGGGTGTCCCAGTAGCCGGACATCTTGGCAGCGGCGGCACAAATCTCGCGAGACCCCGCCGAGGACGCCGGCGGCCAAAGCCTCGCGAGAGCAGGCGGAGCCGCGAGCAAGCCGACCAATCGCTGCGCGCGGCCTCTCAGGGCGTGGGCGGGGCCTACGGCGCAGGCGCAGCCGGCGGTGGGGGGGGCGAGGCTTCTCCTTTTCCCCGGGCAGGGCGGGGCGTGCGCTCTGATTGGCCTCGACGCGCGGGGGCGTGGCGCCGGCCCGCCATTGGCTGCGGCGCGCGGCCGGGGGGGCGTGGCCTGGCCGGTCGCGGGGTCTCCTCTATGACGTCGTCGGCGCCGGGCAGGTAGAGGAGGGAGGCGCAGGTGAGGTGGCGCAGGTGAGGGTGCCCCCCCCACGGCCATTAGAAAGGCGAATAGTCCAAAACCACTGGCGCTCTCAGGGGTCATCAAGCCCAGGAAGCTGATGGGTGGGAGCCTCAGGGCAGAGAAAAGGAAAGGCTCGTGCACACAGCGGGAAGTGGAACTGTGGAACTCACTGCCACAGGAAGCGGTGACGGTGATCGCCAATATGTAGCCATCCTTACTTCCAGTGCATGAATATGTAGTGTATGCCTTGCCTAGGGTGACCCTATGAAAAGGAGGACCGGGCTCCTGTATCTTTAACAGTTGCATAGAAAAGGGCATTTCAGCAGGCGTCATTTGTATCTATGGAGAACCGGGTGAAATTCCCTCTTCATCACAAGAGTTAAAGCTGCCCTCTTTTAAATCTGGTCACTCTAGTATAGCTCCTGCAGCTTTAACTGGTGTGATGAAGAGGGAATTTCACCAGGTTCTCCACATATACAAATGACGCCTGCTGAAATGCCCTTTTCTATGCAACTGTTAAAGATAGAGGAGCCCTGTCCTCCTTTTCATAGGGTCACCCTACCTTGCCTCTATTTCAGACACATGAGTTTATTTTTTGCTATGACTCCCTGCTCTAAGGGATGCTGAACTGGTCAGCATTCCTATAACTAAAGGTTCAACAGAGGTTCACCTTGTAGTGGGAATGATACCCTAGTGGAAGGCTTTTGAAGTTAAACTCCCCCAAGATAAAGCCGGCTGGGCAAACTCTCAACTTTTAGAGGCACAAACTCTGTAAGAATGGGGTTACCACTTTCTCATGAGATACCAGGGGCCTATGGTTCCCACCTGCTATGGTTGGAGATGTTTTACGATTCATGAGTGCTTTATCTCAAGGATGTAACTACACTAGGGTGCTTTAATTGTTCCTTCTGTTATCAGCATGTCACCTTGATGTATATGTCTGTCTCAAACACCTGATGTAGGGAGTCTCCTTGTTATGTTTACCCCAGCCACATGCCATTTTGATATGTATGCTTGTTACAGTTATCTGATATATAACTTCTTTGGAATGTTAGCCTAGCCAACAAGAAGTCATCTTGAAATGACCGCTCCTGTACCCCATCTTTTACCTAAAAGCAGCTGGGTAAGATGAAAGTGTCTCTTTGGAATGCCTTTGCCTGTATCCCTATAAGAAGAGAAGCCCGAGGACCCCTCAGTGTGACTCCAGGAGAGGTGTTAGCCGCTTGGAGTTACCCTGTCAGCTGACTGAATAAAATTGTGTTGGCCTGATTCTTAGATGTTCTGTGCTTTCTTAGTGGGACACTGGATTTCTCCTAGGGGATAAACCCGTTTTAGGCAACAAAGGCCACCAATATGGGTGGCTTTCAAAGGGGGGGGTAGATCAATGCCTGAAGGAGAAGGCTATCCATGTCTGCTAGTGTTGTTGTTGTTGTTATTATTATTATTATATTTGTATCCCGTCTTTTGCCCAATACTGGGCCTCAAGGCGGTCTTACAAAGTTTAAAAAACAAACATTGTAAAACTAGTAAAAGAAATGTCAAAAAAGAAGAAGAGGTTTAAAAACACCACAAAATTATAAATCGTTAACAAAGATGGAGGACCAAATTACTCTCCAAAGGCCTGCTGGAACAAACAGGTTTTTGCCTGCTTCCGAAAGGCCATGAAGGAGGGAGCCAGCCTAGCTTCCCCGGGAAGAGAGTTCCAAAGCACTGGAGCAGCCACCGAGAAGGCCCTGTCTCCCACGTTCCCTCCAGGCATGCCTGTGAAGGTGGCGCGACTGAAAGAAGGGCTTCCCCCGAAGATCTTAAAGGGCTTCAACTTCAGAAGCCGTGGAAAGGAAGAGTAAAGAGCTTTCTCCTGGCCTCTCAAGTTAACGAGCCCTATTCCCAAATGTCTCTTCCAACGAGGCCTTTCTGCACACCCCTTCCAATCCCCCCACCCCAAAGGGCTCTTCTTTGGCCTCTAGGGCTGGTGGAGTCCTTGCCTGCAGGGCATTTTCTGTCCACGCCTCTGATTCAAGGTTATTGTTATTGTATAAATGTAATAAATAAATAAATAAATTGTTAACAGGCTGCTTCCTAACAGTAACAGTGCTTCGGAAATGGTAACCCAGGAGTTAAAACAGCTTTGGATATTGCTTTAGGGAAAACTGAACAGAATTATAATTAAAAAACAACACCTCAGCCGATCCGGTTTTTAAAATCTGTTGTATTGCTCTATGGTACTGTGGGAACTTTTTAAAAAAATTAATGGCATGCAGCACTAAGCAATCGAAAAGCTATGGTTTTAAAGGAGCAGCTGGGGGCACGCACCGGAAGTCTGCACTGCCAATGTTTTGGGGACCCTAATAAATGTCCTAGGATGCGGTTTGGCAACGCCAGGCCTGTGGGGTTGCCAGGAATAAGCGGCCGAATTAATTACAAAGCAGCGGGCCATGTGGCCGTTACTGTTGAGTTGATTGAGTGTTCGGTTTGCATCGTCCCCAAGCGCGCCTCAACTCGCCTCTCGTTGGCCGTGCATCGCACATGTGCCACGGATCTTTTTTTGCAGTCTGGAGAAGCGTCCAAAGATTGGCATGGACCGAGTTCTTTCTCCGGCTCCTGAAGACGGGAAATGAAAAGAGGCCACCTCCCCGGCAAGAAAGCAGGCGGACCAGAGTTCTGTCAGAGGCCCCCGACAGGGTGGGCTGCCTCTTTTATTTCATTGATCAATGCTCTTGCCTACATCTTCCCCACTCTGGGCTTGGTGACAACTGGCAGGGAGGAATAAATGCTGGCGATGGTTAACCCTCGAGTCAAGCAGTTGGCAGGCGCCCTGGCTCATTTCTGGCGCGCCCCGGCCTGACAGCTGCTGGATTGCATTAAAGGCTCTTAACCACTTCACCAGAGGAGGAGGAGGAGGAGGATCCGTCTTTTCTCTGGCAGATGGATTCCTCGACTCACTCATTTGGGGAGTTTTCAAGGGGGCAGAGGGAGAGATGCCCTTCGGTACAGGGATGCTCAATGCAGGAATCCACCCTAAAGCATCCCTGACAGGTGGTTGTCCAGCTGCCTCTTGAAGGCCTCTAGTGTGGGAGAGCCCACCACCTCCCTAGGTCACTGGTTCCATTGTCGTACTGCTCTAACAGGAAGTTTTTCCTGATGTCCAGCCGGAATCGGGCTTCCTGCAACTTGAGCCTGTTATTCCGTGTCCTGCACTCTGGGAGGATCGAGAAGAGATCCTGGCCCTCCTCTGTGGGACAACCTTTCAAGTATTTGAAGAGTGCTCTCATGTCTCCCCTCAGTCTTCTCTTCTCCAGGCTAAACCTGCCCAGTTGTTTCAGTCTCTCTTCATAGGGCTTTGTTTCCAGACCCCTGATCCTCCTGGTTGCCAGGAAGGGGAGGAGGTGGTGAGAAAGTTGACTCCACGAGGGAGGGGACCCACGGAGGGTGCTTTGCCCAAAGTCCCTCCAAACCTGGAGCTGGCCATGACTCCGATCTAGCCAGCAGGCTCCCGAGAACCCAGTATCTGAGAGACGGCAGCTAGACTTTATCCTCACACAGTCTGCATAGCAACAATTACAACTTCCCGTTCTCATCCACTGGGTTGGGTCCACAATCTGCATTGCTCCATCAGAACTCCCACCACCTGATTTTGGGGGATCAACCACCGCACTGCTGTTCATCCCATTCAGCGCAGTCCCCTGGGTTCACACCATGTGACAAACCACACTCAAGGTCGAGTATGGGTTGATGTTGAATCCTGGCTTGTCGTTGGTGGGTTGGTTGTGTTGGGTGAACCCAGCCATGTAAGCAAGCTGTGGTTTGTTAGCCACGAACAACCCACAGTTCACAACCCAATGACAAGCTATGGGACTCTTTGTGGTTGACAAACCATAGCGGGTCTATGCAATGCAACAACCCCACGCTCAAGGTTGAGTCTGGGTTGATATTGAACCATGGGTTGTTGTATCATGTGAATCCAGCTGCACTAACAAGTCAGGGTTATGACAACCCACACTCAAGTTTGAGTATGGGTTGATGTTGAACCATGGGTTGTCATTGAATGGTGGGTTGTTTGTGTTGGATG
Organism: Elgaria multicarinata webbii; assembly: GCF_023053635.1. Lineage (NCBI taxonomy): Eukaryota > Metazoa > Chordata > Lepidosauria > Squamata > Anguidae > Elgaria > Elgaria multicarinata. Next base: position 10,691,512 of record NC_086193.1, on the reverse strand, counting down.
AACACAGCCATGTAAGCAAGCTGTGGTTTGTTAACCACAAACAACCCACAGTTCACAACCCAATGACAAGCTATGGGACTCTTGGTGGGTTGTTTGTCATTGACAAACCATAACTGAGTCCATGCAACACGACAAGCTCACACTCAAGATTGAATATGGGTTGATGTCGAACTATGGGTTATCATTGAACCGTGGGTAGTTGCGTCGTGTGAATCCAGTTGCACGAAGAAGTCATGGTTACAACAACCCACACTTGACGTTGAACCATGAGTTCAATAATACCAGCAGGTGGGTTCATAGGCAATAGGAAAACTGTACTGGTTTCTCATCAAGCTGGAAGGCAGATTGGAGAGAAACACTGCAACGCTTTGTCCTGGGCCTGGTACTCTTCAACATTTCCCCCAGTAACTTAAATGAAGGGGGTGAAGGGAATCCTTACCGTATTTTCGGATAACACAAAATCGGGAGGGGTAGCTAATACCTCCGAAGGGAGGAGAATGAACTTCAAAATGACCTTGCGAGAATGGAAAACTGGGTCAGAAATTATAAAATGAAATTCCACAAACAAAGGCAAAGTTCTGCATTTAGGCCATTTTTTAAAAAAATACAGGTATAGGATGGGAAAATACCGAGCTTGGCAGTAGTACGTAGGAAAAAAAGATGCCGGGATTGTAGCCGATCACGTAAGCCAGCAGGGTGATGCAGCTATCAAAAAGGCCAAGGTGTTTACAGGCTGCATCCTTAGAATCATGAGTCACGAGAGGTCATCGCTCCACTTTCTTCTGCAGTCGTCCAACCACATCTGGTGTACTATGCCCAGTCCTGACACTTTTAAGGAGGTAGAGAAAACGGAACGAATTCAGGGGAAGACCGTGAAGATGGTCAGTGGTACGGAAAGCTCATCCTAGGAAGAAAAGATGCAAGGAACTGGCCATGTTTAGCCTGGAGAAGAAAAGAGGGGTGGGTCTACAAAGCCCCCTCCAACATGGAGACCTCTCTGCAAGTGGTGACTTTAAACATGGTGCATTTTTTTAGACACAAAGGCACACTTTTGGGAAACAGCTGCTGTCTTTCACCCCCCCCCCCACAATCTCTTAAGTGGGAATTCAGGACCAACGCCCCACCCTCTCCCTCCTGCCGTGACTCTGATGTTGGAGTTGTCCGTGGCTGTTTTCTGCTGCCTGCTGTTTTGGTGGCTGAGTTTCTCCATCAATAATTGAAGAATTCCCATTCTCAGCAGATTTCTCCTCCTCCTCCTCCTCCTCCTCCCAGCCTTCCGTGCTGCAGTCAGTATCCGAAGCATTACCAAGGGCGTCCCACGGCTCCACCGTTCTCCCTGCAAAACGGTCACAGCAACCCAGGAGTGGGGACAGCGAGAAAGAAAACTCCCTTTGCTGGGGAAGGGATGAGTTTTCTGGGACAGGAGTCGGTGGGAACGCTACAGCGATCCGTAATCTGTGTCGCTTCGGGGCTGGGCTACACACGGTGTCAGAAGGGTTGCTGTTTTTCCTCCCCTAGCAAAGATTTCCTTTGCTTAGAAACAACTGTTTTGTTTAGGGGTTTTGGCTTTCAAGGTTTGGAAAAGGGGCAGGAGAGCGTGATTCATGAGGTGGGTGGGTGGGAAAAGAAAAGGCACTCTTTGGGAAGTCTATATGGTGTGGTAGCAAATTCCATAGCTTCACTCTATGCTGTGTGAAAAAGCCCTTCCTTCTATCTGTCCTGGATCTCCCACCCACCAGCTTCATGTGACGACCCTGTTGGGTTCCACTGTTATCCGAGAAGGATTAAAATGCCTCCCTGTCCACATTCTCCATACCAGGCATAATTTTGTCCACCTCTATCATGTCTCCCCTCAGCCTTCTTTCCAAGCTAAATCACTCCACTGGCTGCCAATTAGTTTCCGGGCAAAGTACAAAGTGTTGGTCATTACCTTTAAAGCCCTACATGGTTTGGGTCCAGGCTACCTGCGGGATCGCCTTCTCCCATACAGTCCGCCCCGCACACTCAGGTCCTCTAGGGTGAACTTACTTCAGTCAGCGAAAACTAGGCTGACGTCAGTTTCCCAGAGGACCTTTTCTTTTGTCGCCCCTGGATTACGGAACGGCCTGCCGGAGGAGATTCGTAATATTAACTCTCTCTGTGATTTTAAGGCAGCTTTGAAGACTAGCCTTTTCCAGCAGGCCTACCCAGATCAATGTAAAATCAAGAATTTTTAAGTTGTGTTGATTCCTGTACTAATATTGTTCCCCGCCTCGATCCAAAGGGAGAGGCGGGTAAGAAATAAATTTATTATTATTACCATATTTCTTCGATTGTAAGACACCATTGATTGTAAGACGCACGCTAATTTCAGTACCACCAACAGGGGGAAAAACCCTAAGACACACCTGCGATTCTAAGACGCACCCGGTTTTTAGAGATGCTTATATGGGGGGAAAAGTGTGTCTTAGAATTGAAGAAATACGGTATTGTTATACTCAGCTGTTGTAACCTTCCTTCATAGGGGAGATGCTCCAGACCCTTGATCATTTTAGTTGCCCTTTCCTGCACTGATTTTGGTACCAGTATGCTGGGGAACATGGGTGGGAGGGTGCTCCTGCACCATGTCCTGCTTTGTTGGTCCCTGGCCGACAGCTGGTTGGCCCCTGTGTGAACAGAGTGCTGGACTAGATGGACCCTCGGTCTGATCCAGCAGGGCTCTTCTGATATGTTTAAGGTGCTTTCAGATCCCCTTTTGAGCTTCTGTTTCTGATGAAAAGAAAGCAGCCAATGAGAAGGAAAGAGAGACGCTGAGGTTCTGATGCCATCGTTTCTTTCTTATTAAACTCCCCACCCAACATTCATTAGGGACGCTGAAACGCAGTCAACGGGTTCCACCATATACATTCCACGAGAGGAGACGTTCCGTGTTCTCCCCCAGGCTTGCCATCACCCCGCTCTGGTTTTGTGAGCGATGGGCTGTGTGGTAATCATGGGGCCCTGTAAATCCAGCCCTGGATGACAGAGAGTATCCCCCATCAGCCCCCACTGGCCATTCCGTAGGTCTCACTGGGGATCGCCCAAAGTCACTCACGCTCACGCTCTTCACGCAACAAATGTTCACTTTCCAAACTCGATGTGACGAGAGCCACTTGTTCCCTGGTGGTTTTTGAAGGGATTAAGAACAAATCGTGGGAAACAACCCTATGGGTGCACATCAGCCGTGACAAGCTCAACCGAGCCTCCGTTCTTAGGGGCAGGGTACCTCATTATTGGATGACCGGGGCAAAGGGACAGGGGTACCCCAGGCTGGTCGTGACCTTCTAGGAGGAAACACGACTCACTGCAGGCTGAAAACCAGGAGGCCTACGCTAGATAGACTTTGAGATCTGATCCAGCTGGGTTTTCCTGATGTCTGTAAGCTTATCTTTAACGTCAAAGGAGCTAGAATTTTAAAACGAAGCTGAGATTTGAGCTGCATCTCGCTGCATCTGCTGCCACGGCCAAATGCAAGAAGTCCGAATCCAAACCTCTCCAGACCTGGCTCAGTACCTGTGTCACTTGTGTAGGTCTTGAGGCTTCTGGACAGGTGTCCCTGAGAGGTGTGGGAGAAAGGGGAGTGGGCAGAAAGAGATCTTTTTCTCCCTGGGGGCGGTGTCCCAGAATGCATTGCTCCAGGTTGTACTTTGGCCCCCTGCTTTAAGGGTCCTTACACACCCGAGGCATGAAAACGCCTCGGGTGTCCCACATCGTGGATGGAGAAAAGGGTCTCTTTTCCGGGGACCTGACGGATCAAATTAGAGCAAAGCATGCTGGGATTTGTGCTCCTGCTACCCCACCCCCACCCCACCCAGCCTCATGTACACACTTCTAAGACTGTTCCTCGCCACTCTTCTAGGAGTATTCCAGGAGAAGCGAAGCACCTTCGTTTAGTGCTAACGAATCGCAACTTGGCGAGCTGCCAAATTGGCAGCCGGTTCAAGCTTTTTACCCACTCACCCCCCCTGGAGGAAGCCTTTTTATCTCTGACATTAACAACCTCCCCTCTGCCCTCCCTTTCCCTCCCTCCCTCCCCTCCCCGGCTTGCTTTTTCCACGCCGAACGCCACATTCACAGATCCGCCTAATGCACTAACACAAAACCATCGCTTGCTTTGAACGAAGGTACAATGGAAGGGGGGGGGGGAGAGAGAGAAAGAAAATAATCAATCGCCCCCGTTTCCTTCCCCAAAGAGATTCGTGCTCCCCTCGGAGAGTTTGTTTGGCTGCGTTTCGGTAATCCATAAAAAGCAATCTTGTTAAAAAGACACAGCAAGAGGGGTCACGGGAAAGACGGGAAGATTTTGACTCCGCCACGGGTTCCGGTGAGGACGGGCGGCGGTGGGGGTGGGGCGGGTGGAGAAACAGTCCTCTATCAAAAACTAGTGGAGTGGAAAAACCGATTGTACGGCCTCGGGCTAGAAAAACAAGGAACGCGCTGTCGCCTGTAGAAATGGAAGCATCCGAAAGGAATTGAAGGAGACGTCGAAAAGGCGCCGTCCACAACCAGAGGTGCCTCGCCATGGAGGACGAAGGGGGTCATTGGCTTGGAAAAACACACACCCCGTTTCCCGCCAGGGCAATGTTTCGGGAAGACCGGCAGCCCCGGTTCCGACGCCTCAGTTGCTCTCCACCAGCTTGGCCAAGTCCTGCCGCAGTTCGCTGAGCTCGAAGATCTTCATGTCCATGATCTCGGCTACCTTGGCCACCTCGTGGTACATCTTCTCCCGCTCGGACAGCGTCTCGGACAACGAGCGCTCGGCCAGGTGCAAGCGGCGTTCCAGCTCCGTGTTCCGCCTCTCAAGGTCCTGAGGAGAAGGGGAGGAAAGGAGGCGTCAGGAGGCACAGGGCCCTGAGCAAGTCTGACGGGGCTTTGGCGTCCCCAGGCCCTGCTTCCTGTCTGGCTGGAGGGCCCGTTGCACGTTGGGTAGGACCCGGGCTTTGCATGCAGCAGGCCCCAGCGCCTCTGGTTGGAAGGAGCTCTCTGCCAGCATGAGCAGGGAAGGTTTTCTCGCTGGGCGTTCTCGAAAGCTCCTGCCACCGGGTCTCTGTGGACCCTGCTGGGTTGGGTGGATTGGAGCTCCTAGAAAGCAGCTTCACCTGCTTGGCTTTAGGGAACTCAAGGAAGCCTGTCAGGGCAGGAAAAAGTCAAAACAAAACCCGTTCAACACAGCTTTGCACAGGAACTGGTGATTTGGCGGCAAAGAAACAAGAAATACTTTCTTGGGGACACCCTGCCCCCCAAAAGGTGATTCTTCAGACAGACTTGGAGAAGTCCCCGCTGCAACCGCCCCGAAGCCCTTCCCCACTTCCGTGTCTCCCTTACCTGCACCTTCTGGCGGGTTTCCTCGCACTCCTCATCCACTTCCCAGGGCCCCCCTTTCTGGCTCTTGAGCTGCTGAAGTTCCTAAATCCCAGGGGAATGGTGAAAGGGAGGCAGAAAAAAGCTTTTCGTTCAAGTTGGATGGCCCCCCAAACGGCCCCCTCATCACACATTTCTTGGTTCTTAGGAAGAGATTTGCTCAAACGTTCAAGCATATTATTTCTTTTTAAAAAAAGATTTTTGACCCTCCTCTCCTAGGAATTTTTTCAAGGATGGTTGAATTGGTTTTCCTGCACACTGCAGAGGGATGGACTGGATGATCCTTGTGGTCCCTTCCAACTCCATAATTCTATGGAGAAGGGGGATGGGGGGGGGAGGAGAGGCATAGAATTATAGAATCATAGAATAGCAGAGTTGGAAGGGGCCTACAAGGCCATCAAGTCCAACCCCCTGCTCAATGCAGGAATCCACCCTAAAGCATCCCTGACAGATGGTTGTCCAGCTGCCTCTAGTGTGGGAGAGCCCACAACCTCCCTAGGTCCCTGGTTCCATTGTCGTACCGCTCTAACGGTTAGGACGTTTTTCCTGATGTCCAGCCGGAATCTGGCTTCCTGTCACTTGAGCCCGTTATTCCGTGTCCTGCACTCTGGGAGGATCGAGAAGAGATCCTGGCCCTCCTCTGTGGGACAACCTTTCAAGTAGAAGGAAAAGATGGGAAACGAGGAATATCTGGCCTCCTCAATGTGGGTTTTTGGCTTGCACAGCATTCCTGGAAGTGGTATGCAAATGAGCCGGCACTTGCCCTGTAATTAAACCTCCGTTTTAAGCTGTTAATTTAATTGGCGCCCGTGTGCGAGAGGGGGATGAAGCGGAGGCTGGTGACAGCTGCTGACGGGGAAAAGGGGCACAGTGCAGGCACGCAGGGGCTGGGGTGACGAGCCAAGCTAGGCAATGTGTAGTGTGTGTGTGTGTGTGTGTGTGTGTGTGTGTGTGTGTGTGCGCGTGTGTGCGTGCGTGCGTGTGTAGTTCTGAGCCGCCGCTGCCTCTAAGCAAAGAGAACTCCGTCCTCTTCCCCTTTGCTCAGCTATTGGCTATGCTAGTTCAGTGTGTTCAAAGCACACAGTCATCTTCGCTATTGGGATACGGAGAGGTACTCAGCACCCCTATGTCTTTTATGAGAAATTCAGTTGGATAGATGGGTCTTAAGTGATTACAACATGCCACCTTTATTCTTTTACTATGTACAGCACCATGTACATCGATGGTGCTATATAAATAATAATAATAATAACAACAACAACAACAACAACAACAACAACCTTTTCAATGCCAGGTGAAGATCATTTTTGTCTCCCAGTATTTTACTATCTTGGTCTTTTAACTTTGCTGTTTTCCATTTTAGACCTGCATTTTTAAAAAATCTCTTCATTGCTGCTTGGTTTTATTTGTAGGCCCGCAATACCTGGTGAAATGCCCCCGGCATCGCAACAGTTAAAGCTGCAGGAGCTCTACTAGAGTGACCAGGTACAAAAGAGGGCAGGGCTCCTGTAGCTTTAACTGCTGTGATATACTAGAGAGACTAGATACAAAAGAGGGCAGGGCTCCTGCAGCTTTAACTGCTGTGATATACCAGAGAGACTAGATACAAAGGAGGGCAGGGCTCCTGCAGCTTTAACTGCTGTGATATACTAGAGAGACTAGATACAAAAGAGGGCAGGGCTCCTGCAGCTTTAACTGCTGTGATATACCAGAGAGACTAGATACAAAGGAGGGCAGGGCTCCTGCAGCTTTAACTGCTGTGATATACTAGAGAGACTAGATGCAAAAGAGGGCAGGGCTCCTGCAGCTTGAAGTGTGGGGATGAAGAGGGGATTTCGCCAGGCGCTGCATGCATACAAAAGACACCTGCTGAAATTCCCTTTTCTATTCAACTGTTAAAAGATGCAGGAGCCCTGTCCTCCTTTCCGTATGGCCACCCTACTACAGGCCTGATATTCAACGCCTCTCTTGCATATGCAAAATCCTCCTCACCCACCCCAGGGACAACAGGAAACCGCCCCCAAGGTGCTTACAATCGGAGACAGACAACTTGTATGACGAACGGAGCGAGATTTCATTAATTGCAGAAGCCCTAATTGCAATCCCACCTTGTGTTTCGGTATGCCCTAGCAAGCCTTTTAGAAAGTGCTTTGAAGTATGGGATCTTGTCGTAATCCACCCCACGACCCTGCAAAGTAGGCCAGTATCGCTGCCTGTACCCCTGCAGGCCGAGACTGAAAGAGAATTCCCAGCGAGTTAAGGCTGCCACATGAGTTAAGGGTCCCCCCTTAACTGCAGGCTTCTTCCTTCGTAGCCGCCATGCTATCCCAGCTAGAACAGCTCTTTACCTCGTCTTTGGCTTTCACCAGCTGCTCCAATTCTTCTAGTGCTGGGCTGGGCACTTCCTTGACTTCGCTGGACAGGTCACGACCTCTTTCGGCTTCCAGCTCCGCTACCTGTTGGAGATTGTGGATATGGGGGCGGGGGGGGGGTGAGAAGGGGGAGAATAGAAAGGTTTATTTATCACAATTGAGGCTACAGCCAACCTTGAGTCTAGAAAGGATGTATGGCCTTGGGTGAAAAATACGTCAGTGGTTGAATTCGCACACACAGCCCAAAGGCAAGAGACGAAACAATAGGGTGACCCTATGGAAAGGAGGACAGGGCTCCTGTATCTTTAACAGTTGCATAGAAAAGGGCATTTCAGCAGGTGTCATTTGTATCTATGGAGAACCTGGTGAAATTCCCTCTTCATCACAACAGTTAAAGGTGTAGGAGTTATACTAGAGTGACCAGATTTAAAAGAGGGCAGGGCTCCTGCAGCTTTAACTGTTGTGATGAAGACGGAATTTCACCCGGTTCCCCATATATACAAATGACACCTGCTGAAATTCCCCTTTCAATATAACTGTTAAAGATACAGGAGCCCTGTCCTCCTTTCCATAGGGTCACCCTAGGAAACAGCAAGAAAACGGACGTGTTACCAGCCAACCGAGGCAAAAATCCCCGAGCTTTTTGGATCCGTAGGCACATTTCAGAAATCAAGAAGTTGCTCTGCGGGCACCATCACAAGATGGCTCCCACGGAGGATGTAGCTAGTCACATGATGGCTGTCACGGGGGCCTGGCTTGTCAAGAGACAAGTAGTTTACCCAAGTAACTGAGAACAACTAGGGGAGTCCAAAAGCCAGTCCTCATATATGATCCTGGGCAGAAAAGCATTATTTAAGGTTGGAGCCCTAGGTGTGTTTACATGGAACTCAGTGGGATTTACTTCTGAGTAGGCGTACCTCAGATTGCTCTGCACTTGCTGGCCGTACACACACACACTTTCCCCATCCACAAACGGAAGGAAAATATCCCACCCACCCCCAAAGCAAAGACAAACTGGGAGTCCTACCTCCTCCGAATTAAGCTTAGAAGATAGCTCCTAGCATTTACACTCCCTCCAGGGGTAAAGAGGTGTCAATAAAGGTCTGCTCTTTGTGCAAGGAAACCAAGACCTGCATTGCACGGCCCTCCAAAGAGCTGTGTTGTCTCTGTGGTTACAGCACCTGTTACAGAAGGTAACAACTAGGGCTGTGCACGGACGCCATGAACTGCTTCGTGGCCTGATCCGGCACTTCCGGATCGAGCCCAAACTGCTTTGGGTTGATCCGCCCGTCCCCTGCTCTGCTCCGGGGAGCGAGATCCGGAGGGGCGGATTGAGATTTTGCCCCCTTCCTTACTTACTTGCCTCCGTGGCGGACGGCGGAGGCAGTTAAGTGGGGACAAAATGGGGACCGATAAGCCAAACTCCCCCTGCCCCCTTACCTGTGTCCGTCGCGGGCTTCAATTGAGGCCCTGGCTTGAAGCCGGAGGAGGAGGCCGCGGCCTCTTCTGCTTTGAGGCCTGGCCCTCAGTTGAAGCCCACGATGGACCACAACGGAGGCAGGTAAGCCCCCCTCCCCCCTTACCTGGCTCCACCGTCATCACCGCATGGACGGTGGCGATGGAGCCAGATAAGCCAAACACCCCCCGCCCCCTGACCTGTGTCAGTCGCGGTCTGTCACGGGCTTCAATTGAGGCACCAGCCTCAAGCCAGAAGATGAGGCCGCAGCCTCTTCCCGCTTGAAGCCGGGGCCTCAACTGAAGCCCACGACAGACACAGGTAAGCCCCCCTCCCCCGTGCCCCCTTACCTGGCTCCATCGCCGTCACCAAACAGACGGCAATGGCACCAGGTGAGTCCTCCTCACCCCCACTTACCTGTGTCCGGAGCTCTGGATCGAGGCAGCCCCCCCCCGACCCGATCCGTCTCCGCCTTTGTCAGAGGCGAATCACACCGCTCTGCTATCGCTTCTATGAAGCGAAGCGGAGCACAGCCCTAGTAACAACGACCTGAAATGGTAGATAGGTACTCCCGGTTGAGCAGACAGTTTCCAGCCTCGTGCTCTGATTCAAGGCAGAGTAGCTTCACATATATCCATGAAACATGAAAGGATGTTGGGTTTACTCCTATTCTGAGCTTCGCTCTGCCGGGAACGCGGTCGGACAGAGAATGTCAATTATTTAGAAAGAGAGACAGAGAGGATTCATTTTTAGAAGCTAATTCTTCAAGCCTGCAGCTGCTTGGGAATTTATTTATTTATTGCATTTTTATTCCTCCCAATAGCTGAAGCTGGAGCAGGAGGACACCAGGGTACAGAACCCGCCACGGCCTTCAAGAAGGAGCCCCTAAAAACGGTTTTTGGGGGGGGGGGTAAAGGAAAAGGTAGTTACAACCTCCGTGAGCATCCTCCTGATGGAAATTCAGAATCTCCAATGTATTTTTTAAAAAACACAGACACATCAAACGTTCTAACCTTCCATGAAGATCATCTGAAGAAGTCAAGAACTAGCTCTCTTAGAGCAAACCCAAAATGTTCTTCTACTCCAGTTTTCTGTTCCCAGACCCTACTATTTGCAACACTCTGGGTTGTATATCTTCAAATACTTAAAAGTTGTGACGCAGAGGAGGGCCAGGATCTCTTCTCGATCCTCCCAGAGTGCAGGACACGGAATAAGGGGCTCAAGTTAAAGGAAGCCAGATTCCAGCTGGACATCAGGAAAAACTTCCTGACTGTTAGAGCAGTACGACAATGGAATCAGTGACCTAGGGAGGTTGTGGGCTCTCCCACACTAGAGGCCACTAGAGCTGGACAACCATCTGTCAGGGATGCTTTAGGGTGGATTCCTGCATTCTGCTATTCTATGATTCTATGATTCTATGCTTGTGTCAAATGGCAACCGGGGACAGGGCCTTTTCAGTGGTGGCCCCTCAATTATGGAATGATCTCCCCGGTGAGGCTCGCCTGGCGCCAACATTGTTACCTTTTTGGCGCCAGGTCAAGACTTTTCTCTTCTCCCAGGCATTTAACAGCATAGGCTGAGTTTTTTTAACTGACCCCAGAATAGTTATTTTTAAATGGATATTGTCTGTTTTCGTTTGTATTTTATGCTTTTTATGCTTTTTAAATTTTTTATATTTCTTTTTAATATTCATTGTTTTTAACTTTTGTAAACCGCCCAGAGAGCTTCGGCTATGGGGCGGGATATAAATCATCATCCTGATCATCATCATCATCGTGTCAGTGGATCTAGCTATACCTTCCTTTGGTGAGACGTTGGCTGACTAACGGCGCTATCTTGTAAACCGCCCAGGGAGCTGCTATTGGTCGGTATAAAAATGCAATAAATAAATAAAAATAATAAAAAGTATCTTAAACCCCTTGTTTGGAGATCCGAGGGGGATTAGGATGGTTCAAAAGCAATCCACGGTTCTTCCAAAGGAGTGATTTATTATTCGCGCGTGATTGGCCACCGACGGAAGTTTTCAGGTCGGTTTCACGACATCGTCAATAACCAGGACATCCCCGGCGGAATCTTTTAGAAATCACAGGATAAAAAGAACCACTTTTAAAGTGGTAATAGCCGGGAAATAGCGGGACTATCACCACCCTGAATGGAACCGAGGTGCTTCGGGACTGATCTGCTTTGCCTCGGGGTCCCTCGGGACAACCCGGTACCGCCTCGTATTGGGGGGTTTGTCCCGAGGTGTTACACACCCCTACTTCCCCCCACCCACCCACCCACCCGTCTAAACATGCCTACGGCTGTGCCTAGAGTGACTGATTGATTTCCAACACTGAATGCTCACTTTTTTACAATGGGTCGAGGCGTCTTGTACGTGAAGACAGATTTTTTGTGGTTAACATTTGAAAGTGTGTGTGTGTGTGTGTGTGTGTGTGTGTGAGGGAGAGAGAGAGAGAGAGAGAGAGAGAGCAGCTTTCTTGCCTTACGCTCCAGGATTGACAAATTCATGGCACATGATCCAAGGAGTTCCCCACCATGTTTTTTTAAAGTGTTTTCTATTTATTTTATCCGCAGGGAAGCGACGCAACAGCCAGACTGAGCCATGACCTCTCCTGTGTCCGTGGAGATGGCGGCAGGCCTCATTACTGGAGCTTGACAGGGGGCAATTTGTCTCTCCCTGCAGCCAGCACCCCCGTCTAACCTGACGACCTTGGAGGCGAGCTAATTTTAGCAGCCAGGCGGTGTCTCTGGCCGTGCCAAGCGGCTGCAGCGAGACAAGGGGAACGTGTGAGGCCATCGCCAATGAAAGATGCAGGAAGGACAGCCTCACATAGAGCAGAGTTAAGCGGTGGAACTCGCTGCCTCAAGATGTAGGGACGGCCACCAATTGGGTTGACGTTGAAAGGGGGTTAGATAAGTTCCTGGAGGAGGAGAAGGCGATCCAGGGCTGCTAGCCCTGATGGTTATGTGCTCCCCCCAGTATCCAAGGCAGTCAGTCTGTGTGCTGGGGAACATGGGCGGGAGGGTGTTGTTGCACCGTGTCCTGCTTTGTGGGTCCCTGGTCGACAGCTGGTCGGTCGCTGTGGGAACAGAGTGCTGGACTAGATGGACCCTGGAAACAAAGCCCTATGAAGAGAGACTGAAAGAACTGGGCCTGTTTAGCCTGGAGAAGAGAAGATGGAGGGGAGACATGAGAGCACTCTTCAAATACTTAAAAGGTTGTGACACAGAGGAGGGCCAGGATCTCTTCTCGATCCTCCCAGAGCGCAGGACATGGAATAACAGGCTCAAGTTAAAGGAAGCCAGATTCTGGCTGGACATCAGGAAAAACTTCCTGACTGTTAGAGCAGTACGACAATGGAACCAGTGACCTAGGGAGGTTGTGGGCTCTCCCACACTAGAGGCCTTCAAGAGGCAGCTGGACAACCATCTGTCAGGGATGCTTTAGGGTGGATTCCTGCACTGAGTCAGGGGTTGGACTCGATGGCCTTAGAGGACCCTTCCAACGCTGCTATTCTATGATTCTATGACCCTTGGTCTGATCCAGTGTAGCTCTTCTGATGTTCTTCCAACCAGGGTGGGCTGTTTGTCCATCTAGCGTCGCATTCCCTACCCTGACTGACAGCTGTCATTCGAGGTCTCAGGTAGAAAAGGGTCTCCCACCCCCTCTTTGGCTACCTGAGATAATTTTAACTGGCTGGAACGGAGGAACGTTCTGCATGCAAAGCCACGGTCTGAGCTTCGTTCTGAAACACCGCGGACGGGATTTCCTGAGGGCAGGGGACTGCTATTCTTACACACAACAGAGCAGGCACGTGGGACCTTTTTGCCCCAATGGAATCATCCCCCCCACACCTCCACACGCTGCTTTTAATTCAGGTGGGGGAAGCCATCCAGGCCTCCCAACTCTAAAACGTTTGGGAAAATGTGCTCAAAACCAGCAACGGCTTGAAATGTTAACACCAGCTCATTTACGTTGTGTCCTCTCACCTGTGTTAGAGCCCGGCGCCCTCTGCATGCGTTTGGACTACAACTCCTGTCATCCACGCAGCCAGCATTGCTGGGGTTGATGGGAGCTTGTTTGTTTGTTTATTTATTTATTTATAATTGCATTTCTACTCCATTTTATCCCAACATCGACCCTGTGAGTAGGTTAGGCTGAGACCCGGTGGGCTTCATGGCCGAGTGGGGACTAGAACCCGGATCTCCCGACTCCCAGTCCAACGCTCCAAGAGCTTTTCAACCCGAGGCTGTTAATCAGCTGTTTGTCTACCGTGTTCCAGTTTCGGCGCTGAATTGTGATCTGAGCCCTACATGAGGAATGTTTCCTTCCCCGCTTTGCTGCTGACTCCCCTCTAGGTGGCGGTGTGGGACGGCGGAATGGCACAAACCCACGAGAGGAAATTGTGCGTTCTTTTCGCTTTCACAAAACACCGCATTTCCCCTGCTCTGAAACTACTCGCTGACGGTGCTGGTTAGGCACAGGAGCTAAACCGGGGTGGGTCACAATGTCATCTCAAGAACCGCTAAACAAATCCCAGTGGGAAAGGATGAGCGTATGACTACTGCTTCGTGCAGAAACGCTCCAGCCGCTACACCGCAGCGAAGCGTGTGGCCAAGGCAGGAATGCTGTCCATTCAATGTTTCCCCCAGGTGCAAGAGAAAGGCCCCGCCCTACTCACTCGTAGCCGCAGCCCCTCCGTCTCTTCCTGATAGGCCGCCAGCTGCTTCTTCCACTGATCCACGTTGGTGTTGGCTTCATGCAATGCAGCTACCAACTTATTATTGTTGTCTTGCAGAGTGAAGAATTCCGCTTCCCACTGGACTTCGCAGACAGACCTGGAAGGGAGGATATATAGACCAGGATGGGTATTTCTTTCCTTTATACATTTGCGCCCCGCTTCTGACTGCTTACACAATTATTATTATTATTATTATTATTATTATTATTATTATTATTATTATTAATCTCACCTTTTGCCCAATGCTGGGCCTCAAGGCGGCTTTACAAGATTAAAACATCTACAGTTAAAACCCATAAATAGAAATCTACAAAAGTTAAAAAATATATAATTAAAAAGTTTCAATATTAAAACATTAAAAATACATAACAATTTAAAGAGTCCTAGGCATAGATGTCTAGGTTATTCGCAAACGCCTGCCAGAACAAAAAGGGTTTTGCCTGCCTTCTAAAACACATCAGGGAGGGAGACAGTCTAGCTTCCCTGGGAAGAGAGTTCCAGAGCACTGGAGCAGCCACCGAGAAGGCCCTGTCTCCCACGTTCCCACCAGGCGTGCCTGTGATGGTGGTGGGACTGAGAGAAAGGCTTCCCCAGGAGATCTCAAAGCACAGGCAGGCTTGTAAGGGAGAATACAGTCTTTCAGAAAACCTGGACCTGAGCTGTGTAGGGCTTTATGGGTCAGAACCAGCACTTTGAATTGTGCCTGGAAACAGACCGGAAGCCAGTGGAGCTGTTGTAAAAGGGGAGTTGTATGTAAAATATAAAATATTGTGCAGGCTGCAAATGCAAAGGATAAAACACAACGCCCCCCCCCCCCCCGGGACTCACCCTTCTGAAAGCATCTTCTTGATCCGCTCTCTTTCTGTCGTCATTTCCATGTCCGCGCTCTGGCTCCGGAAAAGTTTGTCATCTCCCGGCCCATTTGAACTGATGATGGGGCTGGGTAGGATCTGTGGGGCAGGACAGCATGGGTTCATGCAGGCGAGGAGTAGGGTGTCTGCTCTCTGCTGCCCCCAAGCACCACTCCTTCCCCTGGCAACGTCTGAATAAGAAAAAACCCTCCTATCCTACCCATACACACCCACACCCACACCCTGTACCTGACACAAATGATCAATCCCAGCATTACATTTCATCTATTTAAATAGAATGCTAAGGCAATGCGTGGCACACTGCAGGTTCCAAGCTATGAGAAGAGCTTTGTACACTGGAGGTTCCGAGCTATGAGAAGAACTTTGTACACTGGAGGTTCCGAGCTATGAGAAGAACTTTGTGTTGCTAAGCAACAGGATATATAAACACAGCTGGGAGTTTGGGGAGTGGTTGGGAGGGAGTGGGAGCGGCGGCATTGAAACATATCATTACTGAAGCGGTTCATGTGGAGGCCTCAGGTAAATCATGCGGGTTGTTGGGCAGGTAAGGGGGGGCGAGGAGCACCTGGGAGGAAGTGGGGCGGAGTGGCTGGGAGAGGGAAGTCCAATGGACTCCAGGTTGGCCTTGCGGTTGGCTTTCCTAGGCGCCCACAGAAAAGCTGGAAAATCATGATACTGAGCGATAAAGTACAAGCACACAGATGGTCTGTGCGAGTCAGGCAAGTTTATTATATTTCTGTGCCGCCCTATAGTCGAAGCCCTCTGGGTGGTTCCCGGAGCTTAAAACCATGAAAGATACATTCCACAAAGTGCAGAACGACGGACATAAAATCACATATAGACCAACAGCCTGGACCCAGACAACGTACACCTAAAAAACGACGTTTTAAACCATCAACAATCATCCAGGACCCGCATGAAAATCTCGTTACATTCCGCCAAATGCAGAACGTAACAAGAAGAGGCCTGGTTTTACCTGGCACCAAAAAGGTAACAATATGGATGCAAGGCGGGCCTCCAAACCTATCCCAAATCCTGGGCTGTTCCTAGAGCCTCATCTCGTTTCTCTCTTTATCAGTCCCTTCTCCTTCGGCCTTGCGGGATCTTTTGCGCTGCAGCCGCGTGCAGCCTTTCAATCCCCCCAAGTGCATCAGAAGCCCTAAGTGCTGGGAGAACGGTTTAATCCGCCTGCCTCCCTCTGCTCCCTGCCACGGTGCCAAGCCGTCCTCCCGCTCTGCTTTTCCTCCTCCAGGCCAAGGGGCTGTTCACGCTGCCTCCTCCTCATGTGCTGCCATCCCATCTGTGCCTAGATCCAGGAACACTGCGTCCTCCGTCCCGACAGCACGGGCGTGCACAGCACATTTCATTAGGGGGTGCACCCAGAGATTATTATTTCTAAAGATGAACATTGATTGAATACGCAGCCATAAAGCTAGTGCAAAATGCAGCAGCTAGATTGCTGGTGGGTACATCTAACAGAGACCACGTAACACCGGTCTTAAAGGAACTGCACTGGCTGCCTATACGCTTCCGGTTGGAATTCAAGGTGCTGGTAATGACGTTTAAAGCCCTAAACAGCTTGGGACCTCGATACTTGAGGGAGCGCCTCTCCTTATATATGCCTGCCCGAGACTTGAGATCCGTTGGAGGAGCCCTTCTCCGCATCCCACCAGCACAACACATACGCTATGGTGGAACAAGGGACAGGGCCTTCTCTGTGGTGGCCCCCCACTGTAGAACGCCCTCCCCTCGGAGGCCCGACTGGCGCCAACGACTCTATTCCGGCGCCAAGTAAAAACATGGCTTTTTAAACAAAGCCTTTGGTGGTTGAATTGTTTTAACTGTTTTCATTGTTTTACTGCTTTTAAATTATATATTGTTTTTACTTGGTTTATGGTTTAATGTGTTTTTAGCTGCGTATATTTACTGTTTTCTGCTGTATGCTTTTATCTGCACGCCGCCCCTGAGATCTTATCGCTATATGGCGGGATATAAATGCTTTAAATAAATAAATAAATAAATAAAGGACGCTATTTTTATTCATTCATTAATTAAACACTGTGGAAGACACTGATGCCTTGCTCCGCATTTGGCTTGCATGACCACTGATGGATGGGGGGATAAGAAGACCCAGCATTGCAGAGCAGATGGAGAGCAGTCGGAGGACTGTTCCCACTGCATCTCTTGATCCCTACTCAAAGGCCCCCTCAATTCAGCACTGATTGCTTGAGATATTAGGGTGTGCCTGGGCACACCCGGCACACCCCTTGTGCATGTCTATGCCCCTGAGGACCCCTCTGCCCCTGCTGCCCAGGAGATCACAGTGAAACGATCATCCTTAGTCTCATCGAACGGTTGGCGAGAATCATCTGATCCAGTCCACCTTCTCTGTTCCATTTTGGGACATGTCCATTTTGGAGGCAAGAGGGCTTCGACATACCCCAGCAGGCCGGGAACAGCTACTGAGGGGTAAACAAGCTGATGTGCAGCCTGAGGATCACAGAAGCCTAACCCGGTGCCCTCGAGATCGTTCGGACTCCAACCTCCATCAGCCCCAGAGGGCACAGGCAGCAGTCACAGATGATGGGTGTTGTAGTTGGGGGAAGGCTGCTTTGGGGCAGGGTTGGCAAGAAATGGTACCAGACTCTCTTCCCGTACCCTCGAGGGGTAAGAAGCAGCTTGGCACTCCCGGAAAATCGGGAAAGAAGTGTGCCGGATTTGGCTTGTGGGTTGCTTGCTAGCCAAGCTTGGCTTAAAACCAAGGACAGCCTCCTCTTGTATGAAACTATGTTCAACGCCCGAGAAGAAGTGCCTGACAGGGCCTTCTCATGGGTGGCCCCCAGATTGTCGCTCTCTCTCCCCAAAGACATTTGGTTCACCCTTTCTTTCTCAGGTTTGAGTAAGGCGACAAAGACGTCAGGATTTTGCCGTGCCTTTGATCTAGAATCATAGAGTCATAGAATAGCAGAGTTGGAAGGGACCTACAAGGCCATCTAGTCCAACCCCCTGCTCAATGCAGGAATCCACCCTAAAGCATCCCTGACAGAGGGTTGTCCAGCTAATTTTGGGACGTGATCCCATGCACGTTTAGACAGAAAAAAAGTCCTGCGGTTCCTTCTTCGCTTCTATTTATTTGTTTAAAAAGGCATAGACAAATGAATAAAACGCATCAACTAAATGTTTCTACCCTGCCTTTCAAGCCCTCCGACGCAGCTTCCAGAATAAATACAAAAACATGCAACAAAAATAATGAGATTAAAAACAAACCGACGACATCAATTAAATCACTAAAACAGCAGCAATGAGAGAAGGCTTTTTCTTTTCTTTTTTTAAGCAAAATAATTGGGTCAGTTTAAAAACACATTGCTACAGCAAGATATTAAGGGATCAATCTTACACGCGTTTAGATGTCCTACAACTCACAACATGCCCCAGCCTAGGTGGCTAGAGTGCAGGACACGGAATGATGGGCTGAAGTTGGACATCAGGAAAAACTTCCTGACTGTTAGAGCAGTATGACAAAACATCAGGAAAAATGTCCTGACTGTTCGAGCAGTATGATAATGGAGCCAATGACCTCAGGAGGTGGTGGCCTCTCCCACACTAGAGGCCTTCAAGAGGCAGCTGGACAGCCATCTGTCAGGGATGCTTTAAGGTGGATTCCTGCATTGAGCAGGGGGTTGGACTGGATGGCCTTGTAGGCCCCTTCCAACGCTACTATTCTATGATTCTATGAATTGGAACCACTGGAAGAAGGCTTACCTGGTGGGAAGTCAAGCTCAGCGCAGGGCTGGTCAGCTCCGTCTTGTCTTGCGATTTCTCCCTTGCCAGGCGGGCGGCTTCCTTCACCTCTTGGAACTTTTCAGCAAACTGTCATTATTATAAGAACATAAGAATATGAGAAGAGCCTAGATGCTGGATCAGACCAAGGGTCCATCTCGTCCAGCACATTGTTCCCACAGTGGCCGACCAGCTGTTGACCAGGGACCCACAAAGCAGGACACGATGCAACAGCACCCTCCCGCCCATGTTCCCCAGCAACTGGTGCACACAGGCTTCCTGCCTCGGATACTGGAGGTAGCACATAGCCATCAGGACTAGTAGCCATTGATAGGCTTCTCCTCCAGAAATTATTTATTTATTTATTTATTTATTTATTATTATTACATTTCTATACCGCCCAATAGCCGAAGCTCCATCCACCTTTCAAAGCCGTCCAAATGGGTGGGCATCACCACATCTTGTGGTAGTGAGTTCCATAATATAACTCTGCGCTGTGTGAAGAAGGACTTCCTTTTATTTGTCCTGTGCCTCCCACCCATCAGCTTCATGGGATAATGACCCTGGGATCTAGTCTTTTGAGAGAGGGAGAAAAATGCCTCCCTGTCCACCTTCTCCACCCCAGGCATCATTTTGTCCACCTCTATCATGTCTCTCCTCAGCCTCCTTTTTCCCCAGCTGAACAATCCCAGCTGTTGTCACCTTCCCCCTCCTGGGGGAGATGCTCCAGCCCCCTGGATCGTTTCAGTGACCCTTTTCTGCAATATGAATTTTGGAATTAATAAAATCACCTTCGTTTCGTCAGGTGTGCTTAAGACCATCAGACTTAGGCTTGGGGCAGACCCAGCTTCAAAATTCCACTCAAATCCTGAGACTCACTGGGTGTCTTTGGGACAGTTTCATATTCTCTCTCTGTGTATCAGGCTGAGGCCCAGTCTCCCTTGCGTGGATTCTGAATTTGACTCAGAGGCTGAAGAAGGAGAAGGCTGGCTGGGACAGGAAGCGGGTGAGAAAATTCTCCAAGACTCTCTAAGAGTCAAGGAGGATTCTTCCCAGGGGCTTATCAGACAGGAGACCCAAGCTCAGACGTCTTCTTCCCCTCCCACCGTAAGGAACTTGGTCTTTGTCAGAAGAGGAGGGAACATCAGAATTGAGTCCGCTCCTGGGTCAAGCGAGTAGCATTGAGAGGAGGTGGGAGCTGGTCCGCTAGACTAGCCAAATGGCTAGTCCGGCACGGCACGAAACCACCCATTTAGTGGTTAGGCAAACGCCTTGCTTTGTTAGGCTAATGAAGCTTAGAGCATAACTCCTAGCATTCACACTCCTGTCAGGTGTGAAGAGGTGTCTATTTACTGAATAACACTTTTGTGGGTTGCACAACAGACCTCTTTATCGTCTCACACCTGGGTGAGAGGACCTGGAATCACGGCTCTCTGCCATTGGTATATTATATCCACAATTTTGGCCCCATTTTATCATACAATCCTTTACTTGTTCTTCCCTGTCTCAAACTTCAACAAAAGTTTAGGTATTTTTTGCAATAACATGTTCATCATTTGCTGGTTTTAACCTATAAAGCCTTACACGGCTTGGGACCACAATACCTGATGGAACGCCTCTCCCGACATGAACCTCCCCGTACACTGCGCTCAACATCTAAGGTCCTCCTCCGAGTGCCTACTCCGAGGGAAGCTCGGAGGATGGCAACAAGGGAGAGGGCCTTTTCAGTGGTGGCCCCCCAATTTTGGAATGATCTCCCCAATGAGGCTTGCCTGGCGCCAAGGTCAAGACTTTTCGACGCCAGGTCAAGACTTTTCTCTTCTCCCAGGCATTTAACAGCATTTAACAACATATGCTAAGTTTGTTTGTTTTTTAATGGACCCCAGAACTGTTGTTGTTTAATTGGATACTGTTGTTTTATACTGTTGTTTTTATATTTTTGATGGTTTTAAATTTTGTACACTTTCTTAACGTTCACTGTTTTTAACTTTTGTAAACTGCCCAGAGAGCTTCAGCTATGGGACGGGATATAAATTTAATAAATAAATAAATAACGCCCTTTCAAATTCAGATTTTGTTTGATCAAAACCACAAGCTTTTAAAATCTAATTTAAACCTTTCCATCATTTGTAAATACGAAACCATTGACATACGTAACCTTCTTTGATCAATCCTTCTCTTGGTTTTAATCTGTCGGGGATGCTTTAGGGTGGATTCCTGCATTGCGCAGGGGGTTGGACTCGATGGCCTTCTAGGCCCCTTCCAACTCTGCTATTCTATCATTCTATGATTCTATGAATTTATATTCACCTTGAAACAATTCTAATATATCACAATATGTCAACCGTATCAACGATACGTCAATAATTAGAGAAAAGTCAACATCTAAGTTTCAGAACCAAAGGGAAAACTTTTATAGACTTTATATAGGATCCAGAAAATAATGGTTTGTTCATCTGTGGATTCAATGGATAAAAAGAAAACTTCAAGATAAAAGAAAGAGGGGAATTTTGATTTTTGTAATTATAGAGCAGGAGAAAATATTGTTACTGTAGAGGAAATCGGAAGCCAATCTTAATTTTGCATGGGGTTTTTTAATGTTTTTTTTTTACTTCGTGTATTTTATGTTTGTTAGTTTGTTATGTTTTGAAACAATATATATATATATATATATATATATGTATGTATGTATGTATATGTATATTATAAAAGGAATCACGTCTCTCTCTCTCTCTGTCTGTCAGCCTCTCCTACCTCACAATACTGTTGTGAGGATAAAACTGTTGTGGACGCAGAACTCACTCCACATAGCAACAAACCCATAAATGAATTTTCTCACCAGCGTCCTGTCTCAGCCGGCCTTTTGCTGCTGGATGCTAATCCCAAATGTTTCTTGGATAGAATCATAGAATCATAGAACAGAAGGACTGGAAGGGTCCTCTAAGGCCATGGAGTCCAACCCCCTGCTTAATGCAGGAATCCACCCTAAAGCATCCCTGACAGATGGTTGTCCAGCTGCCTCTTGAAGACCTCTAGTGTGGGAGAGCCCACAACCTCCCTAGGTAACTGGTTCCATTGTCATACTGCTCTAACAGCCAGGAAGTTTTTCCGGATGTCCAGCTGGAATCTGGCTTCCTGTCACTTGAGCCCATTATTCCATGTCCTGCACTCTGGGGGGATCAAGAAGAGATCCTGGCCCTCCTCTGTGTGACAACCTTTTAAGTATTTGAAGAGTGCTATCATGTCTCCCCTCAATAATTGGGATGGGGGTGGGCAATTCTCCTCACACCTGCCCACCCCCCAAATACTTCTCTTTTTGGCAAGCTGGCTTCCTCAGAGATTTCTTTCCTTCTATGGTCTTACCTGGGAGAGGTGTTGTTCGGAGGCGAAACCCAATCCATACACCGTGTTGGCCCGGCTGTCTGCCCACTGGCCAAATTTCTGCGAGGTTTTCGTGAAGGTCATGTTGGGGGTGATGGTGCTGTTGATGATGGCCTGCCAAGGAAAGATAAGTGGAAAAGGCTTAGAGGCCAAACTGGACGAGACAGAGGGCCGGCCCTACGGTGAGGCAGATTGAGGCAACTGCTTCAGGCGGCATTCATTAGGGGGCGGCAGCAGACGCAATCCACTGGACACTCCACCCCAGTCCTCCTGGTTATTCCATCCGTGAGAGGATAACGCTGTGTGTACCCCATGGCGTGACTTGCGCCACTAAGCTACGCTGCTGCCCTCAGGTGTGTGGGGAGGAAATGCTGTCCGGCGTCAAGGGTAGGTCTGGTTGGGTTGCTGCTTGTCTAATTTGGAGTGGTAGGGACTTCCAGAGAGCAGACGCTACGACTCTATGGACCCTATTCTGAGCCTTGATGGAGTGGACCTCCAAAATTTTGAGTACCACTGGGAGGGTATCTTCTGAAGAGTGCATCAATCAAGCCGCACGCCAGGGGCCATCTTAAGTAATGCACTAAATAAGGATTATTAAGTTACTAGTCCTCATTGCTTCAAAATAATAAATGGGAACGACAGAAGCCAGACACTTTCTGGGACTCTCACCTTGGTGCCTCCCACGCTGATGATCCGGTAGACATTACGGGTGGCATCAAAGAAGTAGGAGACCGTCAAGGCATGCTTGCTCGCTGGGATCCAGTTTCTTTTGGTGGCTGGATCGATTTGAAAAATATGGGCCCTGGTGCTGAAAATCGGCTGCTCCCTGCAGAGGAGGAAGGTGGAAAAGAAGCATGAAGTGGCAGAGAAGGAGTTCAGCCGTTCCTGTCATCCAAAGGAGCCACGGGTGTGTGTGTGTGTGTGTCTCCCATTTGTGAACCGCCCAGAGAGCTTCGGCTACTGGGCGGTATAAAAATGTAATAAATACATAAAATAAATTTGCTCCTGAGATCAAGGAGCAGATGGCCAGTTTGGCTGGGGTGGTAGGGAAACCTCCCATGCGACCCTGAGTTAGGAAGGGCTGTGTGAACTCAGCAGGGACAGAGCAGGGCAGAATTGCCTAACATTTATCTGAAAGAACAAACCACCAGTTATGATTCCAAGTCCTCCTGCCTGAGAGGTGAGACAATAAAGGGGTCTGCCGTGCAACCCTCAAAGCTTGATTCGGTAAACAGACACCTCTCTACACTTGAAAGGAGTGTGAATGCTAGGAGCTATAGTCTAAGCTGAATTAGCCTAACAAAGCCAGGCAGATGTCTATCAACTAAGAGGGCGGTTTCCTGCCATGCCCAACAGGCTTTTACCGGACTCCTCCTTCAGGGAAGGTCTTCATGTTGCAACTTCTTCCATGTGGCTAGCTTAGCAGACCACCTCCCACCTTCTCTCAACACCACCCTCTTGACCCTGCAGTGGACCCTGGGATCTGTCAGTTCTTATGCTCCCTCCCCCTCTGACAAGGACTTGAGTTCCCAGGAGCAGGGAGGATGAACTCTGAGTCTGGGCCTCCTGTCTGATAAGCCCCTGGGAAGATTCCTACTTGACTCCTGGAGAGTCTTGGGGGATTTCTTCCTCTGCTTCCTATCTTGGCTGGTCTACTTCTTCTTCTTCAGGCTCTGGGCCTGATTCAGGATATACTTTAGGGAGACTGGGCCTGATCCTGACACCACCAATGACACCGTAATTCTGATCCTTCTTCTTGTACTTAATACTTCCAAAAGTACTGGGCTGGGGGAGTTCAGATGCTCATTATGTGTGCATGTTTCTCGGTGTCTCCATCCCTCACGTACAAACTGAAAACTTAGAAGTAACCCTTTTCCATAACTAAGGCAAACAACCTTCCCCTGTGCTAACCAACAATTGATTTGCAGATGGTTTTGTTTGACGCCTTCGGTCCTGCGGCTTCAAGTTCTGATCAGAGAAAGACTTGCATTGGTGAGCTCGAATTTTAACACACACATACATTCGGGGGACTTCAAGGCATGGCATTACCTAATTGTTGACATTGGTTAATACTGATTGAGGCTGGTGGTTAGGCGAACGGGCATGTTAAAAGTTCATCAACTATCGGGTTAGTAGCTTCGCTGGGCCAAAACGCCGCTTTGGCTGGGATCTGGCAGACGATTCATTTCCTAGCAATGGAAAACGTTGGCTGTTAATTAACATGCAAAACACAGGGGAGAAAAGAGAGGAGAGGCAGGAAATACAGTATACGGCAAAGTTGGGCCCGGCCCACGGTTTTCAGAGCTGTTAAATCGGTAATGGTCCTGGGCCACCAAGGAAAAAGACCATCCGTGCAATGGTCACATCCCGACACGGGGACCCAATGCGAAGCAGGATGTCATGTATGGGGAGTTGTTAAAATCAACAGTGTCAGGTCATGAGTCAAAGTTTCCATAAGAGTAGATGAAAACCCAGATGTCAGCTAATTACTGAGAGGCTTAGTGAGGGCAGCAGGCCAGGCAACTTTGCATTCGCTCTGTGCCTGGAGTCTGAGATGGCAAAGCCGCGCGCTTAACGGTTCACAGCCATCCTGACACACCTAGGAAGGAACACAGACATATGAAAAGGAGGACAGGGCTCCTGTACCTTTAACAGTTGTATTGAAAAGGGAATTTCAGCAGGTGTCGTTTCAGCAGGTGTCATCCTGTATCTTTAACAGTTGCATAGAAAAGGGCATTTCAGCAGGCGTCATTTGTGTATATGGAGAACCTGGTGAAATTCCCTCTTCGTCACAACCGTTAAAGCTGCCCTCTTTTAAATCTGGTCACTCTAGAATAGCTCCTACACTTTAACTGTTGTGATGAAGAGGGAATTTCACCAGGTTCCCCATATACACAAATGACGCCTGATGAAATGCCCTTTTCTATGCAACTGTTAAAGATACAGGAGCCCGGTCCTCCTTTCCATAGGGCCACCCTACAGGTCACATCATCTCAACTTTCCACACTATGGAGACATGGACTGCATTTCTATTTAAGTGATGGTAATTATTTCGAAATTTACATCTCTCTCTCTCTCTCTCTCTTTATGTCCATGGGTATCGTCTTTTCTCCTTGTTTTTTTTGGCAATTCACAACCGGCAACCCTATTCATCCAATACCCACGGGGCTTGGCTGTACAATATCCTCACACTGCTGCACCTGCACAGTGGCGCTGCATGGTTTAAACCATGTAGCCGACATCTCGCGGCCATATCGGGCCTCTCCCCACACACCCGAAACAGCGCTTTTTCGCCGCGTCGTTTTACCGCGATTTTTCCCGTCGCTCCGAAGCGTCCTAAGAACCCAGCATGCAGCATCCCCGAAGTCACAGCGTGCTCCCGCTCTCCGTTCAAAACGGGGCAAAAGGTTTTAGGAACATCCGCGCTGGCCCCACACCACCTCCCTTGATAAATCTGACTCTCTCCCACACCGCCGGGGGGGGGGACGGGGGGAAGATGACCTTCCGACTGAAAACGTTTTCCTGCCGTGTAACTCTATCACCGCTGATTCGCAGCTGCGATGCTGCGGAGGTTCGGGAGAACGAGGAAGCCAAGCGGCGTTGAATAGACACAGTCACGGTTCTGCTGGTGGAGACCCAAATGGACCCAGCTGTGTGACCAGCTGTGCCCTCCAAAGCTGGATTTAATTTTAATTTTAATTTTTATTATTGCATTTATATCCTGCCTTTTCCCCCTCCCAGGAACCCAAGGCGGCGTGGCGCACATAATCCTCTTCTATTTCTATCCTCACAACAACAACCCTGTGAGGTAGGTTGGGCTGAGAGTCTGTGACTGGCGCAAAGTCACCCAGAGGGTTTCCATGGCCGAGGGGGGACTCGAACCCAGATCTCCCGACTCCCAGTCCAACACTTTAGCCACTACGCCACACTGGCTTGGAAAGGTACTTTCCTAGTTAACCCGGAACTAAGAAGGAGCAGATACGGTCAAGGATATTAAAGATGACCACATAAATCGAGAACGGCCCATCATGCAAAATTACAAAATAATAAAGGGACGGAATTGGGCAGGGGGAGAGAGGGGAAAGACTGCAAGCTGAATATGAGCCAACAGTGCGATATGGCTGCAAGAAAGGCAAATGCTATTTTGGGCTGCATTAATAGAAGTATAGCTTCCAAATCGCAAGAGATACTGGTTCCTCTCTATTCGGCCCTGGTTAGGCTTCATCTAGAGTATTTCGTCCAGTTCTGGGCTCCACGATTCAAGAAGGACACAGACAAGCTGGAGTGTGTTCAGAGGAGGGCGACCAGGATGATCAGGGGTCTGGAAACAAAGCCCTATGAAGAGAGACTGAAAGAACTGGGCATGTTTAGCCTGGAGAAGAGAAGACGGAGAGGAGACATGATAGCACTCTTCAAAGACTTGAAAGGTGGTCCCACAGAGGAGGGCCAGGATCTCTTCTCGATCCTCCCAGAGTGCAGAACATGGAATAACAGGCTCAAGTTAAAGGAAGCCAGATTCCAGCTGGACATCAGGAAAAACATCCTGACTGTTAGAGCAGTACGACAATGGAATCAGTTACCTAGGAAGGTTGTGGGCTCTCCCACACTAGAGGCATTCAAGAGGCAGCTGGACAACCATCTGTCAGGGATGCTTTAGGGTGGATTCTTGCATTGAGCCGGGGGTTGGACTCGATGGCCTTGTAGGCCCCTTCCAACTCTGCTATTCTATGATTCTATGATTCTATGATTCTATGATTCTAAGATGTAGCAGACCGAAGCTCGTGGAACGTGTGGGTTTCTCAAAGCAGCTGCTCGTGGGCTTCGCTTTGGATGTCCTTGCGCACCGCAGCGTACGTGCCGACGGCCTGCAGTTGCCCACAGGCAACGGGAGAACTTCACGCTCCGCTTGAGCAAGCGTAAGAGTCACTTATGAACTCTGAGCCACCAGCAAAGAGAGAAAGGGCTGTCCGCGCATGAGCGCTGGTCGTGGGAGATGGGGTCGCCCTTTCTCAAAGCTCTTTCTGAGGCGTACGAGTTTGGTCCACCGTCCGTGCAAGGTGGGGGGAACACGTGTGGAGAACGGAGCGACGAGGGAGAGGAAAGGAACGGAGGAGGAAGGGAAGAATCCCCAAATGGAAAGAGTAAAAAAATGTGATTGTTTATTGTAGAGCGGGGGAAAGTGCAGAAAAGGGCAACGAAAATGATGAAGGGGCTGGAGCATCTCCCCGATGAGGAAAGGTGACATCAACTGGGAGGGTTTAGCTTGGAGAAAAGGAGGTTAAAGGGAGACATGATAGAGGTGTACAAAATCATGCATGGGGTGGAGAATGAGGATACCGAGACATTTTTCTCCCTTCTTACAGAATCCTAGAACCCAACGGGGTCATCCCATGAAGGAGATTCAGGACAGATGAAAGGAAAGTTGAACTATGGAACTCGCTCCCACAAGATGCGGTGAGGGCCATCACATTACGTTACCCCAACATTAAACTCACTCCACTGGCTGCCAATTAGTTTCCGGGCAAAGTACAAAGTGTTGGTCATTGCCTTTAAAGCCCTACATGGTTTGGGTCCAGGTTACCTGCGGCATCGCCTTCTCCCATACAGTCCGCCCCGCACACTCAGGTCCTCTGGGGTGAACTTACTTCAGTCAGCTAAAACTAGGCTGACATCAGTTTCCCAGAGGACCTTTTCTTCTGTCGCCCCCAGATTGCCGGAGGAATTCGTAATATTAACTCTCTCTGTGATTTTAAGGCAGCTTTGAAGACTAGCCTTTTCCGGCAGGCCTACCCAGATCAATGTAAAATCAAGAATTTTTAAGATGTGTTGATTCCTGCACTAATGTTGTTCCCTTTGGATCAAGGTGTGTAAGAAATAAATATATTATATTATGTTGTTGTTGTTGTTGTTGTTGTTGTTACAGGATTAGACAGACAAGAGTGGAGCTGAAATAATGAGACAGAGAAAATAATAATAATAATAATAATAATAATAACAACAACAACAACAACAGACAAAAATGTTGTAGAAAAGGAAGAGGAAAAGAGAGAAGAATATACACCATTGGCCATGGATGTTAAAAACCATGGCAACAGGAAAAGGTCACAATTTTTCCATCAATCACATCAATCATTGGCATCACATCAAAAAGCTATATAGAAACTGGGCCTACCCAAATACGTCCACACCAACACCCAGAAAGCCGTCAGACTTAGAATCATAGAATCATAGAATAGCAGAGCTGGAAGGGGCCTAAAAGGCCATCGAGTCCAACCCCCTGCTCAATGCAGGAATCCACCCTAAAGCATCCCTGACAGATGGATTGTCCAGCTGCCTCTTGAAGGCCTCTTAAACCTGGTTCAATGCTCAGGAAATTCCTGAATCAGTAAAAGACAGCATGACTTGGCAATGCCCATCATGTCCGTCTAGAAAGCTCAGAAAATGGCCTTTTCAGTGGTGGCCCCCCAATTGTGGAACAATCTCCCCGACAAGGCTTGCCTGGTGCCAACGTGGTTATCTTTTCAGCGCCAGGTCCAGACTTTTCTCCCAGGCATCTAACAGCATATGCGGAGTTACTTTAACTGGATATTGTCTGGGTTTTTTTATGCTTTTTAAATGCTGTATACTTGTTTTTAATGGTCAGTGGTTTCTTTGTAAACTGCCCAGATAGCTTTGGCTATGGGGCGGAATAATAATAATAATAATAATAATAATAATAATAATAATAATAATAGAAGAAGAAGTACCACAAGAGAGGAGAGATTCTGATGATGATTTCCAGCAGAATTTTAGGATGCTTTTAGGATGCTTTTAGGATGTTTTTTAACAGTGTATACTATGTTTTTAATTATGATGATGATGATGATGACAACACAAATAAAACATAAATCAAGGGGAAGGAAGTCAATGAAATCAGGAGTAAAGGGAATGTAGTGTCAAGGATTGCTACTGGTGGAAAAAAAATGGCTCTGCTGTTTTTGACCTGCTTTTGATACGGCAAACTTCAAGCCATTTAAAAATAGCCTCTGGATGCTTTCAGGGCCACGGTCTCTCCTTCCCTCCCGTCTCCTGGTTTTGGAGTGCCCAGGCTTCAATGCCATGCACACATCAGTAGAGACTGACAATGCCTACTGCGGGAGCGCTTTGTGTGCCCCCGCAAAGCAGAGAGAGAGAGAGAGAGAGAGAGACGTGGCCAGGCCACGTGGGACGGAACGGGCATTTGCAGAGAAAGACATCACACAGCTACTCCACGGGCAAAGTTCCCCTCTCTTAATTTCTCCGGCCTTCTCCGGCGTCTGACTTTGAAGCAGTAAAAAGGTAAAAAGTAAAAAGGCGCTGTGAAAGAACTGGTGATGTACAAGCAGTGTGTAGGAAGGAGGCGCGACGTCTGCCTTCAAACCGTTTCCAGCTTAACTGTCAACGTCTGGTCTTCATCGAAACCTCAACAAAACCTTGACACGCGACTGTTTCCCCCACGTTCACACCTCGCCTCTCTCTCTCTCTATTCCTCTTGTCTCTCCCGGGTCTTCCCTCGTGACATCAGCAACTGCCACACCAATTCCTTTCCTCTTCTTAGACCTATTTGCATGTCCAGCAACCAACACACCAAACTTTAAGGAAAGGGGAAAACGTGGGTTTAAGGAGGCCTGGAAGCAGAGGACTGATTTAAGTTCTCTCCTTCATCCAAAGGGCTCTGTTCTCACGTTCTGTCCTCACAACGACCTTGTGAGGCAGGAAGGAACGTCGATGAAAAAGAAACCAGGAAATAGAAGCAATACAAGCAGCCTACGGGCACCAACCGGTGTTTCGTGGTACGCGGTCTCCGTCAGAACACGGAGTTATTCGTTGCCGCAGCTAAGAGCCATCGATCGATTTCTCGAGGGTGACCCTACGGAAAAGAGGACCGGGCTCCTGTACCTTTAACAGTTGTATAGAAAAGGGGATTTCAGCAGGTGTCCTTTGTAGGCCTGCAGCACCTGTTGAAACACCCTCTTCATCGCCACACTTAAAGCTGCAGGAGCCCTGCCCTCTTTTGGATCCGGTCACCTTGCACTCGCTTACATGGAACCACACCTGCCATTTGGAGGAGGCCTTTTAGAAAGACTTCCTAACTCCCTCTTGAAGAAGTCTGTATTCTTCCCCACCCGGTTGCCCCACCAAAGTTGGAAGGGGACCCGTTGCAGAATTCTAGCCACTCTGTTCCACTCTCTGTCTCTCTCTTTTCCCCCAACCCCTCCCTTTCCAAATCTACCTCCCTGATGAGTCTAGAGGGGGGCGTGTGGGGAGAAAGGACATTCCGATTGGTTACTGCTGCCCATCTCACTGGCCAATGGGTTCTTTGCTGAGAGGCGGGGAAGGGCGAGGACATGATGGTGTAGAACCGGCGGATTAAAATAGATCCAACAGTTGTCCTTCTCAATCCAACCCCCCTTTGTATTTCTTTGTTTCCGCTTTTCCTCTCCGGCAGCTGCCGATGCGCAAAAATGTCCCTCTGGCGGGCTTCGCGGCTGCGCCCCTCCGCCTGGTCCTCTTTCCGATCCTTCGGTTTGGTTCATTGAGCTGCTGCTCATGTCTTCTGTGCTCTGCTCCTCGAGTGAGCACAGAGCAACGTTTTATCCCGGCCTTGGCAAACCAGGCCTGGAGAGGCCGAAGCGCTATCTATAGAGAATGGCGTAAAAGCCTGGCCTTCGGATGAACCCAGTATCCTGTTGCTGGTCGGCAGCGAATGCAGCTGGAGGAGGTGGGCGAGGCTAGAGTAGCAGCCCAGAGTGGAGAAATGCGCCGGAAGCGACTTATGGGGCAGGCCCGGCTGCAAAAAGCGCAGAAGGGGGCAACTGAAATGATCAAAGCGCTGGAGCGTCCTCTCCCCTAGGAGGGAAGGTTGCAAGGGCTGAGATTGCGATGTGCTCCCTCCAGCAGTGCGCCTGTGTGCCCCGGTTGCTGGGGAACATGGGTGGGAGGGTCCTGTTGCACTCATGTCCTGCCTTGGGTTCCTGGTCAACAGCTGGTTGGCCACTATTTGAGAAGAATGCTGGACTAGATGGACCCTTGGTCTGATCTAGCATGACTCCCCCATAATACTAGAACCCAACGGGGTCATCCGATGAAGCTGAATTTGGGTCCGAAGTGCTTTGGAGTGCTTCGACATGATTCGGATCCCCCCTGCTTCCCCCCCTCCTGTGCAAGCCCATTACCGGGACATGCCCTCAGCCATACACGCCTCTTCAGGGGAGTCGCCATTATTAAACGGTGAGTCCATTTAAGAGGCCCGGACGGGTTCAGGTAAGGACCAGGGGGCACAAGGGCTCATCAGGTGTCTGGAAAAGCTGGGCACCAGCCATCTGTCCATCCCATCACATGTTTGAGTAATTCAGACATCTGAATCGCCCTCCGGATCCGCTCCGAAGCGGATTGGGGTCGATTCAGAAGCTCCGAAGCGAGTGGGGTTCCGTGCACAGCCCTAGTTCTTCACATTTCAAGGCAAAACCTAGAAGCACCCCTCTGACGTTTCACCTGGGCCCAGAGTCCGGTGGGAGGGAGGGGCCATCTAGGGGGCTGGAGCGGGGGGCGGGGTAAAGCTTACCGAAGCCTCGCCCTCTGCGATTTTGTCCGACATTTTGGCTCCCGCTCGCAGGCCACAGCTGGAAAGTTGGGTGGGCCTCTAGCTCCTCTAGCCAGAAGCCACGGATCGCCGTTCCCTCCCCCTTCCGCTTACACACATCAACCAAACTGTGGCATTTGCCTCTCCCGTGGCTGTCAGTTTTAGCTCTGGTTGGGGACGGGGCTTGCTCTTATCTCTGAGCACTAGCCCGCTATGAATCCTCCAGGAAGTGGGGGAAGTCCTGCTTCCTCATTTTGAAACGCTGAAACATCTGCTTTCTTTTTCCGAGGCGAGAGGCGGCATGCGCAGGCCTGGGAAATGTGGCCTATGGCTGGCGCCTAGCCCACTCCTCTGCTGAGTCAGCTGAGCTAAATTCTCCAAGGTGAGAGCTTGCTGGCTTCTCTCTCTCTCCTTTTTCCTCTGGCTCATGCAGACTTGTGTGGGAAAGAAACACACACACGGCCTGCAATATGGCTGACCTGAGAAAGACACAGGACGCTGTCTCCTGAGTTAGGCCCAGGTCCGTCTGGCCCAGTGATTGTCCACACTGACTAGTCCCAACGCCTCTCCAGAGTTTCACGCCGGGTTTTTTCCCAGCCCTCCCTGGACATGCCAGTTATTGAAACAGGGACCTTCTCAGGGCTGGCCTCACCATGAGGCAGAGTGAAGCCGTTGCCTCAGGTGGCAGATAATAGAAGGCAGCAGCAAAGGATTAGAAGGGAGATATCAGAAGAGCCCTGCAGGATCAGACCAAGGGTCAGTCTAGTCCAGTGTTCGGTTCACGCAGTGGCCAAACAGCTGTTGACCAAGGACCCACAAACAGGACATGGTGCAACACCACCCTCCTGCCCATGTTCCCCGGCAACTGAAGTACAGAGGCAGACGGCCTCTAATTTTTTCATAATACTAGATAGAACCCAACAGGATCATCCCATGAAGCGAATGGGTGGGAGATACAGGACAGATTAAAAGAAGGACTTCTTCACACAGCGCAGAGTTAAACTATGGAACTCACTACCACAAGTCATAGTGAGGGCCACCCAGTTGGATGGCTCTAAAAAGAGGTTGGATCAATTCCTGGAGGAGAAAGCTATCCATGGCTACTAGCCCTGATGGCTATGTGCTCCCTCCAGTATCCGAGGCAGTCAGCCTGTGTGCACCAGTTGCTGGGGAACATGGGTGGGAGGGTGCTGTTGCACCATGTCCTGCTTGTGGGCTTCCACTGTGTGAACAGAATGTCGGACTAGATGGAAAATCCTGAGCTACATAAACCAACGTTGCATAAAGCGACTGGGTTTGCTGCTATGTAGCATTACTAAACAGTTTCTTCCAGCACCCAACCAAGTCTCCTGTTTCGCTCCCAAACCACGGGACGCAGTCGCTCAGAAACTACAATGGGGTGCTACTTTCCCTCTCTGTCGGCTTTTAAAAAGGGTTCAAAGACGCATCTTCCTTTTTTAATTTAAATGGAGTTGCTGTTTTAACATCACACTGTTCTGAATGTTCCTGGGCTTTTTTTTTTTTAAACACGTTATGGTTTGATTGTTTAAAATGGTTGCACGCTGGCTTTGGCTGCTTTCTAATAAATAAGGCGGGACATAAATGTCGAGAATAAACAGATATTAGGAATGCAAGGGAGCCTTTCTGGATCAGATCAATGAAACACTAGAGTCCAGGGATGGGTTTTGTCCAGGGACCAGGTGGGGGGTTGCGTCACTCCCCTGTTGAAATTCGTCGGCATGGCAGTAAGGAAAAATAACCTTCTTTTAAAAGTATGGTTTGCCAACACACTGGTGGCAGGGAGGAAAAGTGGCTATTTTTTAAAAAAAGTGGCCATATTTTGCCATCGGATTTCGGTGACAAACCACACTTCTGGCTTTTAAAGCAGGCTGCATTTCCCAGGAGCGCCTGGGAAACTCAGGAACAGGCTGTGAAAGGGATGGCCTTACCCTGTGGTCTGTCCCTGTAGCACTGAGCATGGAAGTTCCAGTCCGTGAGAACAGCTGGTAGCCGACGATAGACTACTGGCCTCTGGAATCTTGTGGTCGTAAATTTTGTAAGTTAAGCACAAGAAGTAGCCTTCTAAATCGGACCAATCAGGAGTACAGAATCTCAGGTGCCATATCTGGCCTGCCTGTAGTTCCCATATGGCCCTCCAGGGTTGCACAGACCACGCCCTTTCCCTGACTCCGCCCCTGTCTGCCCAACTACTGAGTCTTTGGCGTTCTCCAGCTTTTGTGAGGTTTCCTTGTAAAAGACTGAAATGCCTCCCCTGAGGTTTTAGTTACTGGCAAGAAGAGTTTTAAGCTAAAATGTCTTGGTATGTTGGCTCCTCCTCTTCTGGGTTTGGCCCCGCCCACCACAGGAATGGCACTCCCCAGAGCTTCTCCGGAATGGAATCTGGCCTTCGGGCTGGAAGAGATTTGGCGGTGCTGATCCAGCTCAACACTTTTCTCCAGATGCCTCTAGGAAGACACCAATTAGGGCTCAAAGAAAAAACCCTCCTTGCCAGCATTGGGTGAATAGTGGTATACTACCACTGAACCTGGAAGCTCCATTGAGGCGTCACAACCAATGGGCGCTCAGTAACCCCATCTCCTTTCAAAGCCCCTCGAACCTGTAGCTGTCGCCACATCCCAGGACAGCAAATCCCGCAGATTAACTGCGCATGGCGTGAAGTACGGAACAACTTTTTCCCAGCCAGTTTCTTCTGCCTGTTAATCTCTTTGGATTATGGGTAAACCCCCGCTTTCTCCCCATCACGCCTATTTTTATAAGCCTATAATATATTTAATTTAGTTTGGGGGGAGGCGGAAGAGAAAGGTATACGTTTCATTTGTCCTATGCTTTCGAACTTTTAAATCTTTTAAGACTATAGATGGTTTAATTGTATATTAAAGTATGCCTCTGTACTTCAGTTGCTGGGGAACATGGACGGGAGGGTGCTGTTGCGCTCGTGTCCTGCTTGTGGGTCCCTGGTCAACAGCTGTTTGGCCGCTGCGGGAACAGAACTCTGGACTAGACTGACCCTTGGTGTGATCCTGCAGGGCTCTTCTGATGTCTCCCTTCCAATACTTGTGTAGTTCTTTTTATACATCTTAACTGTATATGTTTTAAGTTTGTAAAGCTGCCTTGAGTCCCAGTATTGGGAATAAGGTGGGATACAAATACATTGTTGTTATTATTATTATTATTATTATTATTATTATTATTATTATCAACACTGACAAAATATACTGGGACAGAACAATTCATATGGACAAAACAATTCCTTGCAACTGACCAGATGTAACATAGACAAAAAAGAAAAGAAACACGCCTACCTCATCGACATAGCAATACTAAATGACAAAAAAGTTGTGGAAAAGGAAGAGGAAAAGAGAGGAAAATATTCACCGCTGGCTATGGAAGTCAAAGAACTGTGGCAGCAGGAAAAGGTCAGAATGATTCCATTAGTCATATCAGTCACTGGCATGACATCCAAAAACTACACAGAAAACCTCCTGAAACTGGGCCTGCCAAAGTACATCCACACCAACATCCAGAAAGCCATCATACTTAAAACATGCTCAATTGTCAGGACATTCCTGAATCAGTAAAAGACAGCGTGACTTGGCAAAGCCCATCATGTGCGCCTAGAACAACTGCTCTGAGTGCAAAAAGAGAGATAATAATAAATATTAAAATGTGTGTGTGTGTGTATAATGTCATATTTCCCTTCCTCCCACAACTAAATTAAAGAATTACACACACTTCCTTATAGTACTTGCACATAGTACTACCAGCTTTATTGTGTCAAACGCATGCAGGATGGAAGTGAGGGGGAAAGAGGTGTGGCCCACCAATGTGGCAGCCCTCCCGAAACTAGTTGCCGACCAGCGGCTGCACGCCCTACGATGCCCCCCCCCCAAAACAAGAAGAAGGTCTCGTGGCGTCCTAAAGGCTGACCCGTTTATTCTGTCGCCCACTTCATCAGATCCACGGGGGTCTGATGGAGCATTTCGGCGCTGATATTTGATGATAGTTTCGGGTCGACCGGCCCACTGGTTTTTAAAGCGAACTATCCGCACGCCACTGCGAAGCAATGGATGGGGAAGAGGAAAGACATGTGGCACTCTCGATTTAAAGGTCACCCCAGCCGACGAGCAAACCGGGGGGGGGGGGAGAAAGAAATCCTCCTTTTTCTATCATGCAGGACGGATATGCCAGTCACCCCCTCCCCCCTGCCCCCCAGAATCTCTCTCTCCCCCTCCCCAAATTGCCAAATTTCAGAATATCTCCTCCTGGGACTTCTAAACTTTAGGACACGCTGAAATCAAGACCGCTATTGTCCTGGCTTCGCCGCAAAAAATGTTCAATTCATGCTCTTTCCAAAAACTCACCAACCCACCCACCCCCCAAGATGCCACCCGCCCCAACAGTGACCCCCCAAAAGGTGTCTTCTTCTGCATCAAAAGTCAAAACTGTTTCTCACCCCATCTTTTCCCCCAGCGGGTCTTGTCCTTCCAGCTCCGGCTTTGATCTGCTCTCCACGCCACTTGTCCTTCTTTTCCTTCCTTCCTTCTTTTCTCTTTTTCCCCAGCCTTTTCCTTCGCTCTTTCTCCGGATCCGGATACTCCTCAAATTTCCTCCGGAATTTCACTTTGGAAATCCATTAGTTTCTTACGGGCGAGGAATGGGGTGGAGGAAGGGAAAACGCGTGCTGGAAAGAAAGGCAGAGATCACCCACAAATGCATGCATTGAGACATTCCCGATGGGTTGGGACTGGAATTGAAGGCTGAAGTCTAGGTCAGCAGCCCTCTGCCTGCCCCCCAAAAGAAGGTCCTGCCCTTCCACACATCTCACGGGGATCCCAGAGGTAACAACTTTCTGCCTTCCTGCCTTTTTTTCCTCTCTTGTGTTAGGAAGAGGGCGGAAAGAGGAGGCGGCAGTCAGCTGGTTGGGTTTTTTGTGTGTGTCTCTCTCTGTGTGTGTGCAAATCTCTCCTTTCTTTCCCCTGCACAGCTGAAACAAAATTTCAAAATAAATCAGGACAAACACAGAGCTGCTTACCCGATTCGTGTCCTTCGCGGGAGGTGGCGAGGTTCCCCCCCACCTTCTTTCTTTCAGCCGATGTCTTTGTTCTCCTTTTTATATATATGTATTTTTTTGAAAAAATCCTCTTCCTTCCTTTGGCAACTCCGTTCCTTCTCGCTCACATTTCTTCTGAGTTTTTTTTTCCAAAGGGGGTCTCCTTTGTCAGCTCCGTTACGCCACCTAGTGGAAAACACTCAGCACCATCTTTGGAGACCCCCTTGCTGGAACTTTGGACGCCCCCCACAAGCGGAGTTCAGGACACCTGGATGGAAACACCTGGGGACAGAGGGCCCAGCTATTAAACGGAAAGTCAGATGCAAAAAATATTTAGAAGCACAGAGTGACAGTGTGGTGTAGTGGTTACCATGTTGGGCTGGGACAGGGGAGACCCGGGTTAGAATCATAGAGTTGAAAGGGGCCTCTAAGGCCATCAAGTCCAACCCCCTGCTCAATGCAGGAATCCACCTTTCAGCATCCCAGTCTCCAACCCCACATCCGTTTCGCCGCCCTCCTCTGGATACAATCCAAAATTGCTGAAATCTTTCTTTTTGTTATTTGTGGTATTATTTTACACTGCTCTTCAGCATCACCCCCAAAAGGTCCCGGGACAGCTAACAATATGATTACAATCGAAAAGGCATGACACAAAAGGAAAAGGGAGGAGGAGGGAGGAGGAAAAATGCAGCACGCAAACACCCGGTCTTCGTTTCAGCATTCCTGTTGGTGTTCTTCCTGGCAGGGAAGGGGGTAAAAGAAGCCCTCTGCAGCTGCTCCTTCTTTGGCTGAGGCGGGGCTTTTTGCAGTTCGTGACTTGTGGTTCTCTGGCCGATGGATGAGAACAGAACCTGCAGTCCCAGGGAGTGTCTACTTGTTGCTGGTATTTCTTGTTGGGAGGGTTTTTGGGACTGTTTTTTTTTTAAAAAAAACACACACACAAGAGAAGAAACCTCCCTCCTTCCCAATTACACATAGAACAATAACTCCGCGATTCTTCTTAAACTGCAGCGCTGCGGACGCAGAGGATCTAACCTCCTGCTTCTGGCCCTAGCCAGAAAGATGCCTCAACGTTCGAAGGCAATAGCCCTTCCCGTCTCGGCCACGTAGCAACGAGGATTCAAAGGCCCATTCTTAATTATCGTGAAAACACACACAAAGTGTCAGAGCTGGCACCAAGGGTCGGGCATAGAGGGGTGGCTGCTGTGGGCCTACGTCCCGGAGGGGCCCACTGTTAAGGCCCCCATGGGCGTGCTTTTCAGAGAGGGTGAGAAGGAAGCGCAGCTGGTGACCACAGCGGAAAGGAGGTTGAGCCGTTGAGAGACAGTGTTTCGCCCACGGCCCCTCCAAAGCCCGGGGCTGGCGTGGAGATGAGTTTTTATCATTAGCCAGCCGAGACCATTTTTTTTAAAAAAACCAAGAGATGTACCACAAAGACGTAGGGATGGCCACCAATTTCAGAAGAGCCAAGCTGGATCAAACTAGTCAGAATGTCTGGGACAGATCAAAGGCAGCACTTTTTCACATAGTGCAGAGTTAAACTATGGGACTCACTTCCACAAGATGTAGAGATGGCCACCAGTTTGGATGTCTTTGAAAGGAGGGTTAGCCAAATGCATGGAGAAGGCTATCCACGGCCGGTTCTGAGCGGTTCTGATGGAAACCCGGAGCGGATTCACCACCCCACTGGCATCGGTGCCACCAGTCAACTCTCCCCAACATCTTGAAGCAAATCTCTCTTGGCCTGGAGAAAGCAGATCGGGAAATATCCTGCCTTTTTTCCTCCTTAAGGAACCCAAGGCAGCATGCATCATCCTCTCCATTTTATCCTCACAACCACCACCCTGCGAGGTAGGACGGGCGGAGAGTCCATGATTCCGGCTGGACAGCAGGAAAAACTTCCTGACTGTTAGAGCAGCATGACAGTGGACCCAGTTGCCTAGGGAGGTTGTGGGCTCTCCCACACTGGAGGCCTTCAAGAGGCAGCTGGACAACCATCTGTCAGGGATGCTTTAGGGTGGATTCCTGCATTGAGCAGGGGGTTGGACTGGATGGCCTTATCAGCTCCTTCCAACTCTACTATTCTCTGATTCTCTGACTGGACCAAAGTCCCCCAGTGAGCTTCCATGGGACCTGAACCCAGATCTCCCAACTCCCACTCTAAAGCAATAACCGCGACAACGCACACGTGAACCAGGGCTTTGCGTTTCTATATCTTCACGCTGCCGCTGGCTGTAACCCTGGTTCAATTCCGTTTTAAGCTTTCGAAGGGTTCACACAATGTTTTGATCGGGCTGCGTTTTAGGAGTGTCGACTGTCGCGAACCGCCCAAAGGACTCCGGGTTTTGGGCGGTACAGGCGTGCAACGAACCAATAAGGAAAGAAAGTTCAGGGTATATTATTTTCCCTCGCTGTCTCCACTTCAGCTGTTGCGCTTCTTTCGGACGTCAAAGGTGCGCGGTTTCAAACCAGTCGTGGTCCCAGCAGCTGCGGCCTTTGGGGAAACATGAATTTCAGCAACCTTCTGGGCCTGACACTCCCATTCATGCCCCAGCGTCTCAGGACTCTGACTCACAAGCAAAATCCTCGTGCGGAAACTTGTGAATGGCTGAGTAATTCACGCCCCAAATACAATCGCCCCTTGAAATTTGCCAGGTTCAGATGGATGTATCCGTTGCGAGGCCAGGGACGCTCGCCTCCTGTTCCAGTTCCTGCCGGCCTAATTAAGCCGACCTGCCGCCGTGCCAATTAATTAGATTCTAAAAAGAGCCGTCAATACCAGCCCACCCAAATCTAACAGGTCGAAGGGAACGCTCGCCCTACTTTCTAAGGTGTCTTTTGCGTGGTGCGCTTTTACCACGTCTGTTTCCCAGGGGTGGTAAAAGGGTAGTGAAAATGGAACGGAGGGAAAGGAACTCTAGGTGACCAAAACTGTAAAAAAAGAAAAGAAAGATATTGTATAGCTCGAAAAAGCGCAGAAAGGGGCAACTGAAAGGGAGGAAAGGTGACAACAGCTGGGTTGTTCAGCTTGGAAAAAAAGGAGGCTGAGGAGAGACCTGATACAAAATGATGCCTGGTGTGGAGAAGGTGAACAGGGAGACATTTTTCTCCCTCTCTCAAAATACTAGAACCCAACAGGGGTTATCCCATGAAGCTGATGGGTGGGAGATTCAAGACAAGTAGAAGGAAGGACTTCTCCATACAGCGCAGAGTTAAATTATGGAACTCACTGCCACAAGATGTAGTGATGGCCTCCAATTTGGATGGCTTTCAAAGGGAGTTGGATCAATTCCTGGAGGCAAAGGCTATCCAGGGCTACCAGTCCTCATGGCTAAGTGCCACCTGCAGTATCAGAGGCAGGAAGCCTGTATACACTAGTTGCTTGGGAACATGGGTGGAAGGGTGCTGTTTCACCCATGCCCTAGTTGTGGCTTTCTATAGCTGGTCATCCACTGTGTGGACAGAGTGCTGGACTAGATGGACCTTCTGATATTCTTCTGTTCTGAAAGGAAGATTGCTGCAGATCTGGAATGTGACTCGGGGCACCCATATTACCTTCAACATCCTTGTCTGATTATGCTTCCTTTAAAATAACTTCCTCATACTTTGTTTGTTTGTTTTAATAAATCCATCACAGCCTAGAATCGCTAGCCTGCCACAAGAAATAAAGTTTAATGGAATCCCCTCCGATGCCGCATCTCTGCATGAGTTCCTCTTCTGGCCATGCCTCTTCCCAATTATAATTCTGCCCTGTTCCTGTATTAGGTGCGACTGGATCGTTTGCTCATTCCCAACACAGCGGAATTACCGGCTTTCAGAGGAGGCTGCCTGTTGGGCCCTGAATGAGTCACTGCTCCTTCTAATCCATTTCCCTTGTGGCAATTCCCTCTGTAGCTGGATCAGTCAATGCAGATGCAAGAGAGGCAGCAGGGTCACTCCCCTGAGAAAGAGGTGACCTGTAGTATTTCTGCATGAGTCACTGCTCTGGGATTCTTCCAGGCAGGAAACCTGCCCCAAGTCAGTGATTCGTGAACCAACACGGCGGGTGGCCTTACGCATTCTTAAAGGAAACCTCAAATATAAAAGGCTTCTCTCATTTTAATTCAGGGGTGTGTGGACTACGCATGCATCTGGCTTGACGGGTCAGACTGGGCAGGGCGGAATGAAACCTGCCCCATGCCCCCAGGGGTAAAGAAGATCAACAGCCGTTGAACATGAATTTCTTTCCCATCGGCCTTTTCGACAGATTGGCACCCGGACAGCCCAGCGTCAGCAACTGTCACATTAAGAACAACCAGCTCGCTGGCGTGGAAGAAAAAATTGGGCTTTTCTCCCATGGCCAAGATGCGGGCTGCTACCGAGGGCGACAGGGCATCTTCTGATAGTTCCTTGCTGAAAAAGAAAGGTAGCAAGAAAGGGGACAGGACATACCTGCCATCTTTTGGATCTGGTCACTTTAGTATAGCTCCTGCGGCTTTAACTGTTGTGATGAAGAGGGCATTTCACCAGGTGCTGCATGCATACCAATGACACCTGCTGAAATTCCCTTTTCTATGCCACTGTTAAAGATGCAGGAGCCCGGTCCTCCTTTTCATAGGGTCACCTTAGGATTGTGGAAGATGGGAACACTTGGACAGGGTTTCTTAGTGGTGGTATCTGGACTCCCAAGGTCCTTGGTCCTTGAAAGAGGGAGACCCTTTAGAAAGGAGGACCAGGCTTCTGTATCTTTAACAGTTGTATCGAAAGGGGAATTTCAGCAAGCATACAGATGGAATTTCATGCCATTTGTATGCATGCAGCACCTGGTGAAATCCCCTCTTCATCACAACAGGTAAAGCTATAGGAGCTATACTAGAGTGACCAGATCCAAAAGAGGGCAGGGCTCCTGCAGCTTGAACTGTTGTGATGAAGAGGACATTTCACTGGGTGCTGCATGCATTCAAATGACACTGGCTGAAATTCCCCTTTCAATACAGCTGTTAAAGAAACAGGAGCACGGTCCTCCTTTCCATAGGGTCACGCTAGTTAAAGATACAGGAGCCCTGTCCTCCTTTCCATAGGGTCACCCTAGTTAAAGATACAGGAGCCCTGTCCTCCTTTCCATAGGGTTACCCTTGTTAAAGATACAGGAGCCCAGTCCTCTTTTCCATAGGGTCACCCTAGTTAAAGATACAGGAGCCCTGTCCTCCTTTCCATAGGGTCACCCTAGTTAAAGATACAGGGGCCCTGTCCTCCTTTCATAGGGTCACCCTTGTTAAAGATACAGGAGCCTGGTCCTCCTTTCCATAGGGTCACCCCTTGTGCACGCCTATGGCGCTTTCTACTTGTGTAGCAGTTCTCCGAGAAAGAGAGTACGGAGAGAGAAATTCTGGCTTTCTCTCCCACCCCTCCAACCTCCCTGCCTCTATATCTTGTGGTTTTGGAAGCGCTGCTGGAAAATGATTCGCGCGGTGGTTTGGGGCCTCTTGAAATTTTAATGCGCGTTCGGCTCTTTAATATTTGCCGGCTTGCAGAAGCTGCACCGGGTGGCAACCGCACCGGGAAATCTTGCTGCATGCCGCCAAGCTGATAACGCCCGACACGCGTGCCCATGCAGGTGGGAATTCCCTTGGCTTCCACCCCGAGGGTAAACATTAAGACGCCACACTTCGGAGTTCCTTCGATCTCCCAGGAGTCGAGGGAACACTCGACACTTCCAAAAACGACAACGATGCGACCACCCTTGCCTTTTGATAGTAAAATAGTGTTGGGCTGTGGGGCGACTGCAGTGTCAAGGGACAAACCAATACGACACTTGATCTTAGCCACGAGGGTCTCTGGGAAGATCACAGCCGCCGTGTGCTTGGATTCAAACGGGAGAGGAAAGCAATTAACCATAGAGGCAAACGGCACTCCTGGGTCTATTGGAGAGTTATTGCATTGGCCCGGACCGCTCCCAATAAACAATGTCGCCTTCAGAGTCCATAGAATGAGCTCCGGACTCCACCGGGAGCTAAGGAGACATCCGGCACAGTGCCCGCTAGCAACACAGCAAAAAACGCACCGCCCGTCTTGATGGCGGAAGGTTTCAGGTGCAATTATGCTCACACGGCCGCTGCATCCAGATGTGTTCGTGGGGGGGGGGGAGAGACAGCAATGCTGCCGTTACCATGGAGAAAGCAATTCCCTCTTCAGAGAAGAGGCGTGCTGCTCCTACACACCCACCCGTGACATCACGGTTGCCAGGCGAAGTCAGAATCCAAGGGGGCTCTGTTCCACCAGCACGACCGGAGATCAGTGTTGGAGCACGTGTGTGCGTGTGCGTGTTAGACCCTGGCAGTTATTCTCTGCTAAAGCATCCCTGACAGGTGGTTGTCCAGCTGCCTCTTGAAGGCCTCTAGTGTGGGAGAGCCCAAAGCCTCCCTAGGTCACTGGTTCCATTGTCACACTGCTCTAACAGTAAAGAGACATCTCTTCACACCTGAAGGGAGTGTGGATGCTCTAAGCTTCATTAGCCTAACAAAGAAGGCAGTTGCCTATCAACTCAATGGATGATGTCATGGCATGCCAGACAGGCTTTTATCGGACCCCTCCTTCAGGGAAGGCCTTCGAGCTGTAACCTCTGGTGAGTGGCTAAGCCTAGCAGGCTACCACCCGCCTCCTCTGAACTCCACCCACTTGATGCTTTAGGGTGGATTCCTGCATTGAGCAGGGGGTTGGACCGGATGGCCTTGTAGGCCCCTTCCAACTCTGCTATTCTATGATTCTATGGTTCTATGACCCTGCAGTGGACTCTGGGGTCTTGTCAATCCAGATGCTCCCTCCCCTTCCGACAAAGACTGGAGTCTTGGAGAATTTCCTCCCGCACTCCCTATTGGCTGATCTTCTACTTCAGGCTTGAACCTGAGACCCAGCCAGGCAGCCTGGGTCTTATCCTGACCAACCTGTCCATTGAAAACCGCTGCTCCTGGTCTGATATAATGAAAAAGGTCTGCTTTCAGCCTCCCTGGCCTTTATTTTAAATGAAATAACAGCCCCACTTATGCCTGCCTTAGTCTAAAAAGCTGCTTTTTCCCACACCATCTGCTGAGATCAGTCTTCTTTGACCCACTCCGTGACTGACGGCCAGTGTTAGATGCTCCCTGGTCTTCCCCGCATGTCCTTTGAAACCTCACACCCGTCGGTGTGACTCTTCGCCCTTTGCAGTCTGACTCTTCACTCATAGGATACACAGGCTCTCCGTCGCACAGAGCCAAGGATTGCTCATGGCTTCCTTGGCCTGTAACCTGTTCCTTGTGATCTTTCCTAACACTCTCCCCCTCCGGCGCTGAGCCCTTATTTTTTAATAATCAATTAATTAATTTTTATTTACAGGACTTATATACTGCTCCAGATCCAGAAAAACTGCCCCCTTTCCCCTCCTCTCTGAGCATTTGTCAGCTCTGGCTTCAGATCCAAGAATCCAAAATATTCCATGGCTCCCAGATACTGTCTAGGCGGCATAGGATTGCTCTCTTAGATATCTAAATCATAACATCTGGATTCACCTTTTTGGGGGGCCCTCCCTGAAATCCTCGGGACTCAATCCAGACTCCTCCTGGTTTTAGCCAAATCACGACCCACCTTGCCAGGATCAAGCCCAGTCTCTCTAGTGTGGGGAATGGGCTTTTGGAGCTTCAATCAGACTCAGAGGATGAAGAAGGAGAGATACACCAATCAAGGCAGGAAGTGGGGAAGGAAATTCTGCAAGATCCTCCAAGAGCCAAGGAGGAATCTTCCTGGGAGCTTATCAGACAGGATGCACAGGCTCAGAGATCATCTTTCCCCTTCTCCCTGGGAACTCAGTCTTTGTCAGAGGGGGAAGGCTTTGCCAGAGTCTGCCAAG
Organism: Elgaria multicarinata webbii; assembly: GCF_023053635.1. Taxonomy (NCBI): domain Eukaryota; kingdom Metazoa; phylum Chordata; class Lepidosauria; order Squamata; family Anguidae; genus Elgaria; species Elgaria multicarinata. Next base: position 10,646,991 of record NC_086193.1, on the reverse strand, counting down.
GGGTCAAGTGGGCGGAGTTGAGAAGAGGTGGGAAGCGATCTGCTAGGCTAGCCACTAGAAGTTATAGCTTGAAGACCCTCTCTGAAGAAGGAGTCTGGTAAAAGCCTTTCGGGCACTGTGGGGAACTCCCCATTTAGTTGACAGGCAACTAAAGCTTTGTTAGGCTAATTCAGCTTAAAGGATAGCTCCTAGCATTCACACTCCCTTCAGGTGTGAATAGATGTCAATTTACGGAATAAAAGCTTTATGGACCTCTTCATTGTCTAACATCATGAGAACATCAGAAGTGCCCTGCTGGATCAGACCAAGGGTCCATATAGTCCAGCGTTCTGTTCACACAGTGGCCAACCAGCCATTGGCCAGGGATGAACAAGCAGGACCTGGTGCAACAGCACCCTCCCACCCATGTTCCCCAGCAACTGGGGCGCACAGGCTTACTGCCTCAAATACTGGAGACAGCACACAACCATCATGGCTAGTAGCCATGGGTAGCCTTCGCCTCCCGGTGGGAGAGCTTAGAATCACGACAATCGTCTTTTAAAAACATCGGCGAAGAGTTTTCACTAAAGGCAGGGGCCAAGTCCATTCTGCCACTTCCCCACCCCCTGCCCCCAAAACTGAAGGACAGTCCACAAATGAAAGAGGCAGGATTGCAATACTTAATTTGGTATCCCCCCCCCCCATTGCGGTGTTGATTTAGGGTAATTCAGCTATCACATCTAAACTTTTTGTACCGATTGCGTACAAAACCTATGTCTCCATAAAAAGACATATTTTTAAAAAATTCTCCTACCCAATTTAGTGCACCTGGTATTAGCATTCCCATTTCTGATGCTCGGAATCAGATCCCTCGGGGCGGGGTGAGGAGAAGAGAGAGAGGGATTAAAATAAATACTTCATGGAGACATTGAAATGCATTCAGAGTTACACAACAATCCTTCTCTTAAAGCCTCCTGGCTCAGCCTTGACATTCGTAAAATGATGATCGAGGTCTCGGAGCAAACAGGGACTCTCCTGTGAAGACGGACGGAGAACAATGCGCTTCAGTGGCACAAAGTGGAGTGTGGTGCTTACAGAGTAGTGCTTACAGCTTCAATGCAGTGATTGCGTGGGTTCAAGGCCCTGCCTTGAGCATTTCTCTTACATTGAGGAGTTAGAGTACAGTGAGCAAAACACATGTTTCCACCACCACCACCACCACCACCACCCACATACACAGCCCCACATTCATTCCTAGGAATAACTCGTTAAAAAGATCTCAGCAAAAGGCAGGTAAAGATCCCTATACGCGAGTTTCAGCAGACACAATAGTGGAAGGCATCTATCTATATAAAACGCTAAGGTGATGTGTGGCAATGCGTGGCACAGAGGTTGTGAGATTTGACATGCTGAAGGTTCCAAGCTATGAGAAGAACTTTGCGAACTGGAGATTCCAAGCTATGAGAAGAACTTTGTATGCTGGAGATTCCGAGCTATGAGAAGAACTTTATTGGCTAAGAAACAGAATATATAAACGCAGCTGGGAGAGGGGGAAATGGCTGGGAGGGCCCCCCCCCAGAGAGGAGACATCCGCACAGGCCAAAGGTAAATCCCATGGGTCACTGGGCACTCCTGAATGTACTCTGAAGGTAGCAACATGTTATATGCATCATCAATAGGCTGTCATAGTCTAGAAGTCAGGGTGTTCAACCAGGATTTGGGAGGCCAGAATTCAAATGCACTTAGCCTGGAAGCATAGGCGTGCACAAGGGGTGTGCCGGGTGTGCCCAGGCACACCCTAATATCTCAAGCAATAAGTGCCGAATTGAGGGGGGCATTGAGTAGGTATCCAGATGCAGCAGGATGGTCCTCCATCTGACCCCAGGCTGCTCCACTCCACTGCCCCCTACAGTGTGACGCTGCTTCCAGCAGCAGGAGCGAAAACGAATCACTCTGCCGGGAGCCTCCCCGCCAGGAGCTGCGCGTCAAAGAGGCCAGGAGGAGGGGCCCTCGTAAGCCCCTCCTCCAGCCCGTGTCACCACAAAGCCCCACCAATGCTAGAGCTTGAGGAGCATCTCATTTCCCTCCACCCCACCTGCAACAGCCCTCCCGCGGTCAAGCAAGTTAGAAGAACATCAGTGTTTAATAAATAAATGAATAAAAATAATGTCCTTGATGATGGAGTATTCAATAAATGTTCGCCTTTAAAAAAAATAATTCCCTGGGTGCTCACCCAAATGAAACATGCACTCTTATGCCTTAGAAGCTCACCCATCAATACATCTCAGCCTGACGTACCTCACAGGGTTGTTGTGAGGCTAACATGAGCTGGGAGGAGAACTGAGTTCGCCATAAGAGGAGCCCTGCTGGATCAGACCGAGGGTCCATCTAGACCAGCACTCTGTCCACACAGGGGCCGACCAGCCGTCGACCAGGGACCCACAAGCAGGACTTTGTTAGGCCTTATCTTGAGTATTGGGTCCAGTTCTGGGCTCCACAATTCAAGAAGGATGCAGACAAACTGAAGCGTGTTCAGAGGAGGGCAGCCAGGATGATCAGGGGTCTGGAAACAAAGCCCTATGAAAAGAGACTGAAAGAATTGGGCAGGTTGAGCCTGGAGAAGAGAAGATTGAGGGGAGACATGAGAGCACTCTTGAAATACTTAAAAGGTTGTCACACAGAGGAGGGCCAGGATCTCTTCTCGATCCTCCCAGAGTGCAGGACACAGAATAACAGCGTCAAGTTGTAAGAAGCCAGATTCCGGCTGGACATCAGGAAAAACTTCCTGACTGTTAGAGCATTACGACAATGGAGCCAGTGACCTAGGGAGGTTGTGGGCTCTCCCACACTAGAGGCCTTCAAGAGGCAGCTGGATAGCCATCTGTCAGAGATGCTTTAGGGTGGATTCCTGCATTGAGCAAGGGGTTGGACTCGAAGGCCTTGTAGGCCCCTTCTAACTCTACTATTCTATGATTCAATGAATGCAACAGCACCCTCGCCCATGTTCCCCAGCAACTGATGCACATAGGCTCACTGACTCTGATACTGGAAGTAGCACATAACAGAGTGCTGGACTAGATGGACCCTTGGTTTGATCCAGGACAGCTCTTCTGATGTTCTCAACCGAACTCTTCAGCACTTTCAGTTCTTTTCCCTTGTCACATATCCAGGTGGCCCCCACTTCAGCCGTTTTGTCCTTTTCTACTTCCAATACTGCCAGCACTGACTGGCAGCAACGACGCTCCAGGATTTCAGCCAGGATTCTTTCATAGCGCCACCTGGAGAAGAGGAGGGTTGAACCCGGGACCTTCTCTTCCTCCCTCCTCGGCCTGTTAATCGGCAAAATATCACTCCGTGAAGGTTGATTTGAAGGAATTTTCAAGACACGCAGCATGCATGCATGTAAATGGGGGCATGATATTTTAAGCTCTCTGTCCATGTTCGCTTAGCTCCCTTACCCCAATTTTTCTTAAAACTTTACTTCTCAACGTGGTAGCTTCCTATTTTGCGGCACGGGGGCGCACACAGCAAAAAAATCAACCCAGATTAACATCAGGCAATACACAGAATCCGAGATTAATCCGTTGCCGGAAAGGACAAGTTGTTATCACTGAGGCTAAACGAGAGCGGTTTTGCCCTCTTTCGAATAAAAGGGCTGTTAATAGAAATTAATTAAGTTCCCTTGCATCTGCTTTCTGTTGCTATGAAGCCGAAAGAATGAAGCCGTCCTGCTGGCAAGCAAAATTGGTGAAAAATAGGCTTGTCCACAGATTAAAGAACTTTATTTATGGATTAATTATCTGATTCCGAAGCGATGAATCAAAGGGAAATACGTTTACAAATTGCAAAACGTCCGCGGCGAAGCCCTTTGGGAGGAACCAAATTAAATTTTGTTTAAATTTAATAACGAAATGTAATATCCCAGAGATGACACTTGTACTGTTCATCTTGTACTGTGCTTTGCAGCAGGCAATCCAACCTCTGTGAGGGATGGGGGATTGTCAGTTCGGCTGGGATTAAATGTCAGAGGAAAGATGTCTGGGGATGTAGGGATGCTAAAGGACAAGGAGTTCAAAGCGAAGGAGGGTGAAAGACAGCCAGTATAGTGTAGTGGCTAAGGTGTTGGACTGGGAGTCAGGAGATCCGGGTTCGAGTCCCCACTCGGCCATGGAAACCCACTGGGTGACTTTGGGCCGGTTACAGACTCTCAGCCCAGCCTACCTCACAGGGTTGTTATGAGGATAAAATGGAGAGGTTATGTACGCCACCTTGGGTTCCTTGGAGGAAAAAGGTGGGATATAAATGAAATAAATAAAAAAATTTTTAAAAAAAGGATGCAGAGCAGACAATGGACAGAGAAACAAGGAACGGCGGAGGCAAACGGGAAAAGCTTGTGTTTGGGGAAGGTGCAGAAGGTCCACTGTGTGAGACCACCCCACCAGCCTTGCCCTCCTTTAGGGAGCCAATGGTGCCTTTGGGGAGGCAGCAGGCATTGCACCAATTGCCACACCCCTCTCACACCTATTTGCATGACTAGCAACCGATGAGCCTCCCGCTGAGGAAAGAAGCAAAAACAGATACATTTAGCAGGCCTGGAGGCAAAGGGTAAAAGACGAAGGCGAGCAGACAGGAAATGAGGATTTCTTTGTGCTTCTATGGTGGCCAGTTCGTTATGCACGTGCACACGTACTGAAAATGAGAACGGACAGAAGCAGGCAGCATTCACAACAGCATTTTCGACGGTAGAGCAGCCTTCCCGTTGTAGCTCTTCAGATGTGTGGGACTATAACTCCCATAAACCCCTTGGCAAGGTTGGCTGGGGATGATAGGACATGTGGTCCGACACATTTGGAGGGTGCTAGGCTGGGGAAAAGGTGTGGCACGGGAACACCGAAGGGGCTGGAGCATTGAACGGACGAGCTCAAAGCTTTTCAAGGCCTTCGTGGGACCATTCAGGCATCCTGCCATCTCAGTGAATTCCTGCGTTTCTTGGGAAACTCAAGTGTCAGGATCAGGTACCTGGTATGGATCCTGAATCGGATTCGGAGGCTGAAGAAGACCCAGCTGAGACAGAAAGCGGAGGAAGAAATTCTCCAAGATTCTCCAGGAGTCGAGGAGGAATCTTCCCAGGTCCTTATCAGACAGGAGACCCAGGCTCAGAGATCGTCCCCCCACCCTTGAGAACTCAGCCTTTGTCGGAGGTGGAGGGAGCATCAGAATTGACAGATCCCAGAGTCCACTGCTGGGTCAAGCGGGAGGAATTGAGAGGTGGGAGGCGGTCTGCTAGGCTACCCACACAGCAGAGGTTACATCTTGAAGACCCTCTCTGAAGGAGGGTGTGGTAAAAGCTGAGCACAGCGGGGAAACCACCCATTTCGTTGATAAGCAAATAGCTTGCTTTGTTAGGCTAATTCAGCTTAGAGGATGGCTCCTAACATTCACCCTCCCTTCAGGTGTGAAGAGGTGTCAATTTACGGAATAAAGCGTTGCAGATTGCACGGCAGACCTCTTTAATGTTTCACATCTCGGCGGAATCACAACCGGCGGTTTCTTTCATCTGTCTTTGATTGCGAATCACATGGGTCTGGGTGCAGAATCGTGACCTATCTAGGAATGTACAGATCTTGTCAAACCATTCCACCTGCGTTTCAAGGATTTCATGCCTGTGGTGGAACCGGATCTTTTCCCAATTCTCCAAATTTGCATTTGCGCAAATTCACACTTGCAAAAATGCACACAGACACACACACACACCAGAACACACCAATTCTTCCCAAAATGTGCAAATCCCCCTGAGCATTTTCATGCCAATGGGGAATTGTGCAATTTCTACCCGTTCGTTTTTTAAAATTTTTACAACTAAATTTGCATAACTTCAGCAAAGTAAAAAACAACAACAGGTCTGCAAGTCAACGGAATCCGGGTGACTTGGGAAAAGCTAGTCCTTGGGTCAGGTTCACAGAAATCCATACTCATACAATTGTTGTGTATTTCTGTGACATCCCAGCGCTTTTCAATGGCTGTTCTTATTTTTTTAGTACACCCTAACCGCCACCTCAAATCTCTCTGACTGAAATCTGAACACTGATCCACCCTTTATTTAAGGGCAGGAATGATCACTTTAAAACAGTCCTCCACTACGTTTAACATACCTCCCTCGCCTTCCACGCTAAACCCACAAATCTAACAAGGTAGCCCTCCCTTTGCAGCCCAAAATCTGCCTGCCTTTCAAGCTACCATCAAGGAAGATTTGTGCACCATATTTGGCTCCAGCATTCTTACTGGAGTCATCAGACTCAGCAACAGCACCGGTTTTCTAAACTCAGCGGATTTAATTGCATGTTCAGGGTTTGATACGTGACGAGTTGCAACTCCGACTGCCACGATCACAGGAGAGTCTGCCTGGGGGGGAAGTGCCTGCCCCCCCCTCCCCGTTAATTGGTGACATTTGCCTGCCGGAGGGGTTGATGTACAAAAGTGCCTTACCATTAAGCAAAGATGCTTTAAACTGTACAGCATCCTTTAAATTCCATAGTATAATTGGCTCTGTACCCTGAAAGTTATTTGAAGTGGCTGAATAGAACACACCGTCTTGGGCTGGGAATAAAGAGGCATTCCTTTTATTTCTGCTAAAACTTAGCAGAAGCATGGAAGTGTATTGTGTGTGCATAGAAGGCTCAAAGCTATATATATACAAGAACCAGCCAGAGGATAGACGAGAGAGAGAGAGAGAGAGAGAGAGAGAGAGAGAGAGAGAGAGAGAGGTTCAGATGCGCATATTCAGTGATAAAAAACGTTTGGGTCAAACTCCACAAAGCCAGGAAATTAGAAGCTGAAGCGGCTCAGCAATACTGCAAACGAGAAGGATCTTGGAATGGTTGTAGCTCACAAGCTGAATATGAGCCAACAGTGCAATAGGGCTGAAAGAAAGGCAAATGCTATCTTGGGCTGCAATAGTAGAAGTATGGCTTCCAAATCGCGTGAGGTCCTGGTTCCTCTCTATTTGACCCTGGTTAGGCCTCATCTAGAATATTGCGTCCAGTTCTGGGCTCCACAGTTCAAGAAGGACGCAGACAAGCTGGAGCGTGTCCAGAGGAGGGCAACCAGGATGCTCAGGGGTTTGGAAACAAAGCCCTATGAAGAGAGACTGAAGGAACTGGGCATGTATAGCCTGGAGAAGAGAAGGCGGAGGGGAGGCAGGAGAGCACTCTTCAAATGCTTAAAAGCTTGTCACACAGAGGAGGGCCAGGATCTCTTCTCGATCCTCCCAGAGTGCAGGACACGGAATAACGGGCTCAAGTTAAAGGAAGCCAGATTCCGGCTGGACATCAGAAAAAACTTCCTGACTGTTAGAGCAGTACGACAATGGAATCAGTTACCTAGGGAGGTCATGGGCTGTCCCACACTAGAGGCCTTCAAGAGGCAGCTGGACAACCATCTGTCAGGTATGCTTGAAGTTGGATTCCTGCATTGAGCAGGGGGTTGGACTCGATGGCCTTGTAGGCCCCTTCCAACTCTACTATTCTATGATTCTATGCCTTAATAGATGTGATGTTGTGCAATGTCACAACTTGTGCTCACTTTACGATTTACCCTCCACGCACCCACACTTTCCCTGGGTCTTTCAGGGCCAAATCCAGATGGGGAGAACGGAGTGTCTGGGACCCATAAAGATGCTCACCCCCCACGTTGTCCTGGCTGTGTATTGTTTTATGAAACAGCTGAACTTCAGTGTATCGCTAGAGCAATCCTCATGTGCGGTGACCCACGGCTGTTTGTAACTTTAACTTGGTACTCATCCCTCTTGCTGTTCATGCCTGTTCACGTGCCCTCTCCAGAGGAGTGTGTAGTGATAGAAACAAAAGGAACAGGTTCAGTTGGCCGTGCGCTCTCCAAGCAATGGCATGGGTTAGGCCCAGGGGCACAGTCTAAGCGAATGTGCGGCAGCAGCAACAGCAACGAGTCAATCAATCTACTTGAGAAGGGGTCTGAGAACATTTTGCAAAGGTGTCCCCCAAAACCGTTGACACTGGCGATTCGGATTGCAAACAGCGCGACACCCACGTCTTTGGAAACGAAGAGAAGCAGCCTGCACTGCAGTGCACTGAATATCTGTGTGTGTGTGTGTGTGTGTGTGTGTGTGTGTGTGTGTGTGTGTGTGTGTGTGTGTGTAAAGAACTAAGGTGAAATGCTGGTCAAATACAGACGCACGCAAGCACAGCTCCTGAAAGGGAACGCAAAAGCCTGGACTGAAAAGGGCAAGCCCCTTGTCACCCATTGAAAATGTTCCTTTCTCAAGAAGTTTCCTTCCCAGAGAGGTTAGGTTGGCTGCCTCATTATTGGCCTTTAGGCGGCTGGTAAACGGTACTTTGACTTTTAGAAGTTCGCCCCTGTTGTGTTGCAGTGTGTGTGTTTAATCTATTTAGAATCATAGAATAGTAGAGCCGGAAGGGGCCTATAAGGCCATCAAGTCCAACCCCCTGCTCAATGCAGGAATCCACCTTAAAGCATCCCTGACAGGTGGTTGTCCAGCTGCCTCTTGTAGGCCTCTAGGGTGGGAGAGCCCACCACCTCCCTAGGTCACTGGTTCCATTGTCGTACTGCTCTAACAGTCAGGAAGTTTTTCCTGATGTCCAGCCGGAATCTGGCTTCCTTTAACTTGTGCCCGTTATTCCGTGTCCTGCACTCTGGGAGGATCGAGAAGAGATCCTGGCCCTCCTCTGTGTGACAACCTTTTAAGTATTTGAAGAGTGCTATCATGTCTCCCCTCAATCTTCTCTTCTCCAGGCTGAACATGCCCAGTTCTTTCAGTCCCTCTTCATAGGGCTTTTATTTCCACTTTCCAGACCCCTGATCATTAGGTTTTAGGCCTTTTTTTCAATGGTTTATATGTAGTTGTTGTTTTCACATCACCTCGGGCATTCCTTGACTGGAAGAGTGACGTCAAATAAATCAATAAATGCCACATTTGCATAAAGCCGGCAGTGCCTTTTGTGAAATTGGGTTGGAAAAGCTACTACCTTTACAACATGGACATGGGCAAAACACCCCACCCTACGCCACCCCACCTGTGTTTTAGCTGAGATTTAAGCAACTAGGAAGGAGGGAAGAGCAAAGACCGAGGCACAGGCATGGGGAGAGTGAAACGCCATTAGCAGCCGATCTTTCAAAAATAAAACTCAGCATCAGCAGGGGCTGGTGAGGAAGGATTTGTGTTAAAGCAAAATATTAAGTTTTCAAACCAGACTTTCATTCGGTCTGAAAGGACACATCAGATCCAAAATACCTTCAGACACCTAATTTGAGTAATTAGCACTTGGCAGCCCTAAGTGGGAAAGATCACAACAAACCATTTTGAGAAAACTTTCCAGCCTTTAAGGGTGCAAATCTCATTGTCGGTTCAAATGGACCTCCTTCCTTTGCTATCTCCAGCTTTCATAGGGAGGCTTGACTTCCGGTCGTCGAGGTCCCATTTCTAACCTTGTACCCGTGCTTGAGTTCAGCGTGCCTCAAATTTCTGTTGAGCGAGATACTCAACGCCCAACCCCACCCTGATCGTAGTATTGAGAATTCAAACTGAACTCTCGCTTCCCACCCAAATGTGCAAGTGAAAAAAAAAAAGTGCTCAGCGTTCCTGGGAGAGGAAGATCTTGCGCGAGTCAGGCAGGGGTGTGGAGCTTTCGGGCCCCCAAATGAACACGTCTCTGCAGCCGAGAGAAGCCATGCACGGCCCTGCTGGGGCTGTGCACCCCGAGGGGTGAAAAAAAGCAAACCCACAGGAGTGATTCTTACAGACATAAGATAAACAAGGGTGCCATTATCTAATGCAAGTTTCCCCCGCCTTTTCGGATCCGTGGGCACCGTCACAAAATGGTTCCCCCGGCCACCCGTTTCCTTGCTATTTCTGTCCCTTACCTTTCTCTCATTTCCTACAGCTGCTTTCTCTCCTGCTCATCCTTTTATCTTGCGGTTTCTCTCCAGTCCCAGCCTCAACCATTTCTCTTCCCCACCTCTTTACCACACAGTTTTTCTCCCTTTCTCTCTCCGTGCTTTCTATGCTGGCCTCCTGAACAGCTGATCAGCAGCACGTTCACGAGCTCCCTAGGTCATTGGTTCCATTGTTGTACTGCTCTAACAGTAAGGTCATTTTTTCTGGATGTTTCATCATACTGCTCTAACAGTCAGGAAGTTTTTCCTGATGTCCAGCCAGAATCTGGCTTCCTGTCACTTGAGCCCGTTATTCCGTGTCCTGCACTCTGGGAGGATCGAGAAGAGATCCTGGCCCTCCTCTGTGTGACAACTTTTCAAGTATTTGAAGAGTGCTTTCATGTCTCCCCTCAATCTTCTCTTCTCCCGGCTAAACATGCCCAGTTCTTTCAGTCTCTCCGCATACGGCTTCGTTTCCAGACTCCTGGCCATCCTTGTTGCTGTCTTCTGAATGCATTGCTTGAAGGATGGAAGATGGCTGCACATGAGCATTTAATCAGTTTTCCTGTTGCCTTCCCAACACAACGTACCCCGACACACACACACACACACCGGTTGAGCCTCTCTGTAGTGGATGTTGGACAAATCCAGCTTCCCTCCTTACCTGCTGGCTCACTAAAAACACCTCTTTTTCAATAGGATTTGGATTTTATATACTCACTGGGTGAAGGGAACTCATTTGGAGGGCCCCGATCAGAAACGAAGTCACAAAGCGCCAGCTAAGGTCGCGTAGATTGTTTCAACAGCAGGAGACCCCGAGAACTAGAGGAGGAGGAACCAAGCGACTGGATTCCTTCTGTCCGACAGAAAACTTGGCTGGTCGCAACTGGAACGCGACTTCCTGAGCGATCAGCGACGGAGGCCGGACACAGGCCTACTTGTGTCTATCGAAACGCATCGGTGTGTGTGTGTGTGTGCTAGCTATGGGCACTGAAAACACAGTTAATGTGGCCCTTGCTGAGCGTCCCATGTTGAGAATGTAAGGCGAATTGTGCTATTTCATACACCTCAGTCACGTTTCCCCTCTCCCCAAGCGAAAACCCCAGCTGTTGTAACCTTCCCCATAAAGGGAGATGCTCCAACCCCTCGATCATTTTAGTGGCCCTTTCGTGCACCCTCTGGACCAAAACCTTTGTGCACCCCTCTCAGACTGTCCTTTTGCCCTCTTTAATATAATTACCTCCTCCTCTCTGCACCCCCATTCAAAAATGGTTTAGATGTTGCACAATGCGCCCCCTTACTCCCCCTTCAATGGCGCAATCCTATACATGTTTAGACAGAGGTCTTACAATATCCAGCATGCCTCAGCCAGCCATGCTAGGAGTTGCATGACTTTTTCTGCCTAACATGCATATGATTGTAGAATTTTGTTCTGTCTAAACACGCATGGGATTGTAGGATTTTGTTCTGTATAAACATGCATAGGATTGTCAGGTTTTGTTCTGTCTAAATATACATAGGATTGTAGGATTTTGTTCTGTCTAAACACGCATAGGATTGTAGGATTTTGTTCTGTCTAAACACGCATAGGATTGTCGGGTTTTGTTCTGTCTAAACATGCATAGGATTGTAGGATTTTGTTCTGTCTAAACATGCATGGGATTGTAGGATTTTGTTCTGTCTAAACATGCATGGGATTGTAGGATTTTGTTCTAAACATGCATAGGATTGTCGGGTCTTGTTCTGTCTAAACATGCATAGGATTGCACCATAAGCCACTCTAGGGACCTTTTCTGGCTGAAGAGGGGGATGAAAATGCTTTAAAATGAAGGAATAAGATGAACGAACACCCAGGAATTGAAACGAGGCTGAGAAAACAGATGGATTCTTTCCCCCGGTTTAGGTTTATTGCAGGCTTTTTAAAAAGGGTTACATGTCAATAAACATTTTAAAAGAAACGTCAAGTCATTGCCTAACAAATTTCTATCAAGTACTCGTCAATACTGTTAAATGCCACAGGAAGAAAAATTAAATCTCAATTTCTGGTTGAGGAGCACTAAAGAAAAAAGGAATTAATGCAAAAACATTCCAAACGGGAGAGAGACACACACACATCCTAGCGACAGGAGTGAAAAGGGTTCCAGGGTGCTTGGGGGTGGGGTGGGGATTTTCGTGGCAGAGAGCCTGAAAAACTAGAACAATAGAAAAATGAGTGAACAGTCAAGGCTACCAAGCGGCACGTTTCAAAAAAAAATTCTTGCAAATGCATTCAGATGTTCCCTGGCAGAGGTTACCTGCCAAATCAGGTTTTATACGTACAAAAGGAAAAAAAAAATTCCCCAAGCAAATCTTGGTTTAAAAACACACACATCTAAGGATCCAAAGTAAGACTGATTGAAAGCAAAACTGGGAATTTAAAAGCACCAGTGTTGCTCTGTTAACTTTGTGCCTAACCAGATCTTCGCATGAGGAAGACGGAATACAGCAACGGTTATTTGGGAGAGTCGGAGATTAAAGTTTCTCCTTGGTTCACCGCCCCGAGATCTAGCATTCATCTTTTAAAAAGACACCAAGAGTTGACTGTACACTTGTGCAGGCTCTGGAAAGAGCACAAATCGGCACGGGTGTCAAATGTTTCACCCCACTGAAATCGGGTTGAAGAATTACAGCACTTTGCCCTGCCTGGAAAAAGCCAGAGGATACATTTGGATATGCATCCCCCTTTCTGAAGTCAAGGCAGAAAACCCTCGGTGTAACATGAAAGAAGAGGGGGAGTTCGCTGTAAAAATAAACACATACACCCCGCCCCAAAGAATGTAGGGACTTCTCTCCAAGACAGCGGTACAAACCGTTTATAGGTCGGAGAAATCCAACTTGTAGGTCAAACCAGTTATTAGGACAACAGGTTGGGTTGGATGAGGCTTAGAAGCTCAAATTATGCATGGCAAAGAGAAACCCAAATACCCCTAGAAATAAGGAGCTGGAACAGAGGAAAGTGAGAGGATCCTGGCCAAAATTTCGATGCAGCGTCCACTCGGTAGGATTGGATCTGACAGGCCCCAGGACAGGGATTTTCCAGGTTTCTTCGACATCTCTGCAACAACAGCAACAGTTCTGGCTCTATGCCAAAGCAGCCATTTCTGTAACTTTTAAACTCCTCAGAACGGCGGAGAAACACGCCACGCGGGCTCAAAACGTAACATAGCTTCTTCGACGCTGCGCTTTTATTCGGCATTTCCCAGCGCTGGAGTCAGCCAGGCGCTGCAGTGAACCGCAGCGGCGCAAGGGCTTCCCGTCAAAACGAATCGGCGCGTGTACGAAATTATGCGCGTTACGAAACCCACAGAAAAACAGAGGGTTTGCGGGAAAGGAACACCCAAGCGTTGAGAAAGCTGGAAGATAAAAGAAGGCATTTTTTCTCCTGTCAACAAGATGAAGGAGTCTTTGGAGGACAGGTATGGAAAAGCTGAAGATTTGGCGGTCGACGCGTTTATTTGGGAACTCCCAATAATATTGGCTTAGAAGTACGTTTAAACTCAGCGTTTGGAAGAGTTTTCAATTCAAAACCAGGATGCTTGGATGGATAGTTCTTAAGAGGGATTTTCTTTCGCTTGCCTTAGGATCCAAGATGTTATCTTTTATCAATCAAAGTCTTTGCCGACATTTTCACAGCGATGGCGAGGGACGGATGGAAGGTGGGAAACCAGAGCAGCCATCTTGAAATGGCCCAATCATCACCTCCAGCATGCGGAAATCATGGATTATTTAACGGTGCCCTACAGCATGCAAAAATGTATGTGCGAATTTCAGACGATCTTGCTTCCAAAACACGGAGCGCGTCCTGCACAACGTTGGGGGTTGTTTCAGAAGTGAACAGCAACAAAGACTGTATAGACAGATAGCAGGACTCCAAATTGAACTAAATAATTCTACATTTCGTAGCGTTGGGACCACAGAGATACTAATTGCGGATAAATGAAGGGTGAGGCTCGTCTTAGAGCTAAAAGCTAAGGTATCAGTTCCTATTTGCTGTTGACTTTTAAAACAACAGCAACACCGGCGTTCAATGAATGGATTCAGTAACAGAACTCGCCGTGCTGAATTGCAGTTCCAGAGGCAAAGTGAGTCAAAAGGAAGTTTAAAGAATATAAAGTTGAACGTCTTGCAATCTTGAGGAAGACGGGTGAGAAGTTCCCGTCATCACAGTGGGGAATGATAATTTTGTATCGGACGCGGAATAGATAACTCATAGGTTCTTGTCAAGAGGGAGCTGGCCTGCGATGGGAAGGGCGGGCGGTTGTGACTGCATCTGAAGAACATCCGCCTTCTCTGAGGATGTTAGGGATTTTTAATCTCAGCAACTCTTCGGATGCGCCAAAGGAAAATAGTTCCAAAACGTTTTGGGTTTTTTTTTTTTTTTCTCGCGAGATGCCCTACCGAACGGCAGTAAAAGGCATCCCGGCAATAAATCATTATTCTTTAGTTCAGAGGTCATTCTGGATTTTCCAAATGAAAACACAAACAGGAAAAAACAAAAAACAAGGGTTAAAAATCCAGATCACCTCTGTGTGCATATAAACCCAGCAGTGCCTAACTGGGTTAAAGGCAAAGTTTAAAAAGAGCCCAGTCTCTCTCCCTTTTCTCTCTCTCTTTAAATCTTAGCAATCGTTCAAACATAAAGCACCTGCCCTGTTTTACACACCTACCTATTTGGTCTCTTTTCAGATAGTACATCTGGATCATCCTCTGGCGGAACGTAGCAAAGGTATCTTCTTTCTTCTCCTCTCTCGCAACACCCAATCCCTCCCCTGCTGAGGTCGAGCCCCTAAAGGACGCAAAAAAGAAAGAAAGAAAGAAAAACATGCGAGAATTAGCACCGCCATGATAAAAGCTCAGGATGAAGACGAAAAGCAACAGCTGCCCCCCTTTCAAAGAGGCAACCAGGTTTGCTGTCATGATCAGGCTGGTCCCCCTCGGCGTGGGGGAAGGAGCTTCAGGCGATCAATCAGAATCAGATTCCGAAGCTGAAGACACAGGACTAGAAACGTCCCAGGTTACACAGGAAGCGGGGGAGGAGGTTCTCCTAGGCTCTTCACCCGCCAGGGAGGAATCTTCACAGGAGCTTATCAGTGAAAACGTTAACAACTCAGAGTCAGCAATCCTCAAGAGGGGGGAGGAACTTCAGAGTTGGCTGATCCCAGGGAACGCCGCAGGTTCAAACGGGCAGACCTAAAAGTAGGTGAGAGGCGATCAACTCAGCTGGCGTCTCACCAAAGGCGACTTCAGAGGAATCCTCCTTGAAGTGAAAGGGACTCGGGGAAAAGACCTTCCCTTTTGTTGAAAGGAAAATCGTCTCTCTTAGTTCGCCAAGTTTAGCCTGGAGGAAAGTTCCTAGTGTTTAACCTCTCTTCAAGTACGAAGAGATGTTTACTGGCTGAATAAAGCTTTGTGGATTACTCAGCAGACCTCTTTGATCGTCTTGCACAGCTTGGAGATACAACATTTTCGTTCATTCCTCCACGCCCTTGCCTCGGGTCGACCCCAAAGAAGGCACATCTGACAGGGGCAGGGAATATGCAACAAAGCCGCCCAGCCTCCCCAACCTCAACCCCCACTCCCATCCCCAAACCCGTTGCAATTTTTGGGGGGAGAGATTGTGGCACAACTTCGCAGGCTGGCGGATTCCCTCCTGATTGGCAGCGTAAGGGAATGGGGGGGGGGCATCTTCCTATTTCTTCTCCTGCCCTTCCACCAGAGACCGTAGCCAACTGGGGATTTGAACCTGGATCTCCCCAGGTCAAGGACAATATTCTCAGCCGCGCTGACATGCTGAGAAAGGAGGAACAGCCCTCTGCCCTGATTGGGCAGAATCTTCCCTTTCTTGCCTCATGGGACAGAAGACAAGAAGCACGGTGAACTTCACGGCCTTCTCCCACGAGACCGAGTGGCGCGAACTTCCTTCCCATTGAACGGGGATCACCGCTGCAACTTGGGAAAGCAAGGCCAGAAGCCTTGATCTACTTGCTCCATATGTCGGCCTCCGTATGTAGTTTGGTTCATGCCAGTGAAGTGCATGATGGGATTGGGACGATGTGTGTGTGCCTGAATCTGCTGTAATAGCGAAACTGCTTAATTGGATGGAAACACTGAATTGGAATTTTGAACTGTCAAGACCTTTTGATGCAGTATGAGACAAGTAAGCTAGCTTGATAAAAAGGACTGTCCTGATCCATCGAACATTGCTAGAAGAGTCATGGGCCATCTGTTGATTATTTATTTATTTATTTATTGCATTTCTATACCGCCCAATAGCCGAAGCTCTCTGGGCTGTTTACAAAATTAAGACAATTCAAGTATAAAACCACAGTATAAAACCATAATATAAAATACAATATAAAAGCTCAACCAAGATAAAAACAGCAGCAATGCAAAAATACAAATTTAAAACACAAATTTAAAACAGCAAGTTCAAATTAATTTATAGACTGTTAAAATACTGGGAGAATAAAAAGGTCTTCACCTGGCGTCTAAAAGAATATAATGTAGGTGCCAAGCGAACCTCCTTAGGGAGCTCATTCCACAGCTGGGGTGCCACAGCAGAGAAGGCCCTGCTCCTGGTAGCCACCTGCCTCACTTCCTTTGGCAGGGGCTCGCGGAGAAGGACCCCTGAGGATGACCTTAGGGTCCAGGCAGGTACATATGGGAGGAGGCGTTCCTTCAGATAGCCTGGCCCTAAGCCGTTTAGGGCTTTGAATGTTAATACCAGCACTTTGAATCGGGCCCGGACCTGGACTGGCAGCCAATGAAGCTGGAAAAGGACTGCCGTGATGTGATCTTGTCGGCCAGTCCCTGTTAGTAAGGTATACTGAAGAAGTTTTCTTTGCTCTGTCTTTGTTTTGCTTTAGAACTTTGCCAACTGCTGATTGGTTAAGATGCGGCTGTGTATAAACAGACCTGCTTTTCACATGGGCCAGTTGAGAACTCCTTTGTCTGTAGGACCCTATTCGGCCCTGGTTAGGCCTCATCTAGAGTACTGCATCCAGTTCTGGGCTCCACAATTCAAGAAGGACGCAGACAAGCTGGAGCGTGTTCAGAGGAGGGCAACCAGGAGGATCAGGGGTCTGGAAACAAAGCCCTATGAAGAGAGACTGAAAGAACTGGGCAGGTTTAGCCTGGAGAAGAGAAGATGGAAGGGAGACATGATAGCACTCTTCAAATACTTAAAAGGTTGCCACACAGAGGAGGGCCAGGATCTCTTCTCGATCCTCCCAGAGTGCAGGACACGGAATAATGGGCTCAAGTTAAAGGAAGCCAGATTCCAGCTGGACATCAGGAAAAACTTCCTGACTGTTAGAACAGTACGACAATGGAATCAGTTACCTAGGGAGGTTGTGGGCTCTCCCACACTAGAGGCTTTCAAGAGGCAGCTGGACAAGCATCTGTCGGGGATGCTTTAGGGTAGATTCTTGCGTTGAGCAGGGGGTTGGACTCGATGGCCTTGTAGGCCCCTTCCAACTCTGCTATTCTATGATTTTATGATTCTAGGACTCTCTCCCTGCAGCTGTATGAGGCTCAAGAAAAGAGAGTTGTCTTACAACCGGAGCGGATTTTTATCCTTGACAAACCTTGACAAACCTTTCCATCCGCAGGCAGCTCTGCTACGCCCTCTTCTTCCCTTGCTGTCTTCTTGCCTCCCCAGGAAGTATTCGCTGCACGACGGCTTGCCAGATGCCAGGCTGCGTTCGGCACCTCTATGCCCGATGAAAGCCGCAAGGCTCAAAGACAGACGTCAACGAAGCTGCGGCAAAGATGCTTTGGGGTCACAGGACGGGAAGGGAGCTGGGAGGTCATCTCTTCTAACCCCCTGCTTGGTCCAGGCCCTGCTGCGGCTACGTTAAGGACCAGCACTCAGAAAGTGAGTTTGTTCAGCAGGTGGAGGATGGGAACCAATGGGCCTCTTCGAGGCCTCCTTATCAGACGAGGAACAGGCCTTACCCACGATGAATTAGGAAACAACCTGTCGGACAACCGGGTGATGACCACCCAGCCCTAGGGAGAGAGGCCAGCGGAAGTCCCTCCCCTCAGGAGCTGCATCCAGTGACCCTCAACGGCTCAGGTCAGACGACACGTTTCTCAACAGTGGCTTTAGAACTCCACGGTGGGTTTTTTTACACCACCATTGAAAAATGGGCTCTCTGGAGGGAAAACGCCACGCTACAGTGGAGATTTTTTCGGGAAAAACGCTCCATGCAGAATATCCACGCTGCGCAGAGGAGAGTTCCTGCACAACCGTTGTGTGGAGGGCTCCGTGGAGTTTCCTGCTGTGTTGACTTCTCCCCACTGGCTAGAGTTCCCCGGCAAGAGCCGCGAAAGGAGCAAGTCTTGCTCTAGGAGAGCCGCCGGCATTGGGTTTTTTGCAGCAATGGCTGATGGGATACCGTCAGGAAGACAGGGGGGGGGAGAGAGAAGGCGGAGGAATTGTCAATCAAATGGTGCGATGGAATTTCCTCAACTCCAAGGGAGCCCACGCTCCCAGAACGGTGGAGCCCCTTAAAAACTCAACCTTTGAGTGGAGCTTTCACACGGCGTTGACTAACGTGCGGTCTGAACTGGGCCAAGCAGTCCTCGGGAGGAGGGTGTCTGAAAGGGCCTGACCGGCTGCTGCTGTGGGCTGGGTGGAGATCGCAGCCTTCAACTTCAAAGCCTTCTAGGAGTGCTGAATTTTCTTTGCAAGAAGTGGAGTTGTCTCGAGCTGCGTTTTCCAGACCCCCCTGCCTGGATTCCCGTTTTACGATGCCGGAAAGGGTTCTGCAGAGACTGTCCAACGTGAAGCAAAGTATCAGAAATATCACCCACGTGGAGAGGGGGGGAAAGGCCAACGTAGCCACAAGAGCATGCGCGGAACTCCCTCTATGGAATTCACTGCCACCGGATGCGGTGACGGCCACCCATACGAATGGCTTTCAAAGGGGGTTGGATCAATTCCTGGAAGAGACAGCTATCAACGGCTACTAGCCCTGATGGTTATGTGCCACCTCCAGTATCAGAGGCAGTAGGATTATTTGCACCAGTTGCTGGGGAACATAGGCAGGAGGGTGCTGTTGCACCCATGTCCTGGTTTGTGGGTCCCCGGTCGACAGCTGGTCGGCCAGTGTGGACAGAGTGCTGGACTAGATGGACCCTCGGTCTGATCCAGCAGGGCTCTTCTGATGTTTCGTGGGGGATCTGAGGGATGTTGTTAGGAAACAGCCAGTTTACTCCAACTGGACATTGGCGGGAAGTGCGGGTTCTTCTCCATCTCTGTTACAGGAGCACGAAGGAACCAAACTCGGGACATTGTTCATGTAAAGCAAGACCTCAGTGGTGGGTGCTTCGGCTATGGGGTGGTATATAAATGTAAATAATAATAATAATAATAATGATGATGATGATGATGATGATGATGATGATACCCCTGACGGATGTATGAAACTGCCACAGGTACCTCTAAAGGTAAACTTCCACTCCACGTACTTCTGAATAGATAACCCAGTGCTGTTTACACAGACTGGCAGCACTCCCTAGGGGACCTTTCCTCATCCAATGCTAATCAGGTTCCTTTTTAATTGGGAGGTGCCAGGAATCGAAGTTGGGAGCCCTGAGCGTGTGAAGCCGGTGTCTCAGCGCTGAGCTGTGGTTCTGTGGTTGCTTGAGGCTCACAGGAGAAGACAACCTCATCTGAGCAGGGGAGCATCTAATCCAGGTAGAACAGGCAACTTTAAGTACAGCAGTCCCAGAAAGCTAAGTCAAGGCAGAAGCTCTCTTGTGTAAAGGGGAGCTGAAACAGGCCTACTGTGAGCCCAGAGTGAGTTTGGCTGGCTGGAGATATAGGATGATATTGTCTCAGCGACAAGCTAAAGACAAAGGAAATCTTATGCAGACAGCCAGGATCTGTAGTGTGGTCAGTTCCCTCCACCTCTGTAGGAGATGGCTGGTCTGTTGATTTTGTAGACTCAGACGCTTGCGAGTGAAAATGGAGGTTCTGCTAGTGGGCGGGTGTGTTCTTCTACTGACGAAGAAGAGGATGGCAAGGCAGTGTCTTCTGGCCTGGTGGGCCTGAATCCAGGATTGACTGCCCTTTCCTGACTCCTTATAGGTCAGCTCCCTATGTGCCGATCCAAGATCCACATTTTAAAACTGGGAGGGCCACGGACCAAATGTGGGAGCTGGTGGATGAAAAGTAGGAGTTCTACTGCTAAACTATAAAGAGCCATACCGTTTTCAAGCGGGGAAGAAGAGACGTTTGCTTCGCCAGGAATCGGGGGGGGGGGATCCCCAGCACGCACGCAGGTACACAGATGCAATTTTACAGGATTAGGATTAAAGCAAAGCTTCCAGCTTCAAAACAAGGCGTTTGGGCGAGTCGCCGGACCTTAGCTGATGGCAAAGGAAGGCCGGAGAGGCCACGGCGATACTTTAGATGAGGGATAAGGAACCTGCGGCCCGTCAGATGATCTGGATCCCAAGTCCCGTCATCCCCATGCTATGTGGCTGATGGGATATGGAGTCCAACAAGAGCCAGCTTCCCCAACGCTGCTTTAGAGACAAGGGAGGGCAGCCTTCATGCGTTGGACTGGGACAAGGTCGCTTTGCCCAAGCAGGCGCCTTCCAAATGCCAATGGCCATGCTGGCTGGGGATGGTGGGACTTGCAGTCCAACGCATCTGGAAGGTGCCCGGTTGGGGCAAGCTGGGTTCATTTCGCAGTGTGTTACCTCCGTCCGACGACACTTTGCAGCGTTGGAATTCACTTCCAAGGTTTTGGGGCGGTTGTTTTTAAGGCAAGGGGAACGCTCAGAGGTGGGACTGCCGGAGCAACACCCTCGCCACTGGGACACCCCTGAGGAGGCCATCAGAGGCGATGCACTCCCTTGCAGCCTGTCGTCCCTCATCAGAGAGGGAGAGCGCCTCTAACACAGATGCTCCATTTAAGTTCTCATGGGAAACAGCTACTGACAGGGTCCCGGCCCAAAGGGTAACCTAAAAATTACCCTGGATAGGTAGACAGCCCTTATCCCCCTCCGTGTATTGACCCAACCAAGGGGTGGGTGGCCTGCCAGATGCTGTTGACCTACAACCCCAATCATTCCACTCTATCGGCCATGCTGGCAGGGGTGGACCGAGTCCTACAAACATCTGGAAGAGAGGGGCGCACCGGGGGGGGGCGGCATCCCTAGAACCATTCAGAGAAGCCGCTCACACCACGCCTTTGAACAGAGGGCCTCGGCGCTTGTAACGGGGAGCAGCTACGGCTAAGGAAGGGTAAATTCTAAAAACGGGGGAAACCGGACGCCGTGCCCGTTACGTACACTTTGACAGGCTCCTTGATGCCTTTGCCATGTAGGCCGAGGCCCAGTCCTTCTTGCCAGCCCATTCTCTGGAGCATCTGGAAGCCGATGTTGTTCTGGTTCAGTCTCTTGTTCCGGAATTCCAAGTCCTTGGATTTCTGTTGATATCGAATAAAAAGACAGCTAGTCATCATATACAAAAACGTTAAGGACATCAGAAGAGCCCTGCTGGATCAGACCAAGGGTCCATCAAGTCCAGCGCTCTGTTCACACAGTGGCCAATCAGCTGTCGACCAGGGATGAACAAGCAACTGGTGCACACAGGCTTACTACACCTCAGATACTGGAGGTAGCACATTTATTTATTTATTTATTTATTACATTTCTATACCGTCCAATAGCCGGAGCTCTCTGGGCACATCAGGGCCAGTAGCCATCGATCGCCTTCTCCTCCTCCAGGAATTGATCCAACTCTTTTAAAGTTATCCAAAAAGTTAAGCCTCTACCTGTGGCCTGAAGTGGTACAAGCCCCGATGCAAGTTGAACGTAGATCTTGGCCTCCCTCCCGAAATTGCAGCAAAATCTAAAAGGCGTGGAACTTGTTCCCACTCTGGCCTGTGAACCAACTGGGTTATCTCGCCACCGGCCACACAGAGGATGGGTGCAAGGCAAGCATCACCGGGGGGGGGGGGGGGGGAATGCACACAATTTGGGCCTTTTACCTTCTTGTTTTTATACGTGGAATAGCCACTTGGCCGGTCGTAGGGGATCCGGACCGGGTCGTGGACTGAAAGGCAGAAACGAGAAGCCCAAAGTCAACCAGGTACCAAACAAATTATAATAATGTATTATAATAATAATAAAATGTATTTATATAGCGCTTTCTGACAAAGCGCTCTACATAAAGCAGGCCAGCAGTTTACAAACGTACACTCAATAATCCTAACAGAAGACCTTAGCTGAATCAAAGACTATAACGATAAAGAATTAGAAATGAACATACATACAAAATACGTAGCGGCCACTGCAAATGTACAATATTGAATGCACAACTCAGGATTTGAAAACTGCCCCCGCCCCCCCCCCCGACATCTAGGGAGCCTCAGGGGATAATGCTCCCCATTGCAGCCCCCTCCGGCCTCTTGAACCCACAAATTGGCCTTGGGTGTGACGGCCCGGACTCCCTCACCTGGATGGGGGTCTCCGGCATCTTATGCTCAACGCTACCTGCACACAGGGCTGACAGCAGCTTAGGGCTTTCTGGAGGAGGCCTGCTAAAGTCTGGCCATCTGCTGCTCAAAGCCCTAGGGCTCAGCCTCTTCTCCCACGCTGCTCTGCCATGGTGGCTCAGACTCCTCCCCACGTCCACTCACCTGTTCTTTTCCTCGCTGTATCTTACTGGCTCCTCTGAGGTCAATGCAGATGCCGGCCCTGGGCTGCCTGCATCCAGCATTGTGCTGTCCCCGACGCGTCCCGACCCTACAATGTCCCTACGTTCCCCTGGTAGCCTTCCCTGGGATGAGAAAAGGCCTGAGCCCACAGAAAGGGGAAATCCATCTCATGGACATCATTGCCCAAATGGCTAGGCTCGTTGTAGGATATACTACAGTTGAGGCTTGACTGAAACAGTTCACTTGTGTACACTGTTGATTCTATTTGAGGGTGATAAAAAACAGCCAGCCCCACTTCATAAACGTTTTTTTTTACACGTACAAGCCTAGATTTTGGGCCACTGAAGAGGGCCTTCTGGTCGGAACGCGTCTGGCCGTTAAAAAAGAGAGCACTTTTTATCAAATCATTGGATGTTCAATTTAGAAATACAAGTGCTTTTATGTGAAAATATTGTCCGTCTTAATTCACTTGCCTTGTATTAAGTTTTGTACTTTTAACTTTTGTTTTTATGAGCCGTTTGCATTCGGTTAAGGCTAGTACCTTTTTGTGTGTGAGTTTCTTCTCCTGCCCAACAGCAATTTTTAAATGACGGTTATTACTAATGTCGAGGAGTTCTGACCCGCCGTGAAGAGCAGTCTCAAAACAATTCATACACAAATACGGAACTCCATAACAGAACAGAAGCTCGCCCCAAACCAGTATAAACTGGGAGCGCATCTCCCTATATATGCCTACCCGAGATTTGAGATCTGTTAGAGGAACCCTCCTCCGCGTCCCACCAACGCGAGACATATGCTATGGTGGGACATGGGACAGGGCTTTCTCTGTGGGGGCACCCTGGTTGTGGAATACCCTCCCCTTGGAGGCCTGACGGGCGCCGATGCTGGCTTCAATTCAGCGCCAAGTTAAGACATGGCTTTTTAACCAAGCCTTTGAGGGCTAAATTCTCCATTGTTACACATTGTTTTAATTGCTTTTTTTTTAAAAAAAAATGCTGGTTTTAATTTGCCAATGATTTAACACGGTTTTTTAGCTGTGTAGATTATTTATGTTTACACTGTTCTGGTTTTATCTGTACGTCGCCCTGAGACCCCAAAGTGATATAGGGAGGGATACAAACATTTTAATAAATAAATAAACTGACCAAGAAACCAACCACAATCAGCTTAAAAGTAAAAAGTAAAATAAAAACCTGACGGTGTGCCCAAAGACCTTCTTCTTACCCCACCGTAGCACCTAGAGACAGATTGGTACGAGTACTGGAAAACTTTGGTATTAAAATCATAAGAGAGAGAGAGAGATTAGATTAGCTAACAAGCCAGCCAGCTCCTCACCTTTGGGTTCATCTATGAGGCAGATTCTCTTCGACGCTGGGATCAGGCCCACTTTCAGAGATCTGCTGCTGATCCTTTTGCGCCTGAAGTGGCTGCCACAGGCGGATTCTTGGGCGGAGGCGTCCGGGCCAGCGCCCTCGGACATGGCCTGCCCTTCGTCGCCTCCGCCCTCCTCTTTCGACGCCGGTCCCTCTTCCAGGAGGGAGTCGTCTGCCTCCTCAGTCAGCCCTGCGGCTTCCTCCTCTTCCTCCATTTCAGCCTCGTACTCCATGTTCTCCCAACCAGCCCCCGCAGCTCCCAAGCCCTCGCCGATCTCCGCCCCCCCCGGCACGCCGCTGAAGTTGATGGCGGGGCACAGCTCACGGACTTTCAGGCGGTAGAACTTGAAGGCGGCGCTCTCTTGGTCCTGCAGGAACCTGAGGGAGGGTTGCGGGGCTGCGTTAGGACGCCCGAGGCCTCGCCTCCTCTCCAAGAAGACCCACACCAGATCAAAACGAAGCCCACCCCCGGACGCTGGCCCAATCTGGTCTCACAACCACGCTGCAAGGCAGGTTAGGCAAAGAGTGCGTGGCCGGGCCCATGAGTGAGCTTTGTGGCCGGCGCAAGGATTTCGACACTAGAGGAGGGAGAAACGTCAGACTTCCAGGAAAAAGTTGCCAGACTAAACTCAGAGGAAATGGCCAAGGGTCCCCTCTTCTAGGCCCAAACCGTTTTAGGCTGGCACACTTCCTCCATCCCATTCCTGCACGTGCGAGGGAAAGAGCTCAGGCACTCTTGATTTTGGCTAGGGGCAAACCACGGTTTGTCGTTTCGTGTGAACACAGTCAACCATGGTTTGCCCACAAGCCAACATCCCACTCTGTCATTTGACCACCAGTTGGCAAGCAGAACCAGGACTGCGCAAACCAGACATCCATCAAGTTTGGACGCAACTGGAAAGCCCAGGTCAGCCTTCAAGGGTTTTGTTATGGAAAACAAGGGTTTGCCACAATGTGAAATCAATCATGGATTCGACCAAAGGGGAGGCGACCCTGGATTTAATTTAGCTAAATTAAAAGATTAAATCCAGGGTGACCAGAGGGGAGGCGACTCTGGATTTAATCCTAAATGGTGTCACCCAGGACGTGGTATGAGACGTAAATGTTGAACCAATTGGTAACAATGACCACGCTGCTATCAGATTCAATATATATTTAAGTGGGAAACTGTCCACCTTAAAGCATCCCTGACAAATGGCTGTCCAGCTGCCTCTTGAATGCCTCTAGTGTGGGAGAGCCCACAAACTCCCTACGTAACTGGTTCCATTGTTGTACTGCTATAACAGCCAGGAAGGTTTTCCTGTTGTTTTGTCATACCGCCCTAACAGTCAAGAAGTTTTTCCTGATGCCCAGCTGGAATTTGGTTCCTGTGACTTGAGCCCATGTTTCCATGTCCTGCACTCTGGGAGGATGGAGAAGAGATCCTGGCCCTCCTCTGTGTGACAACCTTTCAAGCATTTGAAGAGTGCTCTCATGTCTCCCCTCCATCTTCTCTTCTCCAGGCTAAACATGCCCAGTTCTTTCAGTCTCTCCTCTTAAGGCTTTGTTTCCAGACCCCTGATCATCCTGGTTGCCCTCCTCTGAACACGCTCCAGCTTGTCTGCGTCCTTCTTGAATTGTGGAGCCCAGAACTGGACACAATACTCTAGATGAGGCCTAACCAGGGCTGAATAGAGGGGAACCAGTACCTCACGTGATTTGGAAGCTCTACTTCTATTAATGCAGCCCAAAATAGCATTTGCTTTTTTTGCAGCCACATCGCACTGTTGGCTCATATTCAGCTTGTGATCTACAACCATTCCAAGATCCTTCTCGCTTGCAGTATTGCTGAGACAAGGCTCTTCACATCTAATAACTGTGCTTTTGTTTTCTTTTTCACCGGCGTAGAAACTGGGCATTTATGCTTATTAAATTTCATTCTGAGAAAGGGAGGAAGTGGCAGAGGAGAGAGAAAATGGTGGCAGAAAGAGGTGTGTGTGCATAAGTTCAAGCACCCCCTCAGCCATGAAGCTCACTGGGTGACTTTGGGCCAGTCATGGACTCTGAGCCCAACCTGCCTCACAGGGTTGTTGTGCGGATAAAATGGAGGAGGAGGTGGGATATACATGTAATACAGATGAAAGAGGAGAAGGACTCACCACAGATCTGGGTTATCCGCACTGTTATCGATGCTAAATTGCTCAATTTCTGGGCCCACCTCAGCCACAAACTCGGCCAACTTCTGAGCAGTGTCCATAGTTTTGGGGTCCACTGGAAATAGGGAAAAAATACAGATAATAATAATAATAATATTTCTTTCCCACCTCTCCATTTTGATTGAGGTGGGGAACAATAAGCAATAAAATACTTAAAACTGAATTAAAACATAATATACATTGTTAAAACACATCCTAAAAACCATCTTAAAAGCATCCTAAAATTCCACTGGGTAGGCCTGCCGGAAGAGATCAGTCTTTATAGCTTTCTTAAATACTAAAAGACTTTTAAGCTGATGAGTCTCCTCCCACAGTCTGGGAGCAGCAGAAGAAAAGGTCCTCTGGGTAACAGTTGTTAATCTAGTTTGTGCTAGCTGAAGGAGATTCTTCCCAGAGGACCTGAGTGTGCGGGGCGGATTGTACGGGAGAAGGCGATCCCGCAGGTAGCCTGGACCCAAACCATGTAGGGCTTTAAAGGTAATAACCAACGCTTTATACTTTGCCCGGAAGCTAATTGGCAGCCAGTGAAGGGATTTTAAGACTGGTGTGATGTGGTCACGCCTAGGTGTACCAGCGACCAGCCTGGCTGCCATATTTTTAACTAGTTGAAGCTTCGGGACTAGGCATAAAGGTAGCCCCATGTAGAGCGCATTGCAGAAGCCGAGCCTCGAAGTTACCAGCGCTGCACGACCGTCTTTAGGTTTTCCGACCCTAGGAAGGGGCACAGCTGGCGTATCAGCTGAAGCTGATATAGGCACTCCTGGCCGTCGCCTCTATCTGGGCTGTCATTTGGAGCGACGGATCCAGAAGCAACCCCAAGCTGGGAACACAGTCTTTCAGGGGGAGTGTAACCCCATCCAGACCCTAAGGTCATCCTCAGGGGTTCTTCTCCATGAGCCCCTGCCAAAGGAAGTGAGGCAGGGGGCTACCAGGAGCAGGGCTTTCTCTGCTGTGGCACCCCCGCTGTGGAATGAGCTCCCTAAGGAGGTTCGCATGGCACCTACATTATATGCCTTTAGACGCCAGGTGAAGACCTTTTGATTCTCCCAGCAGTTTAGCATCCTAGCCTTTTAACTCTGGTGTTTTAAACCTCTGCACCGCTGCTCGGTTTTATTCCAGTTGTACTTCTATATTGCGGTTTTCAGCTTCCACAGTTCGTGAACCGCCCAGAGAGCTTCAGCTATTGGGTGGTACGGAACTACAAAATGGAATGAAATGAAATAAATCCAGCGTTCACTCACCGTCACGGAACTGGGCCATCAAGGACTGGGAATTTCCCGGAACTCCCAGCAAGCGCTGAGTGCCTGAAACGTCGCCCTGGGACATCACCTCTTCTGGGTCGGGAGAAGAGGGGCCTGTAGAAGAGCCCCCTGGTGGCTGTTCCTTGAGCATCATCCCAGCGGACAGGAGGGTCTGGGTCCCAACGGTGCATTTCTTCACTCTCTTGGCTCTCGCCGCCCGTTGCAGGATTCCAGGCCTCTTCCCCCGGAAGAGCTTCTTCTTGATGCTTGCTATTTTCTTGTAATACAACAGAGTCCTCACGGTGTCCGCTGCCCGCTGCTCGGGGGTCTTCTCCTCCTTGGCTTCTTCCTTGACCTCCGTCATGAGCCTCCCCATCTCGGACAGCTTCAGCTTGTAATATTTGTACTCGAGGCTGTCTTCTTCATGCAGAAACCTGTTTGGTCCGGAAAAGGAACAGATGTTTGGCGAAGCGAACCCGACGCGCGTCGGGCGAAATGGACAGCGCCCACGAAAGCGTGTTCCAAAACTAAATTGGTCTTCAAGGGACCGCAAAACGCTTTGCAGTTTTAGCAACCGGGGGCAATCCTACGCGTATTTAGGCAAGGGGGGGGGGGAGAATTCCTACAGCTCCCAACGTTCCCCAGCCCATCAGAAAAAAGTTCTACAATTCGCAGCTTAACCCAGCCCAGCAGAAAAATACAGTGCTGTAACCATAATTTGCTATTCTTGACATTTCCTTTGTTACGAATGTGCTGGATTGCGAACGCTAATTTTGTTTCGGAAAGCAACAGCTTTTAAGTGAGGGCATGGCCCGTCTTCCAGCGGTGGGCGGAGCCAAAGGCAAAAGGGGCGTGGCCACAGCACTAGCCTATTTATGCTGAAGGCTCTTCCTGCCGGTCACCAGGCCTTAGGAGGAGCACCTCAAACCTTTTACCATGTGGGGAAAGGCTGCCAAACACAAGGGGATGTCGTGGTGGGAATTGTATTCCCGCACGTCTGGAAAGCATCGAATTGAGGAAGGCGAAAACGAGGGATTTACCAGTACTCCGGGTTGCCTTTCAACTCCCATTTCTGTCTTCCTGTCAGCATACCGGAAATCATGCGGTTCACCAGCTTTTCAATCGTCTCGACGACTTTTGGATCAGTACATTGCGGGACTGCGCAAAGAACAAATGCCAAACAGGACGGATGGATATATACATACATACGTACACGCACACACACGTGAACAACAACCCATAATACCAGTGAGAATGATCACGGGAGGTTCCCTTGCTAGCAAATTCATTCTAGCTCCTGCAATTGTACCTTTGAAGCTCATTTTCATAAGAGCCCAAGAAGTATCCTTTTGGATCCGATTCGATGGCCTCCTCCTCCTCCTGCAGGGATTCATCCACCCCCCTTTGAAAGCCATCCAAATTGGTGGCCATGACTACATCTTGTGGCAGTGAATTCCACAGTTCAACTCTGCGCTGCGTGAAGAAGCCCTTCCTTCGATCTGTCCTGAATCTCCCTGAATTTCAGCCAAAGAGCACAACGAAAAGGTAGGAACCATTGTGCCGGGGAGACCTGGGGCTGCATCGTGTGGAACAACATAAACCCACGCTTGTCATTTGGAAAAAGAACCAGCCACTCTAAGAAGAACCTTCGCTGCCTGGTCGCCTGGAGGCATTTTCTGCTCACTGCAGGCGAACAGGCAATTTACAAGCTCCGCATTATACCCTCCGGGGTTGGGGAAGGCTAAAATTGTTCTGATTTCATCTGTACGTTGCCTTGAGATGCCAGTGGTATAAGGCGGGATACAAACGTTTTAATAAATACATAATCTAAAAAAACCACTTAACCCCAAAACACTAAACTTTTCTTCCTTTAAATTTGCACGTGAGGAAAAACACACACCCAAATCTGTAGAACTTTCATTAACTGACTGAATGGCCTGGTTCAGACAACATGCTAAACCATGCTGTAAGCAGCATGGTTTAGCGTGTTGTCTGAATGGGGCCAATGTGGATAACAGCTCCAGTTATTCACGATAGCTGCATCTCAAGGACGAATTTGGCAGCGTGGTGCAATGCTTAGAGTACCTTCAGCCATCACAGACAACAGGTGGGAAACCCAAAAATATATTTCCAAACACCTGGACTGCAATAGGTTGGGGAATGGTGGGTTAGACTGTCAGACCTAAATTGGGGGGCAGGGAGAGAAATCAGGATTCAAATCCCAACCCAGCTACAAAACTCACTGGGTGACTTTGGGCCAGTCGCTCCCTCTCAGCCTAGCCTACCCCACAGGGTCGTTGCGGAGAATAAGAAGAAAGGCAGGATATGAATCTTTTTCTTTCTTTCTTCTATTTTAAACTCCCCTCCTACCCACAATCTTTCACCAACCTTCTTGAAATTCCCAGGTCATGTAAAACCAACGTTTCTTTCCGGCCCCTACAAATTTCAGGAAGATTGGCGAAACGCTTTTAGATTTTATCAATGTTAGAATGACCGACACTCGAATTACCCCCCTTTATAACGGCAGAATGCTTTCCTCTCCCTTTCGGACCTTAACGAAGTACTCGTGACCGTGTGTCCTTAAATGAAGGCTTCCTTACTCTTAATCTTGGGCCTGGCTTCCGGAACAATCTTGGGCCTGGCTTCCGGACCAGCGGTCGCCCTCTTGAGCCGCATGCGAGTTCCGCTTTTGTCTAGCCAGCTCCGCAAGGTCTCAATGTACTCCCTGCCGAACAGGGCCGACGTGTCGAAATTGGGGAACAAGGTGGGTGAAGGAGCCGTTTCGAAGACGCTGAGGGCTTCCAGGATCTTTTCCTGCCGGAACGCAGACGCCAGGGCGAACGTCTGGCCCAGGAGGGCCAAGGACTTGCGGCAAAGGGAGACGGTGGTCTCAAAAGCGGCGGCCATCTGGGCCCGGTCGCTGAAGCTACTGCTCTTGATGCTGAGCTCATAGGCGTTGCAGGCCATCAGCAGAGGGGTGCAGCCCCTCAAGAGGTAGTCCTGGATCCGCATCATGTAGCGATCGAAAGGCTTGATCACCTCAAAGAAGCTGTTCTTGGTCACGACCACCCGCTTCTCCAAAAGCAGGTTCAGGAACTGGCTGTCCACTTTGGGGGTCCGCAGCGCCGCGTGCTGCAGGAACCGGACGCTGGACAAGCAGAAGTCTTGGTGTTCGGGCTTCAGCGAGCACTTGAAGGAGGCCAGCATCTTGGCGCAGGTCTCCGTCTCCAGGGTGAAGAGCACCCGGAAGAGCTCGGAATATTCCGGGTCCCTCTTGATCTCGTGAAAGCCGGCCCATTTGATGATTTCGACCCCGAAGGTGGAGAAGATATCCGAGGAGTCCACGAGATCTAAGTTGGGCTCTTCCTCCCCGGCGTACCCCAGGGGTTTCAGGTGGCTTTGCGGCAGGTTGCTTCGCTGTATCGCTAGATTCGGCCGCAGGTTCAGCTGGGGGCGGTGAGGAAGCACGGGTCTCGGCTTGGGCGGGTCGATGGGGTCCACCAGCGAATCATCGGCCAGGGACAGGCCTTTAGCCACCCACTTCTTGATGGGCGCCGCCATGTCGCCCTTGCTGTGAGCCAGGCCTCGCTCCTTCCCCCACAGACCCCTCCCCCTTCCAATGGCCAACGGGGGGCTGAATTCTCTCTTGGGTTCGAGGCTGTACTCCAGCTCGTAATCCTGACTCCGTGGGGCCCTGTAGTCTTCTTCCAAAAGCCCCGGGGCCCTGAAGTCGGCCAGCAGGTCTGGAGATTCGTAGTCGGCCTCACGGCGCCTGGCAGGCTCTCGGGACGGGAGGTGTCTGTAGTCCCGTTCCCGCGAAGCTGGGCGGACGTAGTCCCGCTCTTGTCGAGGCGGCTCCGCGAAATCCCTCTCCGCAGAGGACGAGCGGCCGTAGTCCCGTTCGCGCAAAGGCGCCTGGCTGTAGTCGCGGCTCCGCGGAGACGGCTGGGTGCAGCTCTTGCCAAAGTAATCCTCCTCCTCGGCGACGTGGCTGCTGGAACTGTACGAAGGCCGTGAATAGTCGTCCCAGGGTTCTTCTCGCCAGTCCCGCTGCACGTACTTCCCGCCGCCGTGGAACTCCTCCTCTTCCTCCTCCTCCTCGTACTGGGCCCGCGGAGCTGGCCGTGCGTGAACTGAAAGGAGACACAGAAGACAGAAACTGCTCACTGAAGGACTGAGGTTATAACTCCCACCCCCATCCCAAAAACGGAGTTGAAACGCGAGAGGTAGGATTGGCCCAGAGGCCTGCAGCTCTCAATAAGAATAAGCCCGCTGACGCAGACCTTCTTGGAAAAGCCCTTCCTAAGACCCCTCCTCGGCACTTCGGTTAAATTGTCGTGAGGCCCGTTTCTGACTATCATCTTGTTTTGAGAGTCCTTATGGCTGGTTTTGCTTTTACGGGTTTGGACCTCTTCGGCAGGCAACTAGCGATGGGGCAAAAATGTGCCTGGGCCCGGTGGATTTTCAACCCGCCGCTGCTGCAGGTCCAGGTGGAACTCAATTAAGGCCCCATCTGTGTGAGGGGAATGGAGAAGGGTTCCCCCCTTTCTAGTCTAATGGCATCTGCCATTAGAGTGAAAGGGTTCTTTCCTTCCACTGTAATGGCGCCCGCCATTAGACTAGAAGGGGAAAACCCTTCTCCGCACCCCTCCCATGCCAATCAGGACCTGAAAGGGCCTCTTAACACTTGGGGGGGCAGGGAAGGAAAGCATGATTTCCGGGGCTTCCAGAAAATGCGTAATTCTCCCGGCATGCTAATGTCGTACCAGGGGAATTGCGCACTTTCTGGAGGCCCCAGACTTGCGCACTGCTGAGCACTCCGCTGGGCCATCCGGGCAGCCCTCGGTGAACCCGTGGGGCAGGTGCCTGTGAGTTCGTCATGGCCTACATCCCGCCCAGTTCGCAAACTCATGTATGATTCTTATTCCTTAGATTTTTTTTTTTTATTGCATTTCTATACCGCCCAACAGCCGAAGCTCTCTGGGCTGTTTACAAAATGAAGACAATTCAAGTATAAAACAACAGTATAAAACCGTAATATAAAACACAACATAAAAGCACAACCAAGATAAAAACAGCAGCAATGCAAAAATACAAATTTAAAACATCAAGTTAAAATTAATTTATAGATGGTTAAAATACTGAGAAAATAAAAAAGGTCTTCACCTGGCGTCTAAAGGAATATAATGTAGGTGAAAAGAATATAATGTAAATGCCTTTCTAAAAAAACAAACGAACAAACAAATAAAAAGACCCGAAGCAACTTAACAACAAAAAGAAAAAGTTAAAGTAGCTAAAAATAATCAGCAGTAAAATACCACGATACATTACATTATATTCTTTTAGACGTCAGGTGAAGACCTTTTTACTCTCTCAGTATTTTAACAGTCTATAAATTGATTTTTACTTTGCTGTTTTACATTTGTATTTTTGCATTGCTGCTGTTTTTATCTTGGTTGTGCTTTCATATTGTATTTTATATTATGGTTTTATACTGTGGTTTCGAATTGTCTTAATTTTGTAAACCGCCCAGAGAGCTTTGGCTATTGGGCGGTATACAAATGCAATAAATAAATAAATAAATGTTGTAAAACAACTAAATCATCAGCAAGGCGATAAAGAACCCACCATATGCCGGCAAATGCCTGGGTAGAGAAGAAAGTCTAACCTGGCATCACAAGGGTAACAATGTTACCGCCAGGTGGGCCTCACTGTGAAGAGCATTCCAAAACCAGGAGGCTACCACCAAAAAGGCCCTGTTCCTTGTTCCCGTCCTCCAGACTGCCCTTGGAGGAGGGACCCAGAGGAGAGTCACAGATGTTGATATAGCG
Source organism: Elgaria multicarinata webbii (assembly GCF_023053635.1). Classification (NCBI taxonomy): domain Eukaryota; kingdom Metazoa; phylum Chordata; class Lepidosauria; order Squamata; family Anguidae; genus Elgaria; species Elgaria multicarinata. Next base: position 10,613,729 of record NC_086193.1, on the reverse strand, counting down.
CCCGAGGGGTCTTGCAAGGGGTCAGGCGTATAAAGGCCATCATTTTGTCAGCGCTTACCTCTGAGTTGGTGGAGAGCCTCGTCGATGGGGTCGCTTCGGTCCAGATGGTACCGCTTCGCCTTGACTTGCATGATGGCGTCAAAAGACTCCCGCGTCATCCGTCGGGAAGCCATCTTGGCTCTGCAAGAAGAAACGGAGATGGCTCACAAAGACGGAAAGGATGTTCCTATCTGCTTGGGATTCATCATACTTCGTATATCCTGTCCCTCCTATGAAGGGCAGGGAAAGGCTTACATAGTTGCCTGGTCAACCATTCAGGGCCAGATCTGGTTAGCAGTAGTGAGTGGCCATGTCCACCTGAAACAGTAAGCCAGGATTTGGGGGAATCGAGTTGGAAGCGGCCTATAAGGTCATCGAGTCTTATCAACCCCCTGCTCATTGCAGGAATCCACCTCAAAGCATCCCTGACAGATGGCTGTCCAGCTTCATCTTGAAGGCCTCTAGTGTGGGAGAGCCCACGACCTCCCTAGGTCATTGGTTCCATTGTCGTACTGCTCTAACAGTCAGAGTATTTTTCCTGATATTTTGTCATACTGCTCTAACAGTCAGGAAGTTTTTCCTGATGTCCAGCTGGAATCTGGCTACTTGTCACTTGAGCCCGTTATTCCGTGTCCTGCACTCTGGGATTATTGAGAAGAGATCCTGGCCCTCCTCTGTGTGACAACCTTTCAAGGACTTAAGGAGTGCTATCATGCCTCCCCTCAGTCTTCTCTTCTCCAGGCTCAACATGCCCAGCTCTTTCAGCCTGTCCTCATAGGGCTTTATTTCTAAACCAACCAACTGTGCTAAACCAACGTGAATAAATTGGTTGGTTTAGCGCAGCAGTAGGCAGTGTGGTGTCTGTGGGCATTAATGGGTCCCTGGCCCACCAGCTGGGGTTGCTTCAAAGGACAGCGAGAGTCTTCAGCTCAAGAAGGTGCTGGAACAGATTTAGATGGTGATCCACAGTGTGAGTGAAAGAGATAGTGAGGATGAGATGGCTGTCAGTGGAAGCAAAGGGGGGGGGAGGGAGGGAGAGGAGTTTCAGTTCAGACAACACGTTAGTCAATGCAGTGTTTGTATCATTACTTTTTACATATTTTTATTACACCCTTTCTCCAAGGAGTTCCATCTTCCTTGCAAGGTTCTCCCTCCATCTTGTGATATCCTAACAACAACCTGTGAGGAAGGTCAGGCTGAGAGAGAGGCTCAGTTCAGCCGACACATTAGTCAAAGCAGTGTGAAAACTCCATTCAACAGTTGAGTTTCTAGGGGTGCGCCCCACAGAACATGTTCTAACTCTCACCGTTGTGAGACTGCGGGCTACCGTGGAGGTGAGTAAAATCCATCGTGATGTTTCATTGACAGTTCCTCCGCCCTATCTCCTCCCCATGGTATCCCATCAGCCATTGCTAGAAAAGAAAAAAACAATCCTGGCGGCTCTCCTAGAGTGGCACTTTCTCCTTTCGCCACTCTTGCCAGGGAACTCTGCAGCCCGTGGGAAAAGTCAACGCAATGGAAAACTCCACGGAGCCCTCCGCACAACGGTTGTGCAGGAACGCTCCTCTGCACAGCGTGGTGCTGTGATTTAGTGTTTTAAATGCAAAACTGAGGGTTTGGTGTGTGTGTTTTAACCTCAGAGTTGACAAGCCGTTTCGTTGTTGTTCTAACATCAGGAATGTCGTAAGCACTTTAGATCTGTCAGCTTCACAACTGGAGCAAGGCTCCCCCCTCCCCTTAAAATCATTAAGAGGACTTCCCGGATTCCACGCCCTGCCAGGCTAAAGCTGGCAGGATGGGCGGAGTGACAGAGGAAATTGTTGCCTCCCTGTCTGTCAGACCAAGGGTCCATCTAGCCCAGCACTCTGTTCACACAGTGGCCAACCAGCTGTTTACCAGGGACCCATAAGCAAAACACAGTGCAACAGCACCCTCTAACCCATGTTCCCTAGCAACTGGTGCACACAGGCTTACTGCCTTGGATCCTAGAGGTAGCTCACAGCCATCAGGGCTAGTAGCCCTGGATACCTTCTCCTCCTCCTCCAGGAATTGATCCCCCCCCTTTTAAAGCCATCAAAATTGGCTTTTTTTTCTGTCTGAACATGCTTTTAGTACTTCTATCCCATACTTGATGGCATTGTGCCTTAAAAGAATGACATAATATTTAGAAAAATCCAACATTCAAAGCAAAATATTAAGGTTACATGCTGGAACAACACATAAAAAGCTTGGAAAATATAAGACAGCGTTTCCTCTGCAACCAAAAACATCATAATGGTGGCACCAGGCAAACAAACTTCTCCAGGGAGGAGGTTCCATACGTAAGGCGCCACCTCCCAAAAAAGACCCTCTTCTTTTGCGTCAACACTCAGCTCACCTTGAGAAACGTGGGACTCTCCAGATGTTGCTGGACTGCATCTTTCATCATCCCCCACCATTGGCTATGCCAGCTGGGTCTGATGGGATTTGGAGTCTCACACGTCCCCAACCACTCCTGGCACCTGGAGAAGCCAGGCGAGGTTGCCAACTTACCAGGCTCTTCCTTGCATCTTTCATCATCCCTCACCATTGTCTATGTTGGCTGAGGCTGATAGGAGTTGGGCGCCTCACATCTGAGAGGGGAACACGTCTTCCCCAATGCTCCTGGCACCTGGAGGAGCTGGCCTCAAAAGCCAGGCGAGGTTGCCAACTTACCAGGCCTTTCATCATCCCTCACCATTGGCTAGAGTGGCTGGGGATAACGGGAGTTGGAGTCTCGCAACATCTGAGGGGGGGGCTACACTTCCCCATCCTCTTGGCCCCTAGGGAAGACGACCTCAAAAGACAGGCGAGGTTGCCAACTTACCAGGCTCTTCCTTGTATCTTTCAGCTTAATCCCAATGCCTTTAAACAAATAAGGCACCCGCCGGCTGACCACCCTGGAGAGGGGGAGAGAAGGGAAGCTACTCTTAAAAGGCAGAGGAGCAGGCCAAGCAGGAGTTTTGCCGGTCAGTTGGCAACCATGGCCTAGCCAAGATTTCCCCCCCTCCCACACCTCAAACGCGGGAGTTTACACGCACACCAGGCCGAATAAGAATTTAAAATCCTCCCCTTGCTTTACTTTTAAACCCAGAGCCTTACCCAACAACGCAAACCACGCTCAGCGGCCTCTCAGAAAGGCGGAATCCACTAAACTGCGAAAGCCTCCCTCGCGCATGCGCCTGGGGACAACCCGGCCCTTCTACCCAGCCCCTTTCTATGGCGGAGGTCGCGCGCTTCCTTCCGCGCATGCGCGAAAAACGGCACGCTCGTCTTCTCTCTCTCCGGTGAAGGTGTGTTTTTTTTCCCTCGTCCCCAACTCCTCAGATTCCCGGCCTGGGCGCATGCGCAGTAGGTGACGCGTGACTTTGCCCTAGCCTCGGCGCATGCGCAATAAACGACACTAGGTGAGCGGGAGGTTGTTCCTTTTTTCCCTTTGTCTCTCATGTTCCATAGTGGCAGCCGCACTGCCGCAAAAACAACACTTTGAAAGACTAACGAATTTATTATTTTCCTTTCAAGCGCATGCGCAGGAAAGCAAGGGCCGATAGGGCTTCTCAAATGCACATGCGCAAAACTTCCCTGACCCTTCCGACAGCTGCACCCCAACCGCCTTTTTACTTTTGTTTGCCTTTCCTCACACTAAAAAGAATTAACACCGAGGCCCAAAATAGCACAGCCTCTCTGTTTTCTTTTCTTTTCTACATCCCTCATTTAAAAAAAAAAGTGCTATCAAATGCGCATGCGCCTTAGCCAACGGGGCGCGCACGCGCAGTTGCCTGCGCCATACAACGCGAGCCTGGCGGTGCCGAGTTCGACGCATGCGTAGTGGAGCTTCCTTTGTGGGCGCCCAGCCGGCATTGCCATTGGCGGACTCTCGTTCCCAGTGTCACGTGGCGCGGGACGTACGGTGGCTGCGTGCGGCCAAAAGCACCCCGCCCCAGCAGCTGCTGCAAACGCGCATCTTCCTGAGCTCAGACCGCGCCTGGTTTCCTGGCAGCGGCGGGTTAGAGCGGGGGCGGCTACGGCAAGCGCCGGGGGACATTTCAGGTAAGCGGTGCGAACGGAGGGGAGCCCTTAACAGAGGCTTATACTCGGGGGTGTGGGTGTACTCTACACGTGCTCAGAGGTGCTTTGGTGTCGCTTTGTCTGTTTGTCCTTGCACCCAGTTAAGGGTGGAAGTGATGAGGAGGAGAAAAAGGAGGAGGAGGAGGGGGAACTCCATATATGCGCAGAGGCAAAGTTTACTCTAGTATTTCCCCCCAAACCCAAATACTCTAGTATCCCCCCCCCATCCCAAACTCAGGGTGTGGGTGTGGAAGCCAGGCAGTGGGTTTTATCTAGAAGAGGAGAGGAAAAGGATGCTCTTTGTACATGCTCAGAGGCACTTTCCCCTAACCTCGTCCTCTTCTCTTCTCTCCCTCTCCCCCCACTGACTACGCTGAGTCCTGACCTTGAGGTTTGCTGTGTTCAGTGATCCACCTTTTCCTTTAAGAAGCCATTTTACCCTATTTCCTATTTTTATTCTTACAACAACCCTGTTAGGTAGCTTAAGCTGAGAGGGAGGGTGTGTAGGTCACCCAGTGATAGGGTGACCCTATGAAGAGGAGGACAGGGCTCCTGTAGCTTTAACAGTTGTACTGAAAAGGGAATTTCAGCAAGTGTCATTTTTATGCATGCATCACCTAGTGAAATTCCCTCTTCATCACAACAGTGAAAGCTGTCCTCTTAACCAGATACAAAAGAAGGCAGGGCTCTTGCAGCTTTCACAGTTGTTACGAAGAGGAGATTTCACCACGTGCTGCATGCATACAAATGACATCTGCTGAAATCCCCTTCTCTATACAATTGTTAAAGATGCAGGAGCCCTGTCCTCCTTTCCACAAGGTCAGCCTAAGTTAAAGCTGCTCTAGCTATGCTAGAGTGACCAGTTCCAAAAGAGGGCAGGGCTCCTGCAGCTTGAACTGTTGTGAGGAAGAGGAGATTTCACCAGGTGCTGCATGCATACAAAGGACATCAGCTGAAATCCCCTTAAAGATGCAGGAGCCCTGTCCTCCTTTCCATAGGGTCACCCCACCCAGTGATGTCACCCTGTGAGCATCATGAACGATTGAAAATTTGAACTGGGGTTTCCTCGCTTCCAGATGAGGCTTTTATAGTACCTGCTCCCTGCCTCCTTCACAGAATTTTACCGGGATGGGGATGGAGTGTTTTGTCCTACAAAGCCCATCATCCCTTACCATTGTCCACGCTGGCGAGGGGCATGGGAGTTGTAGGGTGAAACATCGGGAGGGTCACACATTGGTCTAGAAGCATCCCTGGCCCTACAACTGGTGCGTGCTCCTTGGAGAATCTAGTTTCCCCTTTTTCTCGGTGCCTCATCCTAATCTCTGGGCAAAAATCCACTATTGGGATCAATATTTATTTATTTATTTATTTTATTTATTACATTTCTATACCGCCCAATAGCTGGAGCTCTCTAGGCGGTTCACAAAAATTAAAAACATTCGAAGTATAAAACAACAGTATAAAACCATAGTGCAAAATACAATATAAATTGTATTTGGAGGGAGAGCCTGTTCTTAATTTCTTTCAAAGACCTGCCAGAGCTCTGTCCTCTCTCTCTCTGTCTGGAAGTCAAATCCTCAGCCTCGAAGTCTTTTTTTCTTTCCACGCCTTAATCCCAACGAAGTGCATTTGTTTTTTTAAATATAAGGTGTAGCGTGCAATATATTTAGATTACAGCGTTTGTTGTGGTGAGGTGCTTCAAGGCAATGCCTTGTCTGCCTTCTTAGCAAGATTCTGTAATACGTTCATCGATGGCACTGCAGTGCGGTGGATTTTAAACCAGTGCTTGGTTGGGTTTTTAACCAACGATACACTGGATTTTGTGGATTAAAAATAAAAACCTAATACGAAAATTGTGTCAAGCATGTTAGAACAGGGGGCAGTGTACTCCTACACAGAATACCCTCATTGATCCTGTTCGGATGACACTCTAAACATTCTGGTTAAGCATTTTGTGCTAAACGTTATGGCTTGTGAACCATGACTTAGTGTGTCGTTTAAAGCGTTCCTAAATATGGTGGCGACATAACCGCGGTTTCAACACGCTCGCTAACCGTGTGCTGCAAACCCTGGTTTAGCGTGTCGTCTGAACACGCTCGTTGAAGTGAATGGGCCTAGTTTATGTAAGACTCCCATTGGATACCACCTTCTAGAAGGTGGAATACACCTTCCATCATCCCTGGCTGATGACCGTGCTGGCCTAGGTTGGCGGAAATTTCAAGTCCAGCCACGTTTTGGCAGGCTGGGGGATGCTGGAAATTGTAGGACTTATTTCTGTCTAAATGCGCATAGGATTGCACCCTAGAACATTCATTATGGTTTGGGGGATGGAGACTGTAAACCGTGAGCTCAGAGCGAAAATGAAACGCAGGAAGTACAAACAGTTTTCATTACGTTATTGACAGCCGCTACTCGTGAAAACGGTTGTTATTGATGACGTAGACAGTTTAGCATCGGGCAGCTGGTCTTCAATTATTTCTCTGTTGGCACAGAGAGTTTCTTAACCTGGTTAAAATATAGTATATGATTTCTTTTTTGCAAAGAGATCGAGGCACAAATCCTGTGTGTAAGAAGGATTTAAATTCTGTAGTCCGGCAGGTGTGTGCAAGCTGTGTGACTAGACAGTTTTGAAGATATTTCTGTGTCCACGAAAGCTGATACCAGAATAAATTTGTGTTCGTCTTTAAGAGGCCACGAGAGTCTTGGCTAACGCGACTCACCCCTTCTGGAAATTGATTGCAGCCAAACGAGACCTTTGTCTAAGGCAGAAATGCAAAAAACCCTGATATGTTTTAAGCATGATGGCGACCTGTTAGCGTTCATGTCCTTGTTTAGCTTGGGAAACGGGAGCCTTGATTTAAATCCGTGTTTCACGTCGGCCGTTTGCCTTGGCGACGCTAAAACCGTGACGCAGATCTGGAGCACAGATCTGCAATGAAGTCAGTGCCGGCGATGTTTCGCCGCTGTCGGGGAAGACGTTTCTCTCTGCAGTGACGACCTTCTGGTAGGGGCGTTCTGCCAAGAGCACCTCGGGTGTAAGCGCAGCGGATCGTTTCCCCAGGCCCTGATTTTGAAGCTTGTCCTGGAAAAAGCATCTCTGGGCTCTCACAGATAAAAAGCCGCACGGTGCTAGCATTGAAACGAAGGGCTGAGATATGAGGTTGCTGCCGTCAGCTCGACAGAAAAAGCGTTTCCTTTGGACATCCTCTCCCTTAACTGCAGCGGCTGTTCCTTCAGGCTGCAGCGGCTGGAAGGATGGGAATCCATGCTGTTGCATCAGCCAGCCGGTTCTTCTCCCCTCTCCAAACCATTTCTTTTCTAAGAACATCAGAAGAGCCCTGCTGGATCAGACCAACGGTCCATCTAGTCCAGCACTCTGTTCACACGGGCCGACCTGCTGTCGACCAGGGACCCACAAAGCAGGACACGGTGCAACAGCACCCTCCCGCCCATGTTCCCCAGCAACTGGTGCACACAGGCTTACTGCCCCGGATACTGGAGGTAGCATTTAGCCATCAGGGCTAGTAATCATGCATAGCCTTCTCCTCCTCCTCCTCCAGGAATTGATCCAACCCCCTTTGAAAGCCAATGAAATTAGTGGCCATCACTACATCTTGTGGAAGTGAGTTCCACAGTTTAACTCTGCGCTGTGTGAAGAAGTCCTTCCTTTGATCTGTCCTGAATCTCCCACCCATCAGCTTCATGGGATAATGACCCTGGCTTCTAGTATTTTGAAAGAGGGAGAAAAAGTCTCCCTATATCCACCTTCTCTACACCTGGCATCATTTTGTCCACCTCTATCATGTCTCCCCTCAGCCTCCTTTTTTCCTAGCTAAGCAATCCCAGCTGATGTAACCTTCCCTCGTAGGAGAGATCTTCCAACCCCTTAATCATTTGAGTTGCCCTTTTCTGCCCTTTTCCCACACCTTTTTTAGGTGTGGTGCCCAGAACTGTCCACAGTATTCTCAGTGTGGTCTCACCCTAGATTTGTATAAAGGCAGTACGGTACTGGCAGTTTGATTCTCAATTCTTTTTCTTATAATGACCTTTCTGACTCTCCTGACATTGGATGACCTGGCCTCTGGCGTTATGAGAAAGCGAGGCAAACACCTCCGTATCCATGTGTTGTTCCCTGGCCTCCATTTCAACACCCCGGCACCTAAACCGCTCTCCTATCTGCAGGCACTGAACCCGGACGTGGTTTCCAATCAATATGGCGGCTAAGCGGATTACCCAGGAGACGTTTGACGACGTGGTGCAAGAAAACATCCTTGAGTTCGGGATGGATCCGGAAGAGGCGGTGAACGAAGCTGTCCAGCAGTTTGAGTCTCAAGGTACGGGTTGGGTTTCTAAAACCAGCCTTCGCCAATCTGGGGGTGGGTGGGTCTCCATATCTTCAATATCTCAAGATTGGATTACTGCAACGCGCTCTATGTGGGGCTGCCCTTGAAGCTGCTCCGGAAGCTGGAGCTCGTGCAGAATGCTGCAGCCCGGCTGTTGTCTGGAGCTGCCCCTTTCCAGCATGGAACTCCTCTGCGGAGGGAACTGCACTGGCTGACTATTCGCTACCGGGCCAGGTTGAAGGTTCTTGTACTTGTGTACAAAGCCCTAAACAACTTGGGACCAGGATGCCTGAGAGAGCGCCTTCTCCCTTACCAACCTGCCCGGTCACTGAGGTCATCCGAGGGCCTGCTCCCGGTGGTCCCACATAGATCCATCCTCTGATTGGAGTCCACCAGGGGAAGAGCCTTCAGCGTGGTGGCCCCCCTCCTGTGGAACTCCCTGCCTCTGGAGGTCAGGCAGGCGCCAACCTTGTACTCCTTTCAGTGCCTCCTAAAAACATCTTTATTCCAAGAAGCCTTTCTTTAACATGCAGCCTCGGATTACTGTTATTGCTTCTTTTAAATTTTGTTTTAACTGTTTTATTCTGTTTTTATTTTCATTTTACCTTGTACACCGCTCCGAAATTTTTCAATGGGGAGCGGTATATAAATATTCTAAATAATAATAATAATAATAATAATAATAATAATAATTTTCATCAGTCCCAGCCAGGGAAGGGTGATAAACCCATGTGGAAGGCTATTCACATCAGGGCAGCGTGCCTGTTTGTTTCATTACTTTTTACATTACTTTTTTTTTACAACATCCTTTCTCCAAGGAGTTCCATCTTCCTTGCGAGGTTCTCCCTCCACCTGTGATATCCTCACAACAGCCCTGTGAGGTAGGTCGGGCTGAGAGAGGCTCAGTTCAGATGACATGTGAGTCAACGCAATGTGAAAACTCCACTCAACAAACTTCCATCCTATTTAGTTTTGCTCAGATGGAAGTCCTACTGTCCACATGGAATCATAGAATTGTAGAGTTGGAAGGGGCCTCTAAGGCCATCGAGTCCAACCCCCCACTCAATGCAGGAATCCACCCTAAAGCATCCCTGACAGACGGTTGTCCAGCTGCCTCTTGAAGGCCTCTAGTGTGGGAAAGCCCATGACCCTAGGTAACTGGTTCCATTGTCGTACTGCTCTAACAGTCAGGAAGTTTTTCCTGATGAGTCCGTCATTCCGTGTCCTGCACTCTGGGAGGATGGAGAAGAGATCCTGGCCCTCCTCTGTGGGACAACCTTTCAAGCATTTGAAGAGTGCTCTCATGTCTCCCCTCCATCTTCTGTTCTCCAGGCTAAACATGCCCAGGCTTGGCCTTCTCTGGGGTGGCCAAGCCGCCCCAGAGGTCCAGCACGCACCATCCTTGCAGGCTTTTAAGATGGCCTTAAGAACATTTTATTTTGCCGTGGCCTTCCCACAATGAGTGTTATCGCTGTTATTGTTATTGCTGCTTCTGTTGTTTTTATTGTTTTAACTGTGGGTTTTATTGCAGTCACGCTTTTGTTGCTTTTAATATTTTAAATACTTTACTCCTGTTCCTCTTTTATGTATGTTATGGTCGTGAGCCGCCTTGTAGGGGCCTCTGCGGCCAAGAAATGTTTTAAACAAGTAAAATTGGCTGTCCTGTTTGCGTGGCGAGGACAGCGATCAGGGAGTTTGGCTGAATCAGAGGCCGCTGGGCTCATTTCTGTGTCGCTCCTCTTTTTCAGGTGTGGATTTGAGCAACGTAGTGAAGGCGGCACCCAGCCCTGCCTCCGAGAACGGTCAAGAACAGAAGCACGCTATTTTACAGGTGAGGGAAGTGCTTGTGGCCACCCGGGAAAAGGACCAAACTTGCTGGATCAGGCCCACGGTTCCATCCAGCCCCAGTGTCCTGTTTCCCACGCCGGCTCTGGGAAACTCACAAGATCTGTGCTGGATCAGAACCGAAGCCTCTTTAAACTAGAGTCCTGCTCACGCAGCGGCCGACGAGACACCCCAACGGGAGGCTTGCAAGCAGGGCACGAGCGCATTTACACCCTCCGGATCATGTTCCCCAGCGTACTGCCTCCTGTGCTGGCAATGCTACAAACGAGAAGGATCTTGGAATTAATAATAATAATAATAATAATAATAATATATTTATTTATTTCGTATCCGCCTCTCCCTTTGGATTGAGGCGGGGAACAACATTAGAACAGGAATCAATACATCTTAAAAATTCATGATTTAACATTGATCTGGATAGGCCTGCTGGAAAAGGCTAGTCTTCAAAGCTGCCTTAAAATCACACAGAGAGTTAATATTACGAATCTCCTCCAGCAATCTGGGGGCGACAGAAGAAAAGGTCCTCTGGGAAACTGATGTCAGCCTAGTTTTAGCTGACTGAAGTAAGTTCACCCCAGAGGACCTGAGTGTGCGGGGCGGACTATATGGGAGAAGGCGATCCCGCAAGTAACCTGGACCCAAACCATTTAGGGCTTTAAAGGCAATGACCAACACTTTGTACTTTGCCCGGAAACTAATTGGCAGCCAGTGGAGTGATTTTAATGTTGGGGTAATATGCTTACCTCTAGGTGTACCGGTGACCAACCTGGCTGCCATATTTTGAACAAGTTGAAGTTTCCGAACTAGGTACAATGGTAGCCCTATGTAGAGCGCATTGCAGAAGTCAAGCCTTGAGGTTACCAGTGCGTGCACTACTGTCTTTAGGTCTTCTGACTCTAAGAAGGGGCGCAGCTGGCGTATCAGCCGAAGCTGATAGTAGGCACTCCTGGCCGTCGCATCTATCTGAGCTGTCAGTAGATCTCAAGCTGAATATGAGCCAACAGTGTGAGGCGGCTGCAAAAAAAAAAAGCAAATGCTATTTTGGGCTGCATAAATAGAAGTAGAGCTTCTAAATCGCGCGAGGTCCTGGTTCCGCTCCATTTGGCACTGCGACAAGCAAGAAAAGAGTTGATGATGATAATACTGTGTGTGTTCCAAGGCCCTGGAACTCCCTTCCCAGGGAGGCTGGCTGGCTCTGTGTTACACTTTCGGAGGCAGGCAGAAACGTTTTTGTTCCGGCAGGCTTTTGGAAATACTCTGCTCTGTGTTAATGTATCGGATTTTAGTTTTTAAAAAATGTTACCGTTTTTAAAGTTTTTAAATGTGTTTAATTTTACTGTGGGCTTCATTCTACTTTAGCTTTTGTAAATTTATATGTATATGTTTTAATTGTATATGTTTTAATCTTGTAAACCGACTTGAGTCCCGGTACTGGGGGAAAAGGCAGGAGATAAATAAATATAACTACTACTACTCAGTATCCCACTCCTCATCTGAAAAGGCTCCCGGGGTTGGCTTACATACGTACGATCAGCCAAACAAGACTGCTTCCGGCCTGGCGACTTATAATGTAGAAAGTTACGACATGCAAGGAAAAGGCGGTGGGAAGGGCAGAGGGGAAAAAAAAATAGCGCTGGCAAAAGGGCCTCATTGCTTCCACTCAAGGAAGTGAACCGGACAAATCTGTTACCCCTTCTTTTCCTTCTGTAGATCTTGGACTCCCTCCAGAAAGCCGTCATTGATGCTGAATCGCCCCAGGTGGATGAACTCCTGGTCGGCTTCGCCAAGCAGTGCCGTCAGGAGCTAGCTGTCCGGTACCTAGCGGCGCAGAAGGGCGCTTACCCTGCCGTCATGGCCGCTTGCCGGCTGGCGTCCGAAGACCGGTGCTCGCTTCCTAAAGCCCTCCACGCCCTCTCCGCGCTCCTGGACGGCCAACCCGATCTCCTCGATGCCTCTGGGCAGGAGCTGCTGCTGCGGGTGTTGCAGGAAAGCCGGGACGACGGTGACCTCACCCTCGCTGGGGTCCGTTGCGTCCGGTACGCCTGCCTGAAACACGAGCAGAACCGGCAGGACCTGGTGAAAGGCGGCGTCCTCCCGCTGCTGGCTGGGGCGATCGTCCGGCACGGGGACCGCGCCGACGTGGTCCGGGAGGCCTGTTCGGGGCTGAGGATCATGACCTTTGACGATGACATCCGGGTGCCTTTCGGCCACGCCCATGACCACGCCAAGATGATCGTGGTGGAGCACAACGGCTTGCGAATCCTTATAGAAGCTGCTAAAGGTAGAAGAACCTGCCTGCCCCGCCCTTAATTCAATATATTTATTTATAGTGGTTGCCAGTTAGTTTCTGGGCGAAGTATAAAGTGTTGGTTATCACCTTTAAAGTCCTGCGTGGTTTGGGTCCAGACTACCTGCAAGATCGCCGTCTCCCGTACAATCCGCCCTGCACACTCAGGTCCTCTGGGAAGAATCTACTTTAGTCTGCCAAAATTAGGCTGACATGTATTACCCAAAGGACCTTCTCTTCTGCTGCTCCCAGACTGTGGAACGACCTGCCGGAGGAGACTCGTCAACTTAACAGTCTTTTAGCATTTAAGAAAGCTATCAAGACTGATCTCTTCCGGCAGGCCTATCCAGGAGAACTTTAGGATGTTTTTAGGATGTTTTAACGATGTATATTATGTTCTTAATTCAGTTTATGTATTTTATATTCACTGTTGTTCCCCGCCTCAATCAAAATGGAGAGGCGGGTAAGAATAATAATAATAAATATATTTCTTACCCACCTCTCCATCCTGATCCAAGGCTAAACACCTTGCAATAAGGTTAACAACTTGCTAAAATGGTATTTCATCCAGTAAAGTTGGCATGATTCAATCATAGAATAGTAGAGTTGGAAGGGGCCTCTAAGGCCATCGAATCCAAACCCCTGCTCAATGCAGGAATCCACCTCAAAGCAACCCTGACAGATGGTTGTCCAGCTGCCTCTTGAAGGCCTCTAGTGTGGGAGAGCCCACCACCTGGGTATCTGGTTCCATTGTTGTACTGCTCTAACCGTCAGGAAGTTTTTCCTGATGTCCAGCTGGAACCTGGCTTCCTATAATTGAGCCCATGATTCCATGTCCTGCACTCTGGGAGGATCGAGAAGAGATCCTGGCCCTCCTCTGTGTGACAACCTTTCAAGTATTTGAAGAGTGCTATCACGTCTCCCCTCCGCCTTCTCTTCTCCGAGCTAAACCTGCCCAGTTCTTTCAGTCTCTCCTCATAGGGCTTTGTTTCCAGACCCCTGATCATCCTGGTTGCCCTCCTCTGAACACGCTCCAACTTGTCTGCGTCCTTCTTGAATTGTGGAGCCCAGAACTGGACGCAATACTCGAGATGAGGCCTAACCAGGGCCGAATAGAGAGGAACCAGTACCTCACGCGATTTGGAAGCTAGACTTCTATGAATACAGCCCAACAGAGCGGTGGGCTGGATGGACCATCGATCTGATCCCAGCACGGCACTTCTTAGATTCTTCATGATACCTTTTGCAACTATTTTGCAATATTTTGCAACTATTTTGCAATATTTTGCAATATTTTGCAACTATTTTGTAATAGTTGGTGCTTGATTTCATGTGAGATGGGGGAGAAGAGGGATGGTATGTTCAAGTTCATTTTGTTTTCTGTGTTTAAATTTTAAAATAAATAATATATGCGGAAATAATATTTGGGTGGGGGAAGAAGGTCAGGAGGAAAGGATGTATACCCATCTAGTGAAGCTTGCCTCCTTGCAGGCAAGGACTTTTGAGGTGGGTTGCAACAAAATAGATCATAAAAAAAAGAAGAAAGGAAGAAAATTGCATTTGTATATAGTATAACTCCATGGCTCAGAAGGATCCATTTCAGTCAGCTACAGTTTTCTGGGAAAAGTGGATTATGCATAAAATTCCCCCAAAGCAGACCCAATATCTGCCATATATGTGTCCATTTGCAAGTGGCTTCTATATACCAACCTTTCAAAAGTTGATAGTGTTGTGATGTTCTCAGTCCATTGCGTTATAGGTGAGTGTTTATCCTTCCCGTGGTGTAATGATAATAATTTATTTCTTACCCGCCTCTCCGATTGGATCGAGGCGGGGAACAACAACAAGCATAAAATATCTAAAATACTGATTAAAAACATCCTAAAAGCATCCTGAAATTCCACCAGATAGGCCTGCCAGAAGAGATCAGTCTTGATAGCTTTCTTGAATGCTAAAAGACTGTCAAGCTGACGAGTCTCCTCCGGCAGGCCGTTCCACAGTCTGGGAGCAGCAGAAGAGAAGGTCCTCTGGGTAATGGTTAATGGTATCAGTATTTGTCAAAAGGGCACAGAGAATCCATTCACGCTGACCATGTATTAACTTCCTAGAAGCAAGTGAATAACTTGGAAAAACGTGCACATCAGTAAATATTAAAGAGTGTTCCAATACAATGTTTATCCATATAATAACTTTCTCCCCAATAGAGGTGACTGTTGGGTGTTTCCAATACGCATGAATCCGTGCTTTTTCGACGCTCTCCTGGAACTGCACTGTACACGCAGTCCTGCAATTATCCATCAGTCCATCTATTTCATTTCTCTCTTTCTCCCCGCTCAGCTTTCACTGATGACAGCAGCGTTTTGAGTGAAATCTGTGCCACCCTGGCACGCCTATCTGTCCGAAACGAGTTTTGCCAGGAGATTGTGGACCTCGGAGGCTTAAACTTCATCGTGGCGCTCTTGGCAGACTGCATCGACCACCAGGTATTACTTTAGAACACAGAACCGATGTTCAAAAGGGTCTTGATAGGTTAGAAAAGCAGGCAGGAAAAAGAACCAGAATGAAATTTAAAACTGACAATGGTTAAATTATAGCACAATGAGGAAAGGAGGCCTGATGCCCTCCAGGCACTTTGCATTCCAACCCCAGCCATTCTGACTGTTGATCTTGCTAGCTGGGCCTGATGGGAGTTGTAATCCTAGAATAGTAGAGTTGGAAGAGGCCTATAAAGCCATCGAGTCCAACCTCCTGTTCAATGCAAGAATCCACCCTAAAACATCCCTGACAGATAGTTGCCCAGCTGCCTCTTGAAGGCCTCTAGTGTGGGAGAGCCCACAACCTCCCTGGGTAACTGATTCCATTGTCGTACTGCTCTAACAGTCAGGAAGTTTTTCCTGATGTTTTGTCGTACTGCTCTAACAGCCAGGAAGTTTTTCCTGATGTCCAGCTGGAATCTGGCTTCCTTTAACTTGAGCCCATTATTCCGTGTCCTGCACTCTGGGAGGATCGAGAAGAGATCCTGGCCCTCCTCTGTGTGACAACCTTTCAAGTATTTGAAGAGTGCTATCATGTCTCCCCTCCATCTTCTCTTCTCCAGGCTAAACATGCCCAGTTCTTTCAGTCTCTCTTCATAGGGCTTTGTTTCCAGACCTCTGATCCTCCTGGTTGCCCTCCTCTGAACACGCTCCAGCTTGTCTGCGTCCTTCTTGAATTGTGGAGCCCAGAACTGGACGCAATACTCTAGATGAGGCCTAACCAGGGCCGAATAGAGAGGAACCAGTACCTCTCGCGATTTGGAAGCTATACTTCTATTAATGCAGCCCAAAATAGCATTTGCCTTCCTTGCAGCAATATCGCACTGTTGGCTCATATTCAGCTTGTGATCTACAACAATTCCAAGATCCTTCTCGTTTGTAGTATTGCTGAGCCAAGTATCCCCCATCTTGTTACTGTGCATTTGGTTTCTATTTCCTAGATGTAGAACTTGGCATTGATCCCTATTAAATTTCATTCTGTTGCTTTCAGCCCAGCACTCCAGCCTGTCAAGATCACTTTGAACTTTGATTCTGTCTACCAGGGTATTAGCTATCCCACCCAATTTTGTGTCCTCTGCAAATTTGATCAGCGTTCCCTGCACCTCCTCATCCAAATCGTTAATAAAAATGTTGAAGAGCCCTGGGCCCAGGACTGAGCCCTGCAGTACCCCACTCGTTACCTCCCCTCATCCAAAGCATCCGAAGGAAACAACCTTCCTTAATTTTGTCGTAGTGTATGATCTCAGTTTCCTGCATCTGCCTGAGCGTTACTTTAAAAACAAAAACGCCTTCATTTGTAAATTGTAGGAGCTGGTGAAACAGGTACTCAGTGCCATCCGAGCCATCGCGGGCAATGACGACGTGAAAGATGCCATCGTGAACGCCGGAGGGACTGACCTCATTGTGTTGGCTATGAGCCGCCATCTTGGAAGCCCACAGGTAAGTTGAGAGTAGGGTGGGAAAAGGCTGACATAACTATGAGAAGCCCATCCTTGTAATAAAGCCTGCTCTTGTCAGTTAAAGCCTGCGAAAATTCTACTCACTGTATTAGGCTACACAGGTCTCTTTGCAGCATTTTGGAACTCTGTGAAGTCTGTATTTCTGCTCACTAACAAACTCACTATATGGATTTACCACCCACGCGTGGCCAATGCGTCCTTCTTGAAGTGTGGTGCCCAGAACTGGACACAGATTTAGGCCCCTGGGCCTTTCCACTTCTGGAGTAACGGAAGGAATGAGGGCTATAGGAATGAAATTGGATGAAATCCGCCCTTGCCCTTGAGAGGGCCTTTTCAGTGGAGGCCCCCATGTAGGTCTCCCGACATGGACCTTCCCGTTCACTGCGCCCAACATCTAAGGTCCTACTCCGAGTGCCTACTCCGAGGGAAGCAACAAGGGAGAGGGCCTTTTCAGTGGTGGCCCCCCAATTATAGGCATTGGCTGCCTGTACATTTCTGAGCCCAATTCCAGGTGCTGGTTCTAACCTATAAAGCCTTACACAGCTTGGGATCACAACACCTGACGGAACGCCTCTCCCGACATGAACCTACCCATACACTGCGCTCAACATCCAAGGTCCTCCTCCGAGTGCCTGCTCCGAGGGAAGCTCGGAGGATGGCAACAAGGGAGAGGGCCTTTTAGGTGGCGGCCCCCCCAATTATGGAACGATCTCCCTACTGAGGCCCGCCTGGCGCCAACATTATCTTTTCAGCGCCAGGTCAAGACCTTTCTCTTCTCCCAGGCATTTAACATTTAACAATGCTAAGTTTGTTTGTTTTTAACGGACCCCAGAACTGTTGTTGTTTAAAATAGATACTGTTTTATACTGTTGTTTTTATATTTTTGATGGTTTTAAATTTTGTATACTTTTTTTAATGCCCACTGTTTTTAACTTTTGTAAACCGCCCAGAGAGCTTCGGCTATGGGGCGGTGTATAAATGTAATAAACAAATAAATAAATAAGATCTGGATTCCTGGGGAGATAGAGAAAGCACAGGCCCCGCTAGGCCTGCCATAAACCCGGGGTTTCCTGTTTTGCAACCGGGGCTGGTTTTCGCGAATGGCTTCACCATGGAGACCCCCCGACTTTCTCCGCCCGCCCCCTTTCCCTCCCCAGGTGTGTGAGCAGAGCTGCGCTGCTCTGTGCATGCTGGCGCTGCGTAAGCCGGAGAACTGCCGGGTCATCATGGAGGGCGGCGGGGCCCTGGCGGCTTTGCAGGCCATGAAGATGCACCCCCGGGAAGTCGCCGTGCAGGTACTGTGGGCTTTTCCTTGGGAGGAAATGGCGGTCTCTGCCCCGAAGCCTGCCCTGCTATAACTACGGCTACCATTACATCGAGGGTGGGCATCCGTAGGAAATCCGGGGGGGGGTCGCCCCCACAAACAAGCCCACCCACCCACCCCGACGTGGGCCGCACTCCCCCACTCTGCAGTGCTGAAAATCGCCTCCGCTGCATCTCCCGTCCTGCCGACAGCAGCCCGACAGGACATAGGAATCTCAGAAGCCCCGAGATCAAAGGCTTTCGTCTAACAAGCTTCAGCCCAGTTGGGTTGTGGTCTAAATAAATTAATATAAATAAACAAAGGAATCATAGAATAGTAGAGTTGGAAGGGTCCTACAAGGCCATCAAGTCCAACCCCCCTGCTCAATGCAGGAATCCACCCTAAAGCATCCCTGACAGATGGTTGTCCAGCTGCCTCTTGAATGGAACAAGGACAACTAAAGTCGCTTGTTCCAGTGACACCGATTTGAATGCTGTGCCCCGTCACCTGTTACCACCAGAAGCCATTCCACCAGCTTTGCGGAAAGCCTGGATTATTTTTTTCCTCATCCCTCCGTGTCGCTTTTTCCTCGTGTGCTGTGTCTTTTCAGATCGCAAATCCGTGGCCAGGG
Source organism: Elgaria multicarinata webbii (assembly GCF_023053635.1). Lineage (NCBI taxonomy): Eukaryota > Metazoa > Chordata > Lepidosauria > Squamata > Anguidae > Elgaria > Elgaria multicarinata. The sequence continues at coordinate 10,595,201 of NC_086193.1, read as the reverse complement.
AACAGCCTTGTTTTCACAGCTGCACATACGCCTTTTGGGCCGAGGAGTGGGATAAAGGCACGTATTAATTCAGGATAATGACGATGTTTTTTCCTCCCCAGAAACAAGCGTGCATGCTGATCCGCAACCTGGTTGCCCACGCGCAGGACTTCTCCCAGCCCATCCTGGAGATGGGAGCCGAGGACTTGATCACGGAGGCGCGAGCCGCCCACCGGGAGTGCGACGACGTAGCCAAAGCCGCCTTGAGGGACCTGGGCTGCAGGGTGGAGCTGCGGGAACTGTGGACCGGCCAGAAGGGAGACCTGGCGCGTTGAAAGCCTCTGACCCGGCAGACTTTGGGGCCTTCTCCCGCGCGTTCCGCTTCTGGGTTTTCGCTTCAGGCCCTTCAAGAACCGGCCGTTCTCTTGCAAACGGGGCGGGGCGCCTCAGGCAGGCTTTCCGGCCTGTACAGAGGCCAAAGCTGCACTGAAACGTATCCCCGTTGCCGTAGGGCCGCCTCGAAACGAGCGGCAGGGCGCCTGTCTGTATTTCGGCAGGGCTTCCGGCGCGGCTAGGCCTCTGTCACCACCGGTTCCGTTCGCGGTTTTCTCGCTCGACTGCTCCGCTCGCCCGTCGCCTCTCGCCTGTGGGCCGTCCCGAGCTCTTTCCTCGTGTGATCACGCTGCCGTTAGAAACAAAACGTGTCCGTGTCTCTTTCCACCACGCTAATTCTTTTTCCCCGTTCTCGTTGTGACGGTTGTCCGCAATTGGGTCCTTACGGGGACCCGGACATCGTGCAGCCCTGTCAGGCAACGCCTGTTCATCCGGAATCAAAACGTGCCCAGTGTGCTGTTTGCTAGTGTCACACTGGCCTTGGAAATCCATGACACTTCGCACTGGTAACTTCCAGGTTAGACTACTGTAGTGTGGTCTACCTGGAGCTGCCTTTGAAGACTGTGTGGAAAGTTGAGATGTCTGGACACAGCTGTCTGTAAAATTCCTGCCAGAATTTTACATCGTCCTGTTACATGGCCAGATATTCTCATTATTATTATTATATCCTGCCTTTCTTCCTCTTGTGATAAAGGTAAGGCTAGGCTTATATGATCCCCTTCCTCTGTCCATTCATCCTCACAACAACCCTGTGAGGTAGGTTAGGCTGAAACTCAAGGACTGGTCCAAAGTCACCCAGGGTGCTTCCATGACTGAGTTTGGACTAGTCCCACTCTAACCACTGTACCACGCTGGCTCTGTCTGGACACCTCTTGGAATCTGGCAGTGCCCCAGTTTCCAGGATAGGGTCTACCTGACACTTACCCTATCCCCCCTGCTTAAAAAAGTGCAGCCCCAGGAAGTGCATTTCCAGGAACCCAACCCGACTTCCCATTTCCCACTACACCACTGACTTGGAACTGTTCTGGGGCATTGTGGGACATTTAAAGGGTGGTTAGAACCACTTGTCCTGCACTGCTTGGAGGCCTGCCACCACAGCCAGCCAGGCCCACTGTCTAGAGTGACCCTTTGAAAAGGAGGACAGGGCTCCTGTATCTTTTAACAGTAGTATTGAAAAGGGTATCTGGTCATGCCAGGCAGGGCTCCTGCAGCTTTAACGGTTGCGATGAAGAGGGGATTTCACCAGGTGCTGCGTGCATAAAATGACCCCTGCTGAAAGTCCCTTTTCAATACAGCTTTAAAGATGCAGAAGCCCTGACCTCTTTTCCGTAGGGCCACCCTAGTTCAGCTCTGGCCAAAAGACAGACTGGCGAAGCAACCACTCCACTTTCTGCCTTTGGTTTTATTTCTTAAATCAAGTTTCTAGCCCTTACTGGTGTAAATAGATGCTTCAGCACGTGTGGGTGTAACGTTTTACGAAAAATCTCAGAAGCAAACGAGATTTCTGGTGGGGATTTTATGGTAATCTATGCAAGTTCAGGTATTCTCGGGTGCAGAATTTGGATTGCCTGGGCAAAGTTTTTTTTTCTTTCCGTTTTATAAGCCATGTTGAATAGCTGGACAGCCTGCTGACATTCAAAACCTTCCAGCTAACTTGGTCATTGTTCAAAACTTTGGGAAACAGGCTCTCAGTGGCTACAGATTTCCTTTGCCTCATATGAGGCTGTCACCTTGCGTGTTGCGTCCAGTTCTGGGCACCACACTTCAAGAAAGATGCAGACAAGCTGGAGCGGGTTCAGAGGAGGGCAACCAGGATGATCAGGGGTCTGGAAACAAAGCCCTATGAAGAGAGACTGAAAGAACTGGGCATGTTTAGCCTGGAGAAGAGAAGATTGAGGGGAGACATGAGGGCACTCTTCAAATACCTAAAAGGTTGTCATAGAATCATAGAATAGCAGAGTTGGAAGGGGCCTACAAGGCCATCGAGTCCAACCCCAGGCTCAATGCAGGAATCCACCCTAAAGCATCTCTGACAGATGGTTGTCCAGCTGCCTCTTGAATGCCTCTAGTGTGGGAGAGCCCACAACCTCCCTAGGTAGCTGATTCCATTGTCGCACTGCTCTAACAGTCAGGAAGTTTTTCCTGATGTCCAGCCGGAATCTGGCTTCCTTTAACTTGAGCCCGTTATTCCGTGTCCTGCACTCTGGGAGGATCAAGAAGAGATCCTGGCCCTCCTCTGTGTGACAACCTTTTAAGTATTTGAAGAGTGCTATCATGTCTCCCCTCAATCTTCTCTTCTCCAGGCTAAACATGCCCAGTTCTTTCAGTCTCTCTTCATAGGGCTTTGTTTCTAGACCTCTGATCATCCTGGTTGCCCTCTTCTGAACACGCTCCAGCTTGTCTGCATCCTTCTTGAATTGTGGAGCCCAGAACTGGACGCAATACTCTAGATGAGGCCTAACCAGGGCCGAATAGAGAGAAACCAGTACCTCACGTGATTTGGAAGCTATACTTCTATTAATGCAGCCCAAAATAGCATTTGCCTTTCTTGCAGCCCTATCGCACTGTTGGCTCATATTCACCTTGTGATCTACAACAATTCCAAGATCTTTCTCGTTTGTAGTATTGCTGAGCCAAGTGTCCCCCATCTTGTAACTGTGCATTTGGTTTCTATTCCCTAATGTAGAACTTGGCATTTATCCCTATTAAATTTCATTCTGTTGTTTTCAGCCCAGCACTCCAGCCTATCAAGATCACTTTGAAGTTTGTTTCTGTCTTCCAGGGTATTAGCTATCCCACCCAATTTTGTGTCATCTGCAAATTTGATCAGCGTTCCCTGAACCTCCTCGTCCAAATCATTAATAAAAATGTTGAAGAGCACTGGGCCCAGGACTGAGCCCTGCGGCACCCCACTCGTTGCCTCTCCCCAGTTTGAGAAGGTTCCATTGATAAGTACTCTTTGAGTCCGATTCTGTAGCCAACTGTGGATCCACCTAATAGTTGTTCCATCTAGCCCACTTTTAGCTAGTTTGTTAATCAGAATGTCATGTGGTACTTTGTCAAAAGCTTTGCTGAAGTCAAGATATATGACATCCACAGCATTCCCACAGTCCACAAGGGAGGTTATCCTATCAAAAAATGAGATCAAATTAGTCTGACAGGATTTGTTCCTGACAAATCCATGTTGGCTTCTAGTAATCACTGCATTGATTTCAAGGTGTTTACAGATTGACTTCTTTATAATCTGCTCCAGAATTTTCCCAGGGATGGATGTCAGACTGACTGGTCTATAGTTCCCAGGTTCCTCCTTTTTGCCCTTTTTGAAGATAGGGACAACGTTAGCCCTCCTCCAGTCATCCGGCACCTCACCCGTCTTCCATGATTTTGCAAAGATAATAGACAAAGGTTCTGAGAGTTCTTCCGCTAGCTCCTTCATTACTCTTGGATGCAGTTCATCGGGCCCTGGAGATTTGAACTCATTCAAGGAAATTAGGTGTTCTTTGACCATTTGTCCACACAGAGGAGGGCCAGAATCTCTTCTCGATCCTCCCTGAGTGCAGGACACGGAATAACAGGCTCAAGTTACAGGAAGCCAGATTCCGGCTGGACATCAGGAAAAACATCCTGACTGCTAGAGCAGTACGACGATGGAACCAGTGACCTAGGGAGGTTGTGGGCTCTCCCACACTAGAGGCCTTCAAGAGGCAGCTGGACAACCATCCGTCAGGGATGCTTTGAGGTGGATTCCTGCATTGAGCAGGGGGTTGGACACGATGGCCTTAGAGACCCCTTCCAACTCTATGATTCTATGAAATGAAGATGCTGGTGACGAAACCTTTGGCCTGCAAATCATGCTACGCTCTACCCCTGCATAAGACCCCCTCCTTGGGTCCTAGACTTCCTTCCCTGTGTTGCTACATTTGACATTTCCAGAGCTGAGTCATCGGTGGCCCTCCCTTTCTAACTGGACTCTGAACTCCCTCCAGTCGCGGCCAGCAGCACCAGTGGTCAGGAATGATGGAAAGTGTAGTCCATCGAGACCCAGCCCCCCCCCCCCCCCGGTTAGGAAACCTTGGCCTTCCCCAAAAAGGCATGGGAATATTCACAAGACACTTCGTCGCTGTTCCTGGGTTGCGCAAAACCCGCAGCGAAGCAATGAAAGACGTTTCGCTGCCCTTGACGCTGAGTAGATCCAGGCTGGGGAGGCTTGAGATTTGCCTACCCTTGCTGGGAATTCTGGGAATTTTAGTGTAACGCAGCGGGAGGGTGTCTGGTTGGGGAAAGAAGTGTGCGTGGTTGCAGCCCCAAAAACGTGACGGGTGAACCCTTGAACCGGGAAGGCAGGAGAGCAATAAATAGGAGGCCTGCAACTCGATCTAAGAAAGCTTAAGTACGTGATCCTGCGGGTGTTGAGACAGAATGTCCTACAATTCCCAGCATTGCCTGGCTGGGGAATGCTGGAAGTTGTAGGACTTTCTGCCTTAAACACGCGTCAGATCGTCACCCAAGTCTGCAAGCCAGGGAGATTGCTCAGAAGAGGCGTCACGCCATCTCAGAAGAGGCATTTGTGGGGCACCAGGAGAGAAAAGGGGAGCATTTTCATTCGAAGGGGGTGCCTGCCATGTGCAGTTTTTAGAAACACCTGTATTTCAAAATGTTCACTTCCTTGATATTGGAGGCAAAATAGCTGTCCGATCAGACCCCTGGCCGCTTTCTTGCCGATGAAAAGTTTTGGTTTTCTTTTTTTGATAGATTCTTCTAACCCAGAGCTGGGCATCAGCTGTCATTGGGACTGCCACACCCATCATCCCCCACCATTGGCCATGATGCCTGGGGCTGTTGGGCGTTGCCATGCATCTCGACGGCTGCACCTTCTCTGCTACCGGTTTAACTGTTGCCGCCCTAATAACTAGCGATGGAAGAGAGAAATAAAAATAGCCGGTCGCTGGGCTTGCTAGATGCGTTTTGGGGGGAGGGAACACTGCCCCGCATGATAGCACTCTTCAAATACTTGAAAGGTTGTCACATAGAGGAGGGCCAGGATCTCTTCTCGATCCTCCCAGAGTGCAGGTCACGGAATAATGGGCTCAAGTTACAGGAAGACAGATTCCGGCTGGACATCAGGAAAAACTTCCTGGCTGTTAGAGCAGTACGACAAAACATCAGGAAAAACTTCCTGACGGTTAGAGCAGTATGACAATGGAATCAGTTACCTAGCTCTCCCACACTAGAGGCCTTCAAGAGGCAGCTGGACAACCACCTGTCAGGGATGCTTTAGGGTAGATTCCTGCATTGAGCAGGGGGTTGAACTCGATGGCCTTGTAGGCCCCTTCCAACTCTGCTATTCTATGATTCTAATAACTAGCGATGAAAAGAGACAAATAAAAATAGCTAGTTGCTTGGCTTGCTAAATGCGTTTTGGAGGGAAGGTAACGCTGCCCCGTGTCGGGTGGTCCCAAATGCCACGAAGAGGCCGTGGTGGCACGAGAAATGCTACTTGTTTCCTCCGGCTAGTGTGAAATGGGGGTTCCGTGGCCACCTCAACCACTGCCCTGGGATGGCGCCCACATGGCGATACAATAGAATGTAATAGTCCCATTTCTCTTTGCACAAAAGAGGAAAGCGGCAGTTTTAATGGCAATAATCAATTTCTGAAAAATACCCCAAATCCCTGCTCCCTGCGGGGCCATCTTCCAGCTTTTCTCTCCGCCCCCCCCCCCCCCCATGAGGCAGGTCGCTGGCCTCACGGTGGCTCTGGGTGAACCCGGCTGCTGTGCTGTGTGAACCACTGCCGTAGCCGGCTGGCCAGGGGCCTCTGGCCCATTTCTGTCCCGCTGCTGGTGCTGGGTTGGGGTTGGGGTTGGGGTTGGGGTTGGGCCGGCTTCCGGAAGATCTTCCAAACCCAGGACACGATGGAGTGGAAGCTGAGGCGGGAGGGGGGGCTGTGGGGTTCGGATGGGGGGCTGGCCGTCTCCGGGGCTGAGACGCGGCTCGGCGCGGGCGACACCCTCTGGCTGCGTTCTTTTCCGCGTTCCTTCGCCGGCCTGACCTGCAAGGAAAGAAAAAGCCACTTTCCACACCTGCTTTTGACCATCAGGATTCTGGGTAAATTTTAAGTCCCGGAAGGGACAATGGAATTGTACACAAAGCTGCTTTTGTGCCCTCAAGTTGCTAGTCCCTCTTACTTCTGGGCATCGGGGGACCCATTTTTTTGGGGGGGGGGCCCTGTCGAGCTCTCCGTAGGATGGTTGAATATTGGGACTCTATCCGTCGTCAAGGATAAAAATCCACTCTGGTTGTAAGACAACTCTGTTTTATTGAGCATCATAGAGCTGCAGGGAGAGAGTCCTACAGACAAAGAACTTCTCAACTGGCGGTGTGAAAAGCAGGTCTATTTATACACAGAAGCACCTTAACCAATCAGCAGTTGGCAAAGTTCTAAAGCAAAACAAAGACACAGCAAAGAAAACTTCTTCATTAGACCTTATCAACAGGGGACCCATAACTCTTCTGGCCATGTCTGATTGACCTGGAGGGTCAGTCCTCCTTTTCCAGGTGATCACCAAGGTACACCATCCAGTCCCCAAAATTCTCAACCTAGCATACCCATGTGACATTACCCAGGGTCAGGTGACGCTCGGTTGTCACTGGCTGGAGTCCGGAAGTAAATGTAACAGCTAATGGTCTCATGTTCACCCTTTGATATCCCATGCACAGAAGGGCTGCCAAGCCTTTCTGTGGGGATGGCGTGGGAGATTATACAACAGGGGTGCCCAACGTTTTCGGCCCCAGGGGCCAGATGTCAAGGGGCCCCATGAGTGCACACATGTCTGCGATACCCATAGCCTTTTCCTCCCTAGTATTGCCGGTAATACTGGTACAAGAGATAAACAGTAGCGAGAGGTCCTGGGGGCCGGCAGTTTCTAAACCATACTGGGAGGGGTTCGGCCAAGAAATATTTTCAATCCCTGTTGTTTAAATTCTATTAATCCAGAATCAGAATATATGATCCTGTGGAAAGTCTGGCCTCTTGTTATCTATGCTCTGGGCTACTCCAGGTTAGACTACTGTAATGTGCTATCTGTGGAGCCGCCTTTGTAGACTGTTCAGAGAGTGTGGTTGGTGCAGAAAGCGGTGCCACATTACTAACTGGGAATAGGATTATGATATTATAATGTTTGTGTTGTGCCAGCTGCAATGACCTGCAGGCCTTTTCCGGGTCCAACGGGTTTGATTTTTTTAAGGCCTTCCTGGTTTAGGACCAGGACAGCTGAAGAATCGCCCGTCTCCCTGTGTATGTTAAGATTTTTCAACGAAAGGCCCTTTGCCATTGGGGGCGAAGTGGGTGGCGAACAGAGCCAGGGCCTTCTAAGTGGTGGCGCCACAGTTCTGAAGGCTCTCCCCAGAGAGGTCTGCGTAGCACCTACTACTATATCGTCCTTTGGGCATCAAGCAAAGGAAAGACCTTTTTAAAAACGTCTCTGTGGTTTTTAGATGCAATTTTAATCCACCTGTGTTTATACATTGGGGGCTTTTTGCTTATTTGTATGTTTTTATTTATATAAAGCGTAAACAGGGAGGGAGGGAGGGAGGAGCCACTGCTGGGCGCCCGTAAGCTGCTAGCCAACTGGCCACGCAGGTGGGGAGGAAGGTGGACGTGGCGGCGGAACGGAGAACAGCCAGCTGGCCATTCAGATGAGGAGAGTGGTGCAATCCGCCGCTCTTCCCATTCCGCACCGCCTGATACACCCACATCAGTCTGCTTCATTGTAGGGCCGGCCCTGCAAAGTATTTTGGGCCTGAAATGAATGCCATGTTTCTCACCCGCCCAAGGGTCTCGACTCCGTCTGTTTTCTCTCGCTGCCCCTCACGCCTGGAACTCTCTCCTGGAGCATTCGCAGACCACGAGTTCAATGACTGTTCTTTACAGCTCCGTTGAAAACCTTTTCTTTTTTCCTACCGCTTTTAGAACTTGGCTCTGTTCTTACTTTCAACACTGTTCGTTTTATTGTCCCCTGTGCCTATCTGGTGCGTTCTCTTCCCTCTCTTATTGTTTTATTATGATTTTATTAGAATGTAAGCCTATGGGGCAGGGCGTTGCTGTTTTATTCTTTTACTACGTACAGTGCCATGCACATTGACGGTGCTCTATGAATAAATAAACAATTGCTTTTGCAAAAGGCCTGCTCCTGGAGAGGAGGAAAACCGCTAGGACGCGTTTGTTGACGTAGGTCCACGCAATGGCCTGCGTTTTTTGGGACCGTCCTTGGCTTTGGGGACTGTTACGATGAGTGCCTGCACTTCCGAAATCGGCTTCCTTGGCTCAGCAGTTTTTGCACGTACCTCTCCCGCCGCCTCGGTGCTGTAGCAGCAGACGGTTAACGGGCCTGTCTTCTCCGGGCTCGGCGGCAGCGAACGCTGGTCGTGCAGCAGCGGCTTCAGTTCGGTCAACGTGGCCTGCTCCTCGTCCGCCAAGGTGCCTCTGTGCTTCCTCTTCTGAGGGGACTTTCTGGCCACGCCGGCCGGGGGCGGCAACTGCAAACTGTTCCGTGGCCCCGGGCCCTCTTTGGCAGGGCTGAGCCTGGCGCTCACCCTGGAGGGGGAGCTCCCAGGCGTGCGGGGCTTCAACGACCCCTCGTGCTCCTTCCGGTTTCCGCCAGCCTCTTGAGCGCCGTCTCCGTGGGGCCTGGCACGCCTGCTTCCAGGTCCTTCCAACTTCCTCCCCCCAGAGCCGGGCCTGGCGCCGCCGTGGGGCGGCCCTTGAGAGGAGCCGTGGAGGGCCGCCGCTATTTTAACCTCTCTCGAGTTATTGTTGGCTTCTGCTCCTCTCTTCTCCCTGACGGGGGATTCCTCCTGCGGGCACCCATCACACTGGACGCTGGCGTCGCAGGAGCTGCCTTTGCCCTGGGGCTGGCCGTCGGCATTGGGGAGCTGATAGCGGGGGAGCTCTACGTATGTTCGATAGCAGGGGAAATAGCCCGTGGAAGCGCTGGATTCTTGTAGGGGGGCTTCCTCGTCGCACAGATAGTAACCCTCGTTGTCCACGGGGCTGCTTTCGGGCCGGGCCGGATGGGAGACGCTGGTGCCTGGTGTGAGTTTTCCATTGGGCTCAAAGCTGTCTATCAAAGATACCTGGAAGAGAGAAGGAGAAGAGGTGATGGAGGAGGAGGAGGAGGAGAAGAGGAGGAGCACAAGAAGAAGAAGAGGTGGTGGAAGAGGAGAAGGAGAACCTCTCCAAAATGGAATTCAGCACCCCAGATTTAGTGACTGTCGCTAATACCCATTGAGAGACCTCCTGCTCCGACAACAATCACTTTTTAAAGCCATCTTTGCTAGCAACCGTTGCTGCATCTTGTTTCAGAGTTTATACCATTTCAGGCCATGGGTTCTGCCATTGCCCCGCGCTGTAGGGATCTGCTATGGATCCGTTCGTGAACAGGGGAGCGAGCGGGTCAGGTTTCTCAAGTAAAAAAGATGAGAAAAGAACAGCACCACGGAAATGCTCTGAGTGGTGGTGGGGGCTGGAAGCCTGACAGGGTTGTTTATATACTGCTCCAACAAGGAGCAGCTCAAGACGCAGCCTTAAGTAGCAAGTTGCATGACTTTAGTCTGTTTGGCTCTATGTCGGTATTGAGGCTTTGTCTCTTGAATGGGCCTGTCTTCTTTTTAGCCATCTTTGGCTTTGATAAAGCGGGAGAAACTGGGGTGTACCAATGTCCTCATGGCCTTGAGTCCTCAGAAATGGAGGACAGTAACATGACCTCCTTTGGATGCAGGGAAGCTGACTCCTGGTTTTTTTCCAGGGGAACTGGATCCTGGAGAGGGGAAAACCCCTCCTTGATCCATTAACTCTGGTGCCTCGTCTTCTGAGCACAATGCGTCGTGATCTTCTCAGGACAAGGGTTCTGGGTCAATGAGTGAGCTCTGTAAAAGAAAGATGGGTTTCTTACCTCGTTCACTCTGTGCTCCAGGTGTTCTTCCGTGTTGTCTGCAGGTGGGGGCCAAAGTCCTTCCTGAGCATCACACACGGAGTTCTTCGTGCACGTCCCTTGGCTGCTCACGTCTTCTAGCAAACTTCCGGTATTGTCTTGGTGAGCTGCTTCCTCCTCCTCTTCTTCCTTCTCCTGCAGCTGTGCGACCAAAATACAAAAACATGGAGAAGATTCAATAACAGAACACGATATGACAGTTGGATTCCCCAAACTGGTGCGCTCCAGATGTTTGGGAATTCAACTCCCATCAGTCTGTGCCTGCTTGATCCTGTGGTGGATGGACTCTGGGATCTGTCAATTCTGATGCTCCCTCCCCCTCTGACAAAGACTGAGTTCCCAGGGGTGGGGAGGATGATCTCTGCGATAAGCTCCTGGGAAGATTCCTCCTTGACTCCTGGAGAGTCTTGGAAGAATTTCCTCCCCCGCTTCCGATCTCGGCTGATCTTTTACTTCAGCCTCCGATTCGGAATCAACACCAGGGAGATGAAGAGGTGTCGTGTTTCCCAGAACGCTCGTACTTTCGATGGGAGGCAAATGACGAGGCTTGCTAAGTAATCCACAAAGCTTTTATTAAGCAGCAAACGTCTCTTCTACCTGAAGAGAGTCTAGCCTCTTGGAAACGTCCCCCTAGGCAAAACTAAGCAAACTAAGCAAGACAATTGTCCGTTCAAGAAGAAGAAAAAGCCACTTCCCAAATGCCCATAACTTCAGAGCACCTTGTGCGGAGGCCGGTTCTGGCATAATCAAACTGATTTTCTCACGCCTTCCTTCCGCCCCGTGTGTTTGAGCTTCCGGCGGACCCTAGCATCAGCTAGCTTGTCGGGATGCTCTCCTCCAGAAGAAGGCTTACTTCCCACCGAGAGTGTAGGATTTGGCCTTGAGGAGATAAGCTCTGGAGGGGGCTGACTTCCAGCTGGGGAATCGTCTGTGAGAGCTTCCTCCCCCACTGGTACAGGCTGGCTGGTGTCTGGCGCCGCTTCGTCTATTTCCAAATCTGATTCTGATTGAAGACCTGAACATCTTCTCCCAAAACAGGGGCAGTAGGGTTAGACATGACACGAATTAGCGCATGCAAGTGGCATGCTGATTTGCGTCCTACGGCCCCTGGCCCCAGAACATTTCATGGCCTGCCCTCCTCCCAATGGTTTTTGGGCACTGTGCGGCCGCTTACCCATCTAAAATCGAGCAAACTCATAAACTGTGGTTTCTGGTGCGGTTGACTGGATTCGTCTTCTTCCTTCGGGTCACTACCAGGCGCTTTCTCCGCCTCTTTGCCATAAACTTCTCCGCCGGGCCGACTTTCACCTTCAGAAGCCAACAGCTGGTACAGACGGGACGCAGCAAGGTGGGTGCGGAGAAAACCCCAAACGAAACCGGGAACGGAATGAAAAGGGAAGTTAAAGTGCCGGGAATGTTCTATCCCATCATCCCCTGGTTGATTTTTCCACATCATTGGCGCCATCAGATTATTTATTTAAACAGTTGTATCCCACCCTATTATCACTGGGATCTCTGGGCGGCGTACAGATAAAAATGAGAACAATCTAAACGTAAATAAATGACACAGCTGAAAATGGATTCAATTGTTAACAAATTAAAAACGGTAGGATTTTTTTTTTAAAAAAGCAAGACAGTTAAAAACAATTAAAACTATGTCTAATCATGGAGAATTTAGTCCTTCTGGACTGACGCCCCAGATGGTGGAATCAGTAAGAGGACCGCCCCCCCTCAATGCAGCAGGGCGTGTTTCGACGTTAAGTAAAGGGGTACGCATTGCCCCCTAATGTGGGGAGTGCTGTAAGAGCATTCAGTCCAGAGCCTAACGTCACCTAAATCATAGAATCATAGAATAGCAGAGTTGGAAGGGGCCTACAAGGCCATCGTGTCCAACCCCCTGCTCAATGCAGGAATCCACCCTAAAGCAGCCCTGACAGATGGCTGTCCAGCTGCCTCTTGAAGGCCTCTAGGGTGGGAGAGCCCACAAACTCCCTAGGTAACTGGTTCCGTTGTCGTACTGCTCTAACAGTCAGGAAGTTTTTCCTGATGTCCAGCCGGAATCTGGCTTCCTTTAACTTAAGCCCGTTATTCCGTGTCCTGCACTCTGGGAGGATCGAGAAGAGATCCTGGCCCTCCTCTGTGTGACAACCTTTTAAGTATTTGAAGAGTGCTCTCATGTCTCCCCTCAATCTTCTCTTCTCCAGGCTAAACCGGCCCAGTTCTTTCAGTCTCTGCTCATAGGGCTTTGTTTCCAAACCCCTGATCATCCTGGTGTCGGAGCGAGATCCCATTTGCAGATGTTAAGTGTTGCCTCGTAGAATCATAGAATAGCAGAGTTGGAAGGGGCCTACGAGGCCATCGAGTCCAACCCCCTGCTCAATGCAGGAATCCACCCTAAAGCAGCCCTGACAGATGCTTGTCCAGCTGCCTCTTGAAAGCCTCTAGTGTGGGAGAGCCCATGACCTCCCTAGGCAACTGGTTCCGTTGTCGTACTGCTCTAACAGTCAGGAAGTTTTTCCTGATGTCCATCTGGCTTCCTTTAACTTGAGCTCGTTATTCCGTGTCCTGCACTCTGGGAGGTTCGAGAAGAGATCCTGGCCCTCCTCTGTGTGACAACCTTTCAAGTATTTGAAGAGTGCTCTCATGTCTCCCTTCCATCTTCTCTTCTCCAGGCTAAACATGCCCAGTTCTTTCATGTCCCGCAGTGTCTCGTTTGCTGGTGAGGGGAGGCCTAAAACATCGGACATTGCATCTCAGCATGTTGCAAATAATAATAATAATAATAATAATAATAATAATAATAATAATAATTCTTACCCGCCTCTCCTATTGGATCGAGGCAGGGAACAACAGCAAGCATAAAATACAGATTAAAAACGTAGTATACACTGTTAAAAACATCCTAAAAGGAATATCTGCATGTTGCAAAGTGGATCACAGCTGATTCGGAAGCTCCGAATCGGCTTCTGAAATGGGAGTCCATGCACAGCCCTAATATAATATAATATCCGCCCAGTGGAGGCCAAAATGCTTAGCTTAAAACATATATTTTTAATACTCTCTTGTTAGACTTTCTGTCTCTCATATATATATATATATATATATATATATATATCGCTTTTATATTCAGTCTGTTTTTATACGTTGAGCAAAGTAAATATATTGCGTATATACAGCGGGTCTTCGTGGCGGTTGGATTTGTTTACTGTGCATCTGAGACCAGCCTAGAATTTATCCCAGAATCCTTTGCAACATTCGGAGGCTGCTTGGCAAAGACACAGATCTTGAGGTCCCAGGGTTCTTCTCATGAGAAGTGCGACGGTGGAATCAGCTACCCAGGGAGGTTGTGGGCTCTCCCACACTAGAGGCATTCAAGAGGCAGCTGGACAACCATCTGTCAGGGATGCTTTAGGGTGGATTCCTGCACTGAGCAGGGGGTTGGACTCAATGGCCTTGTAGGCCCCTTCCAACTCTGCTATTCTATGATTCTATGATTCTATGATTCATGTTCCTCTAAGTCAGCCTTGTTGAGCCCTTTTCAGGCTGAATTTGATTTCAGAGACATTCTAATGGCCAAAGGTAGAAGGGGAGAAGCCAAAAAACCCAGCATAGCTTAGGGCATTTCAACCTTTAAGAATGATGGGTGGGAGCATACAAGTGCTCAAAAACAACTAAATCAGTGGTTCCCAATTGGTGGTCTGTGTAACCACCCAGGGGGACCACGGCAACATTCACATATTCACCATTCATTTCTGGCGTCCACTGACAACGAATTCCCACCAGAAGTAAAATATAACATCCCTGAGCACCTGCGTGATTTAGCGACTAGCTTCAGAGATTCCTTCCCTGCACCTAATCCTGAAAACTCCTGGCTAAGGAATCCTTCTGAATGTGGTGATGTACAAACTAACAACTCTCTCTGCGGAAGAGCGAGATGCACTTGTTGACGTGACTTGTGGTGGTTCATTGAAATCATTTCCCAAAGAATATAGACTGGACCAATTCTGGGTGAAGGTTTCTCCTGATTATAAGAAGTTAGGTGAAAAAGCTTTGAAACATCTAGTTCCCTTTTGTTCCACATATCTTTGGGAACAAACATTTTGTTATATGAAGAACAAGCCTAGAAATCGGCTCGATGTTGATCCAGATTTGAGATTAAAAGTAGGAAATACTGAACCGGATGTGGAAGGGATTGTTCGGGACAAAAAGAGGCACGATTTCTCCCATCACATTTAGATTTAGTATCTGCTAGACAGGTCATAATTTGTTCAATTGTAAACGAGACGTTAGTAAAATTAAATTTGTCTTTATATTCCTAACTAAATCATTGTCATTTTTGCGTGGGAATATCATAAATTTTATAGGTCTGGTTTTTAGCATCCCTAAAATCCTTTGCTTATGAGGGGCTACCCCTTATTTTCTCCCAAAAATTGCTTCGCACAGGTAACTACCCTAGAGATAACAAATTTTTCAGAAGTAGGGGGTCCACAGCTTGGCATTTGAAAAACAAGGGGTCCGCAGCACTTAGCTAATTGGGAACCACTGCTCTAAATGACTAGTCAATGGGGCTAGTTCTGGCCCCTACTTGAGGTTCCCCACCTCTGCTCTAACATAGCTTAGACTTTCCACCTCTTGTGTTGCTCCATCCCGTACCTCCTTGAGTTCTGCCGAATCCGCCAAGTTGTCGCTGTCGCGGGATTCGATATCTATGCTCGGGGGACTCGCTGGCTTGACATCTCTTTGGGGAATGAGCTGTTTCTTTCCAGTTGGGGTCTTTTTGCACACATCCTCCGAGTCGCCGATATAAGTTTCGGGAAACTGCATAAAGGAAAAGTCGACATCAGCGGGGTTCAGAGATCTGGGGTGGCCGTTGGACGTGGCCTGTCCCAGAACTATATTCACACTGACTTTCAAAAGAATTTTGGCCTTGATTCTGCTCTGTTTATTTTATTTGTACCCTGCTTTTCTACCTGAAAATGGCAGATAAACACCGTTAAAACTGATCTTATAGGAATAATTCAAAGTCGGGGGTTAGCTGGTCATCCCTTTTTGACTGCCTTCCTGTTCAACCGATTCTCATGAAACACATTTCGTTGGAAAGCTCTTGACACTCGGATTCCACGAATAACAACGGCTTTCACTATAATTCACAGTTTGGCATTCCTCTACGTCCATAAAACAGTTTTTAAAAACAAGAATTAGGCTAGCTTCTATAACGATGTACTGTCAAGTTTTATTTTTAAGATCCAAAATGTCAAGTATAATGAAACAAACGTAATTCATTGCAAAATAAGGTATGAACACACAAAAAAGTCTCTGTTCACCTTTATAAACACAGGTGCAAGCCAAAGTATGTCGCTATGTCGGTTTACAGCTTGTAAAGAAATCACGAAGGGATTAAGAGACACCTACAGTTAAAAGTAGGGTGACCCGATGAAAAGGAGGACAGGGCTTCTGTACCTTTAACAATCATACTGAAAAGGGAATTTCAGCAGATGCCATTTTTATGCTTGCAGCCCCTGGTGAAATTCCCTCTTCATCACAACAGTGAAAGCTGAAGGAGCCCTGCCCTCTTTTGTATCTAGTCATGCTAGGCAGGGCTTCTGCAGCTTTAACTAGGCGGCGATGTCTCAATAGAAGCGAATGGAGCACACTTAGAGGGGAAGTATTCAATTCAAACCCCGTGGTCGCCCCTCTCCGCCCATGTAATACAGCCCATTGCAAACGTGCCAAAGAACCGATAGGTCTCTACCCTCAAGGAGCTTACAGTCTAAGACAAGGGTTAGCAGAAGGTAGATCTCGAAACTTTTTGGACTTTGACTTCCATAAGCCCCTGCCAGCATGGGCAAGTTCAGGGATGATGGGAGTTGTAGTCCAAAACATCTGGAGACCTATCTTCTTCCCAGGCCTGATCTAAGACAACAGAGAGGTCAAAAGAGAAGGATTACAGAGGAAAGAAATTGGGTAAATGCTGTTACATATACCTAAAGCTTCATGACAGCCCCATTTTGTGAACCACACAGAGAGCTTCGGCTATTGGGTGGTATAAAAATGTAATAAATAAATAAATAAATAAATAACAGTTCTAAGTATGGATCAAAGGGATAATCCTAAAGCCCCATAAAAGAGGTGGGCTTTCAGGAGGGATTAGAAGTAGGGAAGAGGCACGGAACCCCCTCACCCCGCAAACCAATTTCCAGATCCAAAGAGAGAAACATCCTTACCAATTTTCCAGCCATTAATCTGCCCTGATTTTCCTCTAACAATGCTACTATTGCTTTTCCTTCTTCTTTATATTTTAAGGTGGGCTTTTTTTGTTTTTGTTTTTGTTTTTTTAAATGTACCCCTTTTTCTCGGGGCCCCCAATGTTAAATTCTGCCCCACCAAAGCCAAGCCATCCGCTTCGCTGCTGACCCTCCGGCTGGGCTCCCAACTGAAAGGTAAAGCAAGATTCTGTACCGATGTCACAAACAGATTCTGGATCGGTCCTTAGGTGAAGGATCCGTCCCTACGGAGCTACTGTGGAAACCCACAAAGCTGGGGGGCGGGCGGAGGGGGGAGCCTTCATGGGTTACATTTCTTCAAAGGAACTGAGGATTTTCATCTTGTTCATAAATGATCTGGAATTAGGAGTGAGCAGTGAAGTAGCCAAGTTTGCCGATGACACCAAATTATTCAGGCGGGTGAAAACACAAAGGGATTGTGAAGAGCTCCCAAGGGATGTCTCCAAGCTGGGAGAGCTTCTTTACACAGCGCAGAGTTAAACTATGGAACTCACTACCACAAGATGTAGCGACGGCCACCAATTTGGATGGCTTTAATAGGAGGTTGGATCAATTCCTGGAAGAGAAGGCTATCCGTGGCTACTAGCCCTGATGGCTATAGGCGACCTCCAGTACCAAGGCAGTAAGCCTGGCTGCACCAGCTGCTGCATATTTTGCATATTGTTTTTAATGTTTTAATCTTTATAAACCGCCCAGAGAGCTTCGGCTATGGGGCGGTATAGAAATGTAAAATAATAATAAAAATAAAAATGTAATAATGGAAAACCAGTGTATAATAATGTAGTAATAGCTACAATATTGCATTAAATAATAATAATAATAATAATGGAACACCAGCATGATATAATAATAATGTAATAATATTGCAATAATAGTATTATTTATAATAATAATAATAATGGAAAACCAGTGTATAATAATAACAATATTAAATAATAATATTAAATATTATTTAATGCAATTAATATTGCATTAAATAATAATGGAACACCAGCATGATATAATAATAATGCTGTAATAATATTGCAATAATAGTATTATTTATAATAATAATAATAATAATAATAATAATGGAAAACCAGTGTATAATAATAACAATGTAATAATAACTAGAATATTGCATTAAATAATAATAATGGAACACCAGCATGATATAATAATAATGCCGTAATAATAATATTGCAATAATAGTATTATTTATAATAACAATATTATTAATAATAATGGAACACCAGCATGCTATAATAATAATTGCATTATTATGAATGCTCAACCTCTCTTTGCCCCGCCCAGCTCTGTGGGCGCGGCCTTCACCCTTGACAAGCCCCGCCCATTTCGCCTCGCCTCCTTCGGGACTCCTCTGCGCCCTCCCGCCTCTCTTTCCTCCCTCCCCAACCTGCTTCATAAACTTCGCTCTCTATTGGCTGCGGCCCCTGCCAGTCACGCGTACGCAGGTGTCCCGCCCATGCCGCGCCTGCCCTCCGTCCCCGCACTTTCCCTCCGCCCCCTTTTCTAATCCTCCCTCGCTGATTGGCCAAGACGGGGGGGCGTAAGGGGCGTGGCCCGAGGGGAGGAGCCCAGAGGAGGCAGCGACGACGGCAGCTGCGGCTGGACGAGCGAGCGCGAGAGACCCGAGGGGAGGGGGTGAGTACTCGGGGTGGCTGGTCGGTGGGGCGCGCGCATGCGCACTGCGTACCTGCACCCCTCCCCTTAAAGCGTGTGGGGTGGGTGGGGGGATCTCATATGGGTCTCTGATGTGGTTGGGGGAGGGGGAGGGGGAGGGGTTCTTAAAATTATTAAGGTCACGGGGAGAGTTGAAAGATTAATGCCCCCCCATATAGTCTGAAATAAGTGTGGGGTCTTAAAGACCCATTGCCCCCCCAGGCCTTAGTTTTATTTGGGGTGGGGGGGACCCTAAAGGCCCATTTCTCCCCCTCCCCACACTGGAGGGGGCAGGGGCAGAAGGCTACGGGTTAATTTTTGCCTCCCCCCTTCGTTTTGAAGTGGGGTGGGGGTCTTCTGCATTGCCCCCCTTCTGCCTTGGTTGTATTTGGCGTGGGGGGGACCCTAAATGCCCATTTCTCCCCCCTCCCCACACTGGGGGGGAAGGCCAAGGGTTAATTTTTGCCTCCCCCCTTCATTTTGAAGTGGAGGTGGGTTTTTTTTGCCCCATCTCTGAGATGGGGGGGCATGAATGCCCCCTATTTCTGAAATGGGGAGGGGGTTAAGTTATTAAGGTAGATAAGTGTGTGGTTTTTTTAAAAAAAAGCTTAATTGTTTCCTGCTACCTGAGAAAGGTGAGGTGAAGTTTAAAGGTGAATTTGCTCCTCTTTTTTTTTACACCTCCCCCTCCAGCTTCAGGGGGTGTCTAACCTCTGCCCCCCTCCTTGGAGTGGAGTTGGGGGGGACTTTTGACCATTGGCTAATATGCCTCTGAAATCAGGATGGTTTAAAGGTTAATCCCCCCTTCCCAGTTGACATTGACAGAGTTATTTATTGACCCTATATACCTAGGAGTGGGGAAAAGGTTGCTTATCCTCCCCCCCTCCTGCTTGAAAGGACGTGAGATCCTCCTTCTGTCTCTCCCCACCCTCCAAAAAAGCCAACCCAGGTTTAAACGACAAGATAAGAAACCTATAATTAAACTGGGGAGGTGGGTAAATAATAAAGCCTTAGCTTCACCCCCCCCCCCCTAAATAGGTAGACTAAAAACCCAGCTGTACCTGTGAAGGTGGGAGGCTAAGGGTTAATTCCCCCCCCCTTATTAATTATAACTTACTTGGTATAAAGCCGGGAGGGGAAAGGTTATGTTTGGATCTGACTCACCCCCAAAACATTTTTTTAAAAATATTTTTACTACCGCTTATTATAGTGGGAAATAAATATAATCAAATAATAAGTAAATATTATTTATTTCATTTCTACACCGCCCTATAGCTGAAGCTTTCTGGGTGATTTATAGCAAATAAGAAAAAATATGAAGAGCGTCCTGGTTTGAAATGTGTGTGTGTGTGTATGGGGGGAGTTCTTTGCCCTTCTCAGTTTTGGGGTTTTGGGAGAATAAATTGGGTTGCTTCCCCCCCCCCCCCCACACACACACCCTCCTTCAGTTGGAGAAAGGAAGCTGAAAGTTAACCTAAACCCCCCTAGTTGAATGGGGGAAAGAGGAAAAATAATAATCACACCCAGAGAATGAGGATGGATTCCCCAAAGTTTAATTGGTGGTCGTGGGGAGCTAAAATTTTAAGATCACAATCTTATGCCAGCTTAGACTGGGAAAAAATGTGGACAACTCCCAGGATGGCTGGCTGGGACATACTGGGAATTGTAGCCTCCCCCCCACACTTATTTCAGACTATATGGGGGGGCATTAATCTTTCAACTCTCCCCGTAAACTTGCATACGATTGCATCTTAAATGGATCTACAGCTTGAAAGGGGTGGGAGAAGCTTCAAGGGTAATCGTTCCCCACCTAGATATTAGGGAGAGGGAAGGGGGAGAGAGAAATATTAATTACCCTCACTTTTATTATTTATTTATTTATTACATTTTTATACCGCCCAATAGCCGAAGCTCTCTGGGCGGTTCACAAAAATACAAACCATTAAAAAGCGTAATAAAACAACCAACAGTCTAAAAAAAACCAAAACTTTTGCGGAAGGTTTGTAAAGAGGACACGCGGCTTTCCTTTCACCTACATTTCAAGGGGGAAATAACTCTTTCCATAGGGCCTGGAAGTCACCAGGGGGGTCATTGAGGTCCCTCCCCGTGGCTTGCAAGAGAGGAACTTTGGACCAAAATTGTTTTTTTAGTAGTTGGGCGGGGGGAGTTAAAGAAAAAAGTGTATTAGCTTTTTTTTCTCCTCTCTATTTCTCAAACGTTCTTCGATCAATCCAGTACTTGAACTGGAGAGTTGCTTGCCGTCCCATAGTTTGAGCTTACTGCGGGGAGATGTTAGTCCTTTCCCCCCGTTTTTATCCTGTTTTTCCCACTCAGGAGCTCGGCATCCGCCCTTCCGTTTTATCCTTGCGACGTGAGGGAAGGTGACAACAGCTGGGATTGTTTAGCTTGGAAAAAAGGAGGCTGAGGGGAGACAGGATAGAGGTGTGCAAAATGAGGCATGGGGTGGAGAAGGTGGACAGGGAGACGTTTTTCTCCCTCTCCCATAATACTAGAACCCAAAGGCGGCCGTCCCATGAAGCTGATGGGTGGGAGATTCAGGACAGATCCACAGAAGGAGAGTTCAACTATGGAACTCACCGCCACAAGATGTAGTGATGGCCACCAATTTGGATGGCTTGGACCAATTCCTGGAGGAGGCGGCTATCAGTGGCTACTAGCCCTGATGGCTATCTGCTGATAATAATAATAATTAATAATAATAATTTGTTTCTTACCCACCTCTCCATCCTGATCGAGGCGGGGAGCAACAGTAAGTATAAAATAAATAAAATACTGATTAAAAACATCGTATACGTTGTTAAAACTTCCTAAGAACATCCTAAGCATCCTAAAAGGAGAAGGCTATCCGTGGCTACTAGCCCTGATGGTTGTGTGCTACCTCCAGTATCCGATGCAGTAAGCCTGTGTGCACCAGTTGCTGGGGAACATGGGTGGGAGGGTGCTGTTGCACCGTGTCCTGCTTTGTTAGTCCCTGGTCAACCTCTGTGTGAATGGAGTGCTGGACTAGATGGACCAGCAGGGCTCTTCTGATGTTCGTAATCACAAATGGTATCAATGCCCTCCCGTGCAGCGGAAACGGCGGTTGACACCCTCAGGTGAAGTTTTTTTTTTTAAAAAAAGGATTACACCAGCTTTCCCTAATCTGTTGCCCTCCAGATGTGTCGGACTACAATCCCCATCATTCTAAGCCAGCTTGTTGGGCGTTGTAGCCCGGCGCACCTGGAAGGCACGAAGTTGAGGAATCCTGCCACATTTATTTATTTATTTTATTTATTTCATTTTTATACCACCCAATAGCCGAAACTCTCTGGGCGGTTTGCATGGAGTTAAATGATCAAATGCTTCAGGGATACTCAACCCAAACACAGACACCGTCTCCTATAGTAAGTCCTATAGTAAGGGGACGTAGCATTTCTTATCTTCCTCCCCTCTAACAATACAAGCACGTGCCTCCCTAATCACACCACGGCAGACGCGAGGAAGACAGCCAGGCCCACGTTCCGAGATCCTTTGGAAGGAGAAAAAGGTACAACGTTCTTTTATATTTCACCCGGAGCCCAAGGTTTGCGTAGCCTTTGGTCTACCAAAGCTATGCATAAGAAGTTGCTGCTTCACACCAAAGCCAGATCTACACCTTGTGTCAAATCGTTGTGAATGTGGAATAAAAAGCAGGAAATCACCCTATGAAAGCAGGGTACGGGTTGCTGATTGTGCCCCAACAGTGTTCACACAGTGGCCGACCAGCCATCGGCCAGGGATGAACAAGCAGGACATGATGCAACAGCACCCTCCCACCCATGTTCCCCAGCAATTGGTGTACACAGGCATACTGGAAATAGCACCCAACCATCAGGAGTAGTAGCCATGGATAGCCTCAACCTCCTCCTCCAGGAATTGATCCACCCCCCTTTGAAAGCCATCCAAATTGGCGGCCACCACTACATCTTGTGGCAGTGAGTTCCATAGTTCAACTCTGCGCTGCGTGAAGAAGTCCTTCCTTTGATCGGTCCAGAACCTCCCATGAATCAGCTTCATGGGATGGCCCTGTTGGGTTCTGGCATTGTGGGAGAGGGCGAAAAATGTGTGTTCTCCAGGATCGGACAGAGAAATTATTTGGGGAGATTTCTACCTTGGAAAATACCCATTCCGCCCCCTCTCAAATTCTCTCCCTGCCAGGCTGCCCTCCCTGTTGACATGAAGGCCTGTTTTACCATTCCGATAAAGGAATCCTCTCTGGTTTCCTCTGACGGATTTGCAACTCTGCAACTAGGAATCCAACTCTGCTGTTCTATGATTCTATGAGATCACCTTTCCAAACTTGAAAGTTAGCTCCCTTTACGTGGACCTAATTATGCTGAGTTTACGTCCAGAGTGCTTGTCGATCCCCGCTTTTCCCTAGGTGAGGGCTGCGTGTGTATTTATTTATTTTTTAAAATACTTCACAACCTCTGTCTATTTCTGGTATGCTCCATTGCACGGGCGGTTAGCGGCCGTGCGGCTTTCCAAAGTTCCAGAAGTCGAAACAAAACTGTGTTTTGTCCCGGGCCGTTTGCTTTTTAGCAGACGTGGTTTGGAGCCAAACTGCATTTCCACGTCGAGCGGCGAAACGCAAAAGACGAAGCGGAGGACGACAACGGAGCGTAGACTCACACACGCTGGGCCGAAAGGAACGGCGTCTGCGCTGTTCCACACACGGAAAACAAGCCCAGGGCCTTCTTGGAATTGACCAAAGAGCTTTATGCAGCCTTGTAAACAAGCGTGTTTAGGGCTCTGCTACATTTCTAAGTTGGGAGTGCACAAGGATGGGTTCCCCCCGCCTCTGGGAACCGATTTGGTTTTCCTCTGGTGGACGCAGGACGGCGGAGGGTGGGGGTGAAACTCCTGCGTGAAACGCCTTGTACTCGCCTACATAGAATTTCTTGTCACCCGTGGTGACCAGGCTACTGTTTAAGCCAGAACATCAGGCTGTACAGCCTTCCCCAGAACACTACACTCCTCTCCTTCCAACTTCTCTTCACGCAACTATACCTAGAGAGGTACGAAGAACTGGAAATCACGTTTTCATTGGCACAGAGCTATCAGGGCTAGCAGCCATTCATCGCCTTCTCCTTCTCTAGGAATTTCTCCAACCCCCTTTTGAAGCCATCCAGATTGCTGGCCATTACTACATCTTGTGGCAGTGAGTTCCATACTTTAACTCCATGCTGTGTGAAGAAGTCCTTCCTTTTATTTGCCCTGGATCTCCCACCCATCAGTTTCATGGGATGACCCCAGATTCTAGTATTTTGAGAGAGGGAGAAAAATGCCTTTCTGTCCACATTCTCCATACCATGCATAATGTTGTACACCTCTGTCATGTCTCCCCTTAGCAGTCCCAGCTGTTGCAACCTTCCCTCATAGGCGAGATGCTCCAGACACTTAATCATTTTAGTTGCTCTTTTCTGCGCTTTTCCCAGCTCTCCTTTGCTGGAGGTATTTAAGCTAGGCGGCCATCTCTCAGGGACGCTGTAGCTGCATTACAGATCTGGCATTGGACGGGGTGGACTAGATGTTCTCAAGGCTCCCTTCCTATTCTATGAGTCCCTGATTTTGTGTGGATCTCAGAGTTCTGGCAACCCTCTTTCAACTCCAGAATCAAACGAAAAACAAAGTTGATCCTGCAAGCCTGAATTCTGCCTAACTTTGCTGTAGGCGGCAGCGTATGGTTGGAAGAAGTGCTATGAATTTCCATCCCAGGAAGTGAGGCAGGGGTAGGAGGTTTTCAGGCAAGAAATGCCACCAGTCTCTCTTCCTGCCCCACATTTCCCCCAGCATTTTGTGCCACACTTGTCACGTTGATCTTTGCTCCTGGTGCCTTTTGCATTTAAAAGCAAATCTCCTGGGAATGCTCCGGCCTGGGCAAAATTGCATTTCAGTGTTGCCTGTTGAACGAGTTTGGAGGACGTTAATCCTCGCCGAATCTGGAATGAATTGTTCAGTGTGCGTCTCTGCCCCACCCATCTCTTGTCCGATACCGGCTGGCATGTTGGCTCAGATAGACTATCCTCCTGGCCCCTTGCAAAGGGCCATTCCTGGCTTTGTTGAAACTTCCCAGATGAAAAGAAGTTTTGTTTCTGCTTCGTTTTTAAAGAAATCCCTATTCTTTGCTAATTCCTGGTCTTCTCCGGGCATGGTAAACAGGGGTTTGCTTCCTCAAATAATTGAATTCACCAGCTTGCCTTCCCTTAACCCTTTTTAAGGGTTAACTTTACTCACCAGCTGTGTGGTCGCCTAGGGTGAGTTAAAGACCTTCTCCAGGCAACCAGTCTTCTCCCCCCCACTTTTTTTTTTTAAAAAAATTGGAAGATAGTTGGTTGTTCATCTCTTTCAGTCGATTGACTTGTGCCACAAGTCACAATAACAGACATTGGAGGCTATGTTTGTCCTTCTAGACTTCACCAACAGGCTTCTGTAATCGTCGCTGTGCTAGGATCGTGTGTCAATGAAAAAGCTGTGTTCTTCTACCTGGAGGACCTCTGGAAATAATCTCACCTTGCACATCTGATTCTTGGTTTTGACAGCATAAGGCAGGGGCTGGCAACTGCCAGATGTTTTGGACTACAAGCCCCGGGAGTTGTAGTCTAAAACATAGGGATTTGCAAGACATTTTTCTCTCGCTCTCAAAATACTAGAACCCAGTGGGATCATCCCATGAAGCTGATCGGACAGACAGAAGGATGTGGTGATGGCCATCAATTTGGTTGGCTTTAGAAGGACATATTCATGAAGGAGAAGTCGGCTACCAATGGCAGCTCAGCATAGATTAACTCCAGGATCAGAGGCAAAATGTCTCTCAATGCCTGTTACTGAGAAATAGAGATGTAAAATTTCCAGAAATTTTGAAGCCAAGGAAAAAAACCATTCTCCCCTGCACACATTCCTCCCCCCACCCCAGATTTTTTTTTGGAAATTTTCAGAAAAAATGCATATATTTTTTTTGGCAATATTAGCACTTTTTACAGATTGAAAGTCACTTTGTTACTTTAGGAACATGAAATGTAATTACGTCCAAATTGGTTTGGCATAAAATTGTCACAAGTGGAATATTAAAAGTGCAGTGTATTCACGCAATTAGTACAAATTGAATTTCCTGTTTTAAATTTTGGCTTCCGTTTCTTTTGTAACAGATGGAGCTGCAAGCCCCTGAACTGTAAGGAACCTCTTTGGTTTTGCCAGTTTATGAGGAGCAGGCAAAAGACAAAAGAAAAAACCCACAATTTAAAAACACACACACATAAGAAACCATCATTAGTAACAAAGAAAATTATTTCTGTCTAAAACATTTTATTCATCATGCTAAAACAAAACATTCCATGATCCATTTTTTTGCTTCATTTTGTTCCAATTTTTCCAGGGGGACACACACACACACACACACACACACACACAAAAAGGCTTCAGGGAAAAATGGGGTTTCCCCCCACACCCGAATTTTTCCGGTTTTTCCCTGAGCTTTCACATCTCTGCTGGGGAACATGGGCAGGATGGTACTGTTGCCCTCAGGTCCTGCTTGCGGTCTTCCTATTGGGGAAAGGATCCAGATGTTGTACTGGAAAGTCTTTCAGCCTAATCCCGTGTGGTTCTTACGTATATGTCTCTCCCTCTGCTAGTATATCTTTAACCAAAATAGCAAACCCATCCGCTCTTGTTTGCATTGAAATCAGCACAGGAGACAGAACTGTTGCAGAGTAAATGAATACTCAGCTAGCAGCAAAGGGCTTTAAGCAAGGGGGGGGGGGCACGTTCGTATATGAAATCTGAGACCAGGTGTGTGTGTGTGTTCCAGTATATTGCATGCCAGCCCGAAGGAGGTAAACTCCGCTTTTCGGAGCGTTCAAAGTTCCCGTGTTTGAAATGCATGCAATCGGGCGAATCAAACCCTGCATGCAAAACGTTTTTTTGACAGCTCCACCTGATGTTTGAACGCTGCAGCACATCTGTGGCTGGTTGTGTGTGTGTGTTTTTAAAGCTTGTGAATGCCTGCCTAATCCCACCGGGACGGACGCAAACACGCCCAGGCAATCTCCGTGATCTCTGTACGCGGCTGGAAGCACGAGGGGCGGTTTGCTCAGCTACCCGGGGGTTTAGGGGGAGTCTGGATTCTGCCAAGTTACTCCGCGGCCTCTCACTCTTTCGCCACGAATCCCGACGCTGGGCCCAGGCAAGGTCAATCTCTTTCTTTCTTTCTTTCTTTCTTTCTTTCTTTCTTTCTTTTAATAAACCCTCTTTCTCTCTGGTTTTGCATTTTGGGGAGTTGAATGCACTCGACGTCTGGGCAGAGCGCGAAAAGACGGGGCAGGCTGCCAAGTTTTTATAAGCATCTTAAAACCCCGACCCACAGAAGTCCTGTGTTTGAGATTTAAATCTCAATTCGCAGCCCGTTGCACCGCAGAATTAAAACGAACGACGGCCCCTTCGTTTCTCTGCTTGCCGGCTGTTTATTCTTGTCCGCGTTCAACTCTCACCCACTTCTCTCATTTTTCTCTCCTCGGGACGGGTTCGTTTGAAGTTTTGCTTCTGCTCTTTTAAAAGTATCTTGGGCCACGTTCTGAAACGCACGGACCAGGGAGAGATGACCCATTGAATCCGGTGGGGCTGACTTGGAAGTTAAGGGGCGCAGGGGGTTTAATGCTGGGTACGGTCCCCAAGGACGGGTCCCCAGGGTGGAATTCCTCAGCAGGGTTGCTGGGAAATGCATCCTTTGCAAGCAGTACTTCTCGGACTTCCAGGGAGTGTAGAGGAAACCCCCCCCCCCCAAGGGTCTGCGGTGGAGACCCTGTATATGTCAGGGGATGGAGAGTCTTGAGAGAAGGAAGGCAGGGCCCTCCATATGCTATGCGAAAAGCCAGCTCCACCTGGCTTTACCTCTCCCCTGACCACCTTCCAGCAGCCGTTCAATCAGGCTGCCGCAGAGGGAGAGGAGAGAAGTCAAGCCTCTCCTTCAGCTCAGCCAGGAGACCAGCCACGCTGGGCTCCCTTCTCTTTCAACAGTTTCTTCTGCTTGTGCGAAGACAGCCATGGATGCCTGGCGGCCGCACGGGTTCAAAGTGGCTTTCCTGCTGGCCTTTGTTAAGGACAGTGTGCCTTTAAGAACTGGCGCCTGAGTTGCTTTCCTTTGCCCTCCGCGTCCCTTCTTCCTCTTGTGTCGTGCTGTTTTTGGACTGTACGCCTGAGGGCGGGGACTGCCTTTTTGTATTGTGGCTGACTCGTAAGCTTCGCTCGGGAGTCTTCCTGGCTGAAGAGTGGGCAGTGCATGCCTTAAATAAATATTGTGCGAGGGCTCAGCCACACCCTGGCTCCGTAATCAATCCAAGGGCAGGAACTGGAGTGTCACAGAACCAGCAATCCCTTGTGACTGTGCGTCGGCCTCCCCCAACCTGGCACCAGCTGGTTGTGTTGGGCTACAACCCCTATCATCCCCAGCTGTCTGGGGATGATGAAAGAGATCTCGGGGTCGTGATGGACAGCTCAATGAACATGTCCACCCAGTGTGCAGCTGCTGTAAAGAAGGCAAACTCCATGTTAGGCAGGATAAGAAGAGGAATTGAGAATCAAACTGCCAGCATCGTACTGCCTTTATACAAATCTAGGGTGAGACCACACTTAGAATACTGCGTGCAGTTCTGGTCACCACACCTAAAAAAGGACATTATAGAGCTGGAAAAAGAGGCAGAAAAGGGCAACTCAAATGATCCAGGGGGCTGGACCATCTCTCCTAGGAGGGAAGGTTGAAACAGCAGGGATTGTTTAACTTGGAAAAAAATCGGCTGAGGGGAGACCTGATAGAGGTGGACAAAATTCTGCATGGGGTGGAGAATGTGGACAGAGAGGCATTTTTCTCCCTCTCCCATAATACTAGAGCGCAACGGGGTCATCCCATGAAGCTGATGGGTGGGAGATTCAGGACAGATCAAAGGAAGGAATTAAACTCTGGAACTCACTACCACAAGATATGGTGATGGTCCCCAATTTGGGTGGCTTTCCAAAGGGGTTGGATCAATTCCTGGAGGAGGAGGAGGAGGAGAAGGCTATGAAGGGCTACTAGCCCTGATGGTTCTGTGCTACCTCCAGTAGTAAAATCAGTAATCCTATATGCACCAGTTGCTGGGGAACATGGGTGGGAGGGTGCTGTTGCACCATGTCCTGCTTTGTGGTCCCTGATTGCCAGCCAGTTGGCCACTGTATGAACAGAGTGCTGGACTGGATGGACCCTTGGTCTGATCCCGCAGGGCTCTTCTGGGGGAAAAAACCACTCTAGGCCCAGCACATTTCATGGATGAGCCCAGGATGGATGGTTCAACTCCAGTTGCAATCAGCTTTTTGGAGGGGGAAGTTTCAAAAGGGGTTGTGGGTTTTTATAAAAAGTTATTCGTCCTGGAGCAAGGCCAGCTTCCTTGTTCTGCTCGTCACGTGGGGAGACCTGATTTCGTGCCTGCTTTTGATTCCTGCATCTGAGCTCGGGACCGTCCGGCCATCGTCGCTGTTCTGTCCTTGGCGCTGGTGCATTCCGGACGAGGGGACGTCAGGCAGCGTTTGCAACGGGCAGGCTTCTCTCCCTCCTCCTCTCGTGGCCAGAAATAAACCAGGATGGAAAAGGGATAAAGGATGGGAGAACAGCCAAGAGCAGCTGCCTTTCTGTTTTTGGGTGCTAGCTTTCTGCCAGCGGGGCCTGTGTCTCTGGCTCGGCTCAGACGACACGTTTCTCAACGGTGGTTTTAGAACTCCACGGTGGAGTTTTTGCCATCACCGTTGAGACACGTGTAGTCTGGTGGGAAAACTCCATGTAACGGTGGAGGGTTTTTTAGAGAAACCCTCCCTGCAGAATATCCACGCTGTGCAGAGGAGAGTTCCTGCACAACCATTGTGTAGAAGCTCCGTGGAGTTTTCCATTGCGTTGGCATTTCCCGCTGGCTGCGGAGTTCCCCGGCAAGAGCGGCGAAATTATTATTATTTATTACATTCATATATCGCCCCATAGCCGAAGCTCTCTGGGCAGTTTACAAAAGCCAAAAACAGTGAACATTAAAAAGAAATGTACAAAATTTAAAACCATAAAAAGCATAGAATACAAACAAAAACGGACAATATCCATTTAAAAAACCAAATATTCTTGGGTCAGTTAAAAACTCAGCTGTTAAATGCCTGGGAGAAGAGAAAAGTCTGGACCCGGCGCCGAAAAGATAATGTTAAGCCTCGTCGGGGAGATCATTCCAGAATTGGGAGCCACCACTGAGAAGGCCCTCTCCCTTGTTGCCATCCTCCGAGCTTCCCTCGGAGTAGGCACTCGGAGGAGGACCTTAGATGTTGAGCGCAGTGTACGGGGAGGTTCATGTCGGGAGAGGCGTTCCGTCAGGTATGGTGGTCCCAAGCCGTGGAAGGCTTCATAGGTTCAAACCAGCACCTTGAATTGGGCTCGGAAACATACAGGCAGCCAATGCAAGCGGGCCACTCTAGGAGAGCCGCCGGGATTGCTTTTTTCAGCAATGGCTGATGGGATACCGTTGGGAGGACCGGGGGAAGGAGAGAGGGCGGATGAACTGTCAACCAAACGCTGCGTTGACTTTTACTCAACTCCACGGTAGCCCGCGGTCCCACGACGGCGGAGTTGGAACATGTTCTGTTGGGAGCATGGGGGAAAACCTTGCCTGCTAGATTCATCCCCACCAAGCAGGATATTCCACTATGAAAGTGGTATGGAAAACGCAGGAGCCACACGACTGCTTTATAGTGGTATTGAAGTGCACTGAAAACAGTTGGGGGCTCATTGACTCATACAGTATGCCGCTTCCATACCGCTCTATCCTGCTTGGTGCGGCTCCTGCCTTTTATGTACCGCTTTCATAGTGGATTATCCTACTAGGTGTAGGTGAGCCCTCTGTCTCTCCCTGTCAGGGGTGGCGCTTCTGAATTAAGAAAGCTTACATTTTTGCCCTCTCCCCGTTCGAACCTGGTAGAACCCAGGAAAGACTCCTTGGCGCGTGGCTGCTAAAAGCATGGCTCTCTTCTGCGGAAAGAGGCTGGTAACCAACGAGGCAGCGGTGAACGTTGATGTTCCAAATTCGCCTTGTGGCTTGCTTCAAGAGCTCTTAAATCGATTGCTTAATCTTTTCCCCCCGTTTCTTTCTTTTCTCTGCTGCTTCAGGAGACGGATTCTTTTCCTAGCCAGCCCCTGAACCTGGTATGGGTAATGGTCGAGCGGCGGACGGCCAAGCGAGTTTGAAACGGAACGATGCCGAGGCCGTACGCCACGGACGGAGCTTGCCGGAGGTGAGCGGAAGTGTTCCTTTCTGGGACGGGACGGATTCCACCTCCGAGTCCCTCTCGGGGGCCGCGGTCCCATTGTGGGCGGGACTAAATGCAAAAGAGTCGGAGTCAAAGGGGGCATGGGCAAAATACTGGCCTGTTTTAGTTTAAAGCTCTTAGGGCTAGAGAATGGCCTTCTCTGCGGTGGCACCCAAACCCTCTCCCGTGGCTCATCTCCTTGATTGCTACTTTTTAGGCACCAACACGGCTGCAGAAACGCCTCTCCTAAGACTTAGTTACTAGCCACAAGAGCGTTAAACTGAAACAGGCTCTTAGTGTGCCACGGACGTGGCAACCAACAGATCGGTGGCCCCCCTGATTCTCATTCCAGCTCACGTGGTTTGAATCCCACAGGGGCAAGAGAAGTTGCGTCAGATCCACCGATACTGACGGATCTTTTTCCTGGTCCTGGTCCGTCCCAGTTCTGTTGAAGCCTATATTCATTGAATCTCTGCCTCCAAATTTAATCTGTGTTTGCCTGCTACCGCTTAGGTGGGTCTCCTTAGATCGGAGTGTTGTGGAGACCCTCACAAAATGGCTGCCGTGGGGGCGGGTGCAGACTGAAGGAGCCCCTCCCCCCCAAATGCCTTGACACAAAAGAGACCTGCTCATTGGACGACCGCGACGTCTTTTATTCAAAGACCGATGCGTTTCGGGTTATAAAAAAACAACACCCTTTCTCAAGGTCGTTCTACGCCAAAGAGAAACGTAAAACCGTGACTGAACACTTTGTACATGAATCAACCCTGATTAAAAACGCATTTGACGGGACTTATTTCACACATCCCATCCGAGCAGTGCAGAGGAACCCGATACCCAAAGGACAAACTGTATTCGCGTTGATCGAAACTCACGCGAAAGCCTTTTCAATATAAGAACGTAAGAAGCTCAGTTGTTACTCGCCGTAGGAGATTAGGCAAATCACTTGTGGTCTTGCGGGTTACTTGGCTGTTGTCCTCCAACCTGGGTTGGTCTTTTGTTCCAGAGTGTCCAAGAGAAGAGGAGTGTGATCCATTCCTTGGTATCTGGGGCGTTTGCCGGCGCCGTGGCCAAAACAGCTGTGGCGCCGTTGGATAGGACGAAAATCATATTCCAAGGTATTTGGGTGGGTGGGGTGAAGAGGAGCCGAAGACTTGCTTCATCTCTTTCTGCTCCTGAGGCACATCTGTATAACTTCTGCATTTGAAAGAGAGGGGGGGTCTGCATGAAGGAAAGGACATTTCTGTGACATGTATACATTACAAATTGCCTTTCCGCTGTTTGTATAGATGACTAAACAGCTACGTAGCCCTGAGCACTCTGCTACCAGAAGGATTAGAAAGTTGGGGCGTTGTTTATGAAAGCCACAGTCCTCAGGAAGCTAAATTCTGCAAATCCAGAGCATGCACAGGCCGCAATTCAAGCGTTGGGCCAAGCGATGGTCTGTGCTAGCCACTGTTTAACATTTTGGAGCGGCTTCTCTGTGTTCCGTTTCCATCTCCTCAGCATTTTTGTTTCTTGATGTGGCGGCCTTTGGAGACAGAGTGATGTGCCGCCCACGGCCTCCCTCGGTCGTTGGTTCCGTTGTCGTACTGCTCTAACAGGACGTTTTCCCTAATGTTTTGCTGTACTGCTCTAACAGGACGTTTTTCCTGATGTTTTGTCGTGCTGCTCTAACGCTCAGGAAGTTTTTCCTGATGTTTTGTCATACTGCTCTAACAGTCAGGAAGTTTTTCCTGATGTCCAGCCGGAATCTGGCTTCCTGTGACTTGAGCCCGTTTTTCCGTGTCCGGCACTCTGGAGTTGACGCACCATGAACTCCGTTCATAGAATCATAGAGTAGCAGAGCTGGAAGGGGCCTCTAAGGCCATGAGTCTAACCCGCTGCTGAATGCAGGAATCCACCTTAAAGCATCCCTGACAGATGGCTGTCCATCTATGCTTTAATGTTCTGAAGAATTCTGGCTTCCCATTTTGTGAGAATGTAGCCGAAGTCTTTCACCATGTTGAAGGGCCTGCATTCAAGACCTAATTCCCCAATGTGCCATCATGGGCGTCTGGCAAGATAATAATAACAATAATAATAATAATCTATTTATTTAAA
Organism: Elgaria multicarinata webbii; assembly: GCF_023053635.1. Classification (NCBI taxonomy): domain Eukaryota; kingdom Metazoa; phylum Chordata; class Lepidosauria; order Squamata; family Anguidae; genus Elgaria; species Elgaria multicarinata. The sequence goes on along the minus strand of NC_086193.1, from coordinate 10,562,449 downwards.
CATTTCTTGGCCACTTTTCAGGGCAGAAAGTGGCTTACTGCAAAACAATTGCATAAAAAACCCCACAGTTAAAACATTAAAAACAATAAGAATATAACTGCAATAAAATAGCAATTATAAACAATAAAAGCTAGCAGTAATAATAGGATGATTGATTGTCACCCAAAAGATAATAGTCTGGACTTTCTTTGAGAGCTTCCTCACGGGATTAACATAGCGGGTTCTGGATAACCGTTCTGTTTGGGAGGAATTGCAAAACTGGAATTACCCAAAGAGCTGTCTTAAAGAACAGATCTGTGCCCCCCAACAATGGAACGGCCCAAATTAGATCGTTGGCCGGAGGGGAGAGGAAAAAGGATTAGGTCGAGTGATGAATTAATGCTGTGGACTTTCAATTTATTTAGGAGGGTGGAGAAATTCCGAATTCCAAAACTGGTTTGTGGCCTGGATTAAAGGATCTCTCTCTCTCTCTCTCTCTCTCTCTCTCTCTCTCTCTTGTTTATTTGAGGATTAATCCTCAAATGAGGTTTTGCTGGAAAGAGATTTGGCTTGATATTTTTTTGTTATCTGCTTATCTCTAGCCTGGAACAATTGGAAGCGGTGTAGAGTTGAACTGAATTAGGAGGGGCAGCGGTGAACACTGAATTGTGCAAAGAGAACTGGAACAGAGAATTGGGTTTCTCCTTTTAAAGTATACATTACATCAAAGGGTTTATTTTATTTTATTTTATTTATTACATTTTTGCTTCTGATCAATAAGTGTCCAAATCCTTTTCTGTTTTAGTTCTCCTGACGCGCATAAAATAATCAATCCGGGCTGTTGATGACTCATGAGTTCTAGTCTACTGATTAAATTTTCACGTTCTAATATAGTGGTACCTGTATCATTAATCTATAGTGTAGTGTGGAGTAGTGGTTACAGTGTTGGACTGGGAGTCAGGAGATCCGGGTTCTAGTCCCCGCTTGGCCACGGAAACTCACTTGGGTGACTTTGGGTCAATCGCAGGCTCTCAGCCCAACCTACCTCACAGGGTTGTTGTTGTGAGGATAAAAATAGGAGAAAAGGAGGTTTATGGAGGGGAAAAGGGTTTTAGTCTTCGTTAACGATCCAGAGATAGTTATAGAAACGTAATCAGCACAATGAATCAATCAATCTGGAAACAAAGCCCTATGAAGAGAGACTGAAAGAACTGGGCATGTTTAGCCTGGAGAAGAGAAGATGGAGGGGAGACATGAAAGCACTCTTCAAATACTTAAAAGGTTGCCACACAGAGGAGGGCCAGGATCTCTTCTCGATCCTCCCAGAGTGCAGGACACGGAATAAGGGACTCAAGTTAAAGGAAGCCATATTCCAGCTGGACATCAGGAAAAACTTCCTGACTGTTAGAGCAGTGCAACAATGGAATCAGTTACCTAGGGAGGTTGTGGGCTCTCCCGCACTAGAGGCCTTCAAGAGGCAGCTGGACAACCATCTGTCAGGGATGCTTTAGGGTGGATTCCTGCATTGAGCAGGGGGTTGGACTCGATGGCCTTGTAGGCCCCTTCCAACTCTGCTATTCTATGATTCTATATGACAGCACCCTTGTAAGACTTCCCTTTACGTCATTGGTTGGCTTGGCCACTTTAAGCCTCCAGGCTTACGTGTGTCTGTGGCTTTTTCTATTTCAGTGTCGTCGAATCGGTTTTCTGCAAAGGTAAGGCCAAACGCTGTTCACCCTGTCTCCTTAAGATGTGCGGGGGGTGTCCTTAAATCCTACTGAGTTCGCCCCAGGGCCTGGTCTGACAGCCGGCGTGATGGTTGTTTGTACCTTAAAATTAAGCCTGGCTCAGTCTTTATTTTACACACGTTCGTCAACGCAAGGTGAAAACTCCACTCAACGGTTGAGTTTTTAAGGGGCATTCTCATGTAATCAAATTTATTGATTGATTGATTACATTTATATATCGCCCCCAATAGCCGAAGCTCTCTGGGCGGTTTACAAAAGTTAAAAACAGTCAACATCAAAAATATCAAAAAAAATTAAAACCATCAAAAACAACAGTATAAATACAATTCTAGGAAAGGAATTGTATCGCGTTGGTAATACAAAAGATTTAACTTCGGAAATAACGTGTTACTTCCACAACGGAACCTCTGAGAAAAATCATGTTTGATATTCTTCTAAGTAGGGGTGTTGTTTTGTAAACTTATATGGTATTTGTATTATATTTTGATTGTCGCTCCTGCTGAAGGATCTTTGCATCTGAAACGTCGACCTTTTTGAATCTTTTACATAAAAATCTTTTTTTTTTTTGGCATTACCATAAAAGACTTTTTATTCTACACAGCACCTGAGCCGGTCTATCCTTTCATACCAGACAGTGGTGTTTTTATCTCCTCTTTTTCTCATCTTCATTCCAGGGAACTCTGTAGCCAGTGGGAAAAGTCAACGCAACAGAGAATGCCACGGAGCCCTCCACCCAACACAACAGTTGTGCAGGAACTCTTCTCTTGCACAGCATGGATATTCTGCGTGGCGTGTTTTCCAAAAAAACACCGTTGCGTGGCGTTTTCCCACCAGACAACACCTTTCTCAACGGTGGTATAAAAACGCCACCGTGGAGTTCTAAAACCACTGTTGAGAAACGTGGTGTCTGAACGGAGCCCCTCTGTCCTCTTTCTCCATCAGCAACTAACAATCAATAGGCCCACCGGAACTAACCTAGAAACAGATGATAAATTAGCGAACCGCTAAGTTTTGCTCTCTGTTTTCCTCCTCCCTGCCCAGCCCTTTTCGTTTTGTGTCGTGCCTTTTAGATTTTAAGTTTGAGGACAGGGTCTGTCTTCGAATTTAATTTTTCCAACTCATCCCAGGTGCCCTCACTCAAATAAAGCTCATGGAGCGGCTCAGTTAAACAAGACTGTTGCTGCCCGCAGGCTTACAATCTGAAGAGACGTGGCACGCAAGGAAAACGGGATGAGGAGGGAAGAGGGGGGAAAAATGAAGTCTTTCATCAGGGGTGGTAGAATAACTTTGCTTCCTCCCTCATCGCCAACTGTAACCATTTATTTATTTATTACATTTTTATACCGCCCAATAGCCGAAGCTGTCTGGGCGGTTCACCAAAATTAAAACCATAAAAGCAACCAACAAATCTAAAAACGCAAATACAAAATACAATATAAAAAACACAACCAGGATAAAACCACACAGCAAAAATTGAGATAGGTTAAAATACGGAATTAAAACAGCAAAGTTTAAATTTAAGTTAAATTAGGTGTTAAAATACTGAGAAAATAAAAAGGTCTTCAGCTGGTGATGGAAGGAATACAGTGTAGGCGCCAGGCGAACCTCTCTGGGGAGCTCGTTCCACAGCTGGGGTGCCACAGCAGAGAAGGCCCTGCTTCTAATAGCCACCCGCCTCACTTCCTTGGGCAGGGGCTCACGGAGAAGGGCCCCTGTGGGTGATCTTAAGGTCCGGGCAGGGACATATGGGAGGAGGCGTTCCTTCAGATAGCCTGGCCCCAAGCTGTTTAGGGCTTTGAATGTCGGTACCATGGTGAATACTAACCAGGTTCCCTCTTAAAGACAGGGCTGAGTCCTTCAAGCCCCGCCTCTTTTATAACCGGGTTTCTGCCCTGTCCAGGAGGCTTACCGGCTGATCTACCGCACCTACCTCAATGAAGGCTTCTTCAGCCTGTGGCGCGGGAACTCCGCCACGATGGTCCGGGTGATCCCGTACGCCGCCATCCAATTCTGCGCGCACGAGGAGTACAAACAGCTCCTGGGCAGCTACTACGGCTTCCAGGGAAAGTAAGAATCTGCGGTTCGGGTCCTCTTAAGAGCCTTGCGGGATGGAGGTGGCGGGAGAATTGCCAAATAAGCTTTTTTATTTTTAAATAATCTGACCAATGGTTTATTGAGCTGCTTGGGATTAATTACAGCCCCCCCTGTTCCTAGCGCACCCTTTAAAATTAACTTCTGGCTTTGCTAATATATGACCGTCTTGTTCCTCTGCCCCTGGCAGGAGACGAATCAGAGGCAGAAACAGCCTTTCTGGTTTTAGAAATGGCCATCCGCAATTGCTTCTTTATCATAGAATCCTAGAATAGTAGAGTTGGAAGGGGCCTCTAAGGCCATCAAGTCCAACCCCCTGTTCAATGCAGGGATCCACCTTAAAGCATCCCTGACAGATGGTTGTCCAGCTGCCTCTTGAAGGCCTCTAGTGTGGGAGAGCCCACAACTTCCCTAGGTCATCGGTTCCATTGTTGTACTGCTCTAACCATCAGGAAGTTTTTCCTGATATTTTGTCATACCACTCTAACAGTCAGGGTGTTTTTCCTGATGTTTTGTCATACCACTCTAACAGGGTGTTTTTCCTGATGTTTTGTCATACCGCTCTAACAGTCAGGACGTTTTTCCTGATGTTCTGACAGAATGTGGCTTCCGGTCACTTGAGCCCCTTATTCCGTGTCCTGCACTCTGGGATGACCGAGAAGTCCCACCTGATAACGTCTTGTCTAAAAATGGCCTGGTGCCGGCCACGTTCCCTTCTGCAGTAAAGACATTTGTTCTGCTGGCAGGAAAATCTTAAGGAGATCTGTAGCAGCCACCTTTTGAGAATGAGGGGTGGGGGGGAATCCTGCCTTCTAAAAACGATTTCTTTCTGCTTTAGGGCACTCACTCCCCTGCCCAGGTTCATCGCAGGTTCACTTGCCGGCACGACGGCAGCCATGCTGACGTACCCCCTGGACCTGGTCCGTGCACGGATGGCGGTGACCCCAAAGGAAATGTGAGTGGTCAACAGCGACGCGTGTGTGATTTGGGGTCTGCGTGTAGCTGGATGGGGTTGCCCTCCCTCTGAAAGCTGAGGTGCGTAGTCTGGGGGTACTCTCAGATCCGTCCCTGTTGCTTGAGGCTCAAGTGGCCACGGCGATTCGGAGTGCCTTTGACCAGCTTCGGCTGGTTCGCCAACTACAGCCTCTCCTGGACAGGGGTAGCTTGGCCATGGTGGTACAGGTGTTAGTAACCTCAAGGCTGGATTACTGCAACGCGCTCTGTGTGGGGCTGCCCTTGAAGCCTCTCCGGAAGCTGGAGCTAGTGCAGAACGCTGCAGCTCGGCTGTTGCCTGGAGCTGCCCCTTTCCAGCATGGAACTCCTCTGCTGAGGGAACTGCACTGGCTGTCTATTCGCTACCAGGCCAGGTTTAAGGTTCTAGTACTGGTGTAGAAAGCCCTAAACAACTCAAGACCAGGATCCCTGAGAGAGCGCCTTCTCCCCTACCAACCTGCCCAGTCCCTGAGGTCATCCGAGGCCATGCTCCTGGTGGTTCCACATAGACCCATCCTCCAACTGGAGGCCACCAGGGAAGAGCCTTCAGCATGGTGGCCCCCCTCCTATGGAACTCCCTGCCTCTGGAGGTCAGGCAGGCTCCAATTTTGCATTCCTTTCGGCGCCTCCTGAAAACACTGTTGAACCAGGAAGCCTTCCCTTCATGGCCAGCCGCCGTTCAAAGCATCGATTTAAAGTATCAAACTTAAGCCGCAATATAAAGCCACAATATAAAAGTACAACCAGGATAAAAGCAAGCAGCAGTGCAGAGATTTAAAACGCAGAGTTAAAACAGCAAAGTTGAAAGACTAAAGTGGTAAAATGTTAAAATACTGGAGAAATAAAAAGGTCTGGCATTGAAAAAAAGTATAACGTAGGCTAAAGGGAGCTCATTCCACAGCCGGGGTGCCACAGCGGAGAAGGCCCTGCTCCTGGTAGCCACCTGCCTCACTTCCTTGGGCAGGGGCTCGCGGAGAAGGACCCCTGAGGATGACCTTAGGGTCCAGGCAGGCACATATGGGAGGAGGCGTTACTTCAGATGACCCGGCCCCAAGTCATTCAGGGCTTTGAATGTTAATACCAGCACTTTGAATCGGGCTCTGGACCTGGACTGGCAGCCAGTGAAGCTGAAAAAGGACTGACATCATGTGATCTCGTTGGCCAGTCCCTGTTAACAATCTCGCTGCCCAGTTTTGTACCAGCTAAAGTTTCTGGACTGTTTTCAAAGGCAGCCCCATGCGTAACGCATTGCAGCAATCGAATTAGGGATGTCGCGGGTGCCCAACTGGGTCCAAGTGTCTGACAACCTCTCCCACGTCCACCTCCATTCACGCCGTTACTCTCGCGTAAATGGGGCCTTTTCGGCAGCCATTTACAGAACGGGGGAATTTCCGGATCCTCCGTTATCGTGCACAACAGAGGCTCCGGACGACGTCGGACGCTCCCCGGGCCACAAAAGTTCGCCCGGAAGAGGGAGCGTCCAACGCATCAAACCCCCCCCCCGTACCCCCTGTGAGTTCGCCCATCTCTACAAGAGATTCATCTCGAGCCGTGGCCGTCCGTACAAATTGCGGAAAGGCTTTGATTGAAACTGCAAAAAAGAGATTGAAAGATTTCGGACGGACGGCTTCCCCCGGGGGAGGGCGGGGCGTCTCGAAGAGTCGGTGCAGCTACTGAGAAGGCCCTGCTCAGAGTCTCCGTTTAGGAAGGAAATCGTGCAGGTTTCCAGTGCCCAGGCTGTTTTAAAAAAATCCCTGGGGTTGCCTGTAAGGAGTCCTGCTGGCCCGGCCTCTGGTGTAGGCCCGGCTTACCCTTCCTTGATGAAGCTATGAGCTGGGCTTGCCTCTGGGTTTCTTTTCTCTCCCCCTCACCCAAATCCACGCACAGCTCTTTCCAGGGCTTAAAAATAGCACGGGTTCCTCCTGGTCACACGCCGTGCCAAAAACAGCTGCGACATGGGGTCTCTCATTCCCTTTGCGCGTGTGCGTTTTCCTCCGAGTCTGAAAAGCACACACAGGATACGCGCTGAGCTGGAGGTAGAAACGGATCTTCGGCGCCTTGAAGGAAAAGGCAGGATGTAAATGTAAGCGATAAATAACGGATCACTCTTTCGGCTGTCCCTTGGCCCTGAGTTCTCTTTGAGTCGTCTTACCGCGTGCACTGTTCGGCAAGCCGCTTTGGGGTTGGTTCAGACGAGGAGCGGTATGTAAATATTGTTGAAAAGCAACCGATAAATAAGCGTGGTCGGAAATGAACGCCATGAGCAAAGTCTTAACGTGCGTCCATCTTGGAGTAAACCCACTGAAATGTATGGGACGTAAATGAGTCATGATTACCTTAAGTTCCATTGATTTCAATAGGTCTACTCTAAGTCAGACTTCGGTTGGATTTTGCCCCATGTGGCCACACTTTGAAGGACTCTTCAACCCTGGAGTTCATTCTCCCTCTCTCTCTCTTTTTCTCTTCCTCTTCCCCCCATTTATTTATTTAATTTATTTATTACATTTTTATACCATTTATACCCATGTAAACACGGATCTCCAGTCCCCGGCTCCTTGCACACAGGTGTGACCCGATCCCTTCCATGTCTCCCTGGCAGGTACGGCAATATCGTTCACGTCTTCATCCGGATCTCCCGGGAGGAAGGGCTGAAGACGCTGTACCGAGGCTTCGTGCCCACCATCCTGGGGGTGATCCCTTACGCCGGGTTGAGCTTCTTCACCTACGAGACGCTGAAGAAGCTGCACGCAGGTAAGGGCCGCGGGGACGCATGCCAAGCCCCAGGCGGTGGGGATCTGTATTTTAAGCATGTCAGAAGAATCGTGCTGGATCATACAATCATAGAATAGCACAGTTGGAAGGGGCCTACAAGGCCATCGAGTCCAACCCCCTGCTCAATGCAGGAATCCACCCTAAAGCATCCCTGACAGAGGGTTGTCCAGCTGCCTCTTGAAGGCCTCCAGGGTGGGAGAGCCCACAACCTCCCTAGGTAACTGATTCCACCGTCGCACTGCTCTAACAGTCAGGAAGTTTTTCCTGATGTTTTATTATGGGAAAGGGAGGAAAATATCTCCCTATCCATCTTCTGCACGCCATGCATAGCAGCCTTCCCTAGGGTGACCCTGTGAAAAGGAGGACAGGGCTCCTGTGCCTTTAACCGTTGTATAGAAAAGGGAATTTCAGCAGGTGTCCTTTGTACGCATGCAGCACCTGGTGAAATTCCCTCTTCGTCACAACAGTTAAAGCTGCAGGAGCCCTGCTACCTGGTCGCTCTAGTATAGCTCCTGCAGCCTTAACTGTTGTGTTGTCCCCTGCCTTGATCCGGAGGGAGAGGCGGGTAACAAATACATTTTTTATTATTATTATTATTGTGATGAAGATGCTGCATGCATACAGTTTGCCTTCTGGTGCATTAAGTGTTTTTTTTTTACTGCTCCCCCCCAGCGGCAGCCATTTTAGGAAGGGCCAACGTGCCCCCCCCCAGTATCCATTTTGTATGAGCGCCCACAACATTCGAAATGTGCCCAGTGATCCCAAAACGTTCCGTGGCACCACACCGGACCTTCTTCGGTTGAGCTGGAAAGTCGCACCGTGAAGCGGGGAGAGTTTGAAAACAATCCCCCTGCTTTCCCCCCATGGCTGCGATCATTTCCCCTCTGCCGTTTGGCTGCGGCTATGAGGCTTTGGGGCACGCTTGCCCGCATGCGTAGAGCGCCTCTTCTTTCTCTCCCATCTCTCCTGCAGACCACAGCGGGCGGCCGCAGCCGTATTCGGTGGAACGTCTTATCTTCGGGGCGTGCGCCGGCCTCATCGGACAATCTGCCTCCTACCCTCTGGACGTGGTCCGCCGGCGGATGCAGACGGCGGGGGCGCTGGGGTTCACGTACGGCTCCATCCTCGGCACGATGGGAGACATCATCCGAGAGGAAGGACTCGTCCGGGGACTTTACAAAGGGCTCAGCATGAACTGGGTCAAGGGGCCCATCGCCGTGGGCATCAGCTTCACCACCTTCGACCTCACGCAGATCCTCCTACGGAAGTGGGGGCACGGCCCGAACGTGGCCAGGTAGTGGCCTACCCCCGTCAGCTCCCGGTTTATTGGCGGATGAACGAGCGATAACAGGGTGCAAATGCTGGCTACGAACCCCCTCCTTTTTGACCCCCTTCCAAACTCGGACAGGGTCCTTGTGGTAGAACCAGAACGACCCAGGAGAACACACTTGTGACGGTGACAGCGTCCTCTCCCGTTTCCCGAGGATGGATTTTGCGAAGTGAAACAACCTTCACGGCCTGTATTTCCACGAAGTGGTCTAGATATCTCTGAATTCGCTAAGGAGGGGAGAAAGGGAGGGGGCGCCTCCCCACCCCCACTAATCTCGAAAACCACGAGTGGTACCTCGTTGCCGATTTTTGGCAATGCCGTCTCGTTCACAGCTGCGCCTTTGCGGGGCCTTGCTGTCGATCCAGTTTCATCCGTATCTCAGCCTGTGTTTTTGAAACGGGACTTAACCAAGATTTGAGACCTGCTCCCCGCGCAAATATTTTTAACGCAATCGGTTCGTTTTCCAAACCCTGGGATCTACTGGATGGATGCTCCCTCTCTCTTCCTCACCTCCTTCCCACAATTCCCATTGCACAAGATAATCTCCTGAAACAAAACCAAATACTGGAGCTTTTTCGGCAGGACAGGAGGCGTCTGATTTAGAACTTCTGTGGGCACATTCCGGGGAACTCCTGGTTTGGAAACTGGATCGGAATCAACAGTGTTAGCTCGGTTGCTCTTCAGAGCAGCATTTAAATGTTACGATTTTGAAACAACAGCGTTATTCCCTGGAACGGGGACGCTCCTGGGTGAGTTTCAGCGCCGTACGGCGCTCTCGTGAGCTCGGAACGCCGACCAGTGCTTTCTTTCAGTATTACCGTTTGCTGTAGAATTTACAAGGGGGGAAAAACCGCTCGAGGGGAAACGAGAGGCGTCCGGAGACCCTATTAAGTGCCTGAATTGAACGCGCTTGAATACCCGTGGAGAATCGCAGGACTTGGCAAGCAATTGGAAGCCGCCTCGTAACGTTTACGTCAGGCCTCTGTGTAGCTTCATCCCGAATTAGATCGAACTGTTCCTGCTCTTTTGCTCTTCCCAGACCCTTCCGACCTGTCGGACTACAACGCCCAGGGTCAACTCCCAGATTCTGGAAATGGTAGTCCAACCCGTTTGCAGGGTTTGGGACGGTTGCGCTTTTAAACCTCTCTCTCTCTCGTCCGTTTTTGATTTCCGCGGCTTCGCGACCCGGATGCAAACGCTGCGGAAAGCGTGACCTGTTGACCAGGGGTGAATCGCACGCCCCGGTCGCCTGCCCGCTTCATGACGATGCAAAGAAAGGCGTGACTTAAACGGGGACCCGGTTCCGCGCAGCGGGCCAAAAATTTGCCCTCGTCCCTTTTTAAAACCCAAATGATTCTCTCTGTGCCATTAAGTAGTTGTCACGGGTTGTTGGTCATGCACCTTCCGGGGTTGTTTTAGGTGGTTTGGGGGGTTTCTTTGAAGATGGGAATGCTGGAAGTCGGCTTAGTTCTGCAGTCTTTAAAAGATGCTTCTGCACTTTATAGTTGTTGTTTTTTAAAAATAGCTCATCTGAACAGCCACAAACCATATAGTCTCGATGTACGCAATCCAGATCACAGGGTTGTCTGCAGGAGACGTCGCCTATGCAAGGGACTTGTGCTGTCAGCATAATATCTCACCTCTCTTCTCGTGTTTTTTGTCGTTAAAAAACACTTCCCTAACACCAGAGATCTCCAGCCTGGAGCCCTCTGGATGTGTGGAGTTCAATTCCCATCATTCCTAGCCGGGAATGATGGGAATTGAAGTCCACACATCCAGAGGGGGCACCAGGTCGGAGCACGCTGCCTTATTCATCCGCTCGCACGCCGAAATCGCAACCGGGGAAATCCCAAAGTGAACAACACAACTAATCCATCCAGAGAGCGCTGTTCTATCGGGAGAGGCCGTCGGCTGGCCTTCCCCAGGCACGTGGGATCACAGCTCCCATCACCCGCATCCTTGGGGGTGATGGGAGTTGTAGTCTGACTGATCTCGAGGATGTCTGCCCTGAGGAAGGCTGTTTCGAAGAGAGGCACTCGTTCCGTATTTTTCCCGGTGTCTCCACGGCCACTCCCGACTTGCTAAAAATGAAATATCCGAGCTGCTTTTATCTCTACAACCCCTCGCCGCTGTTGCCTTCCCAACAAGCCATAGACCCTCGATAGTTCCGAGACCGGCCTCAAAAACATTTCGTTCTTTAATCGATGTGTGTCCGCTGCAAGCCACCCCTTGACCCTTGACGTGCGTTTCCCCCTGCCTTGAATTGACCGGAGCAGTGACGGGTGGACAATAACTCTCCAGAACTTTTGGACTTACAATCCCAGCATTCATGGCTGCTGGCCAGGGAGGCAGGCAGGCAGGGGCTCATGGGATCTGAAGTCCAGAATTATTTGGACGTCAAACCTTCTGCTCACGTCTGGGCTAGAAGACCGTTTCCCGGGGCATCTTGGGGTGTGTCTGTACTTTCAACACTCATCCCCTGCTCTTCATGGGGAGCAGCGTGAATTTTTTGGAGCAATGGTTCTGGGACGGGACCTTTCCCCCCATGGAATCCAGCCAGGGGTTCCTTAACAAAAAGAAAGAAATTAGGGTTCCCCCCACGTTTCTCTGCTGCTGCCAACCTTCCCCCGTCAGATGAAGAGGCGACAACGGCAGCTTCGTAGGTTGCTTTTGCGTAGTAACGGGACCCACCAGATTGGGTGGGGGGCTGCATTAACTCAATGCGCCTTTAGGGGGCGCTGTGGTATTCTTTCCATCAGGGCTGCTGAGGGCCTTTCTAGCTTTCTACCAGCGTGGGAACATTCCCCATGGAGATATGGCCTATTTCAGATATAGTTGGAGATATGACCTATTTCAGCCTTCCCTGAACTCGGCGCCCGCCAGGTGTGTTGGACTACAAATCCCATTAGCCCCCAGGCAGCAGGACCGTGCTGACTGGGGGTGATAGGCATTGTAGGCCAACATATCAGGAGGTGAAAAACTGTCACGTACATTACAGAAAATCCTGGTGGCACGTTTCAATAGGGAGCATCCAGGCTGGATGGGCGCCGCCATTTGCTCTGTGCGAATGGCGTTGGTGATCCCAGGATATCCACAGCCAATCTCTTGCATGTCTGCATGCTAAAGTGTGTGGAATCGTTAGTGATTGGGTGAGTGCTCTCCAGGGAGGCGCATCTGCCATTATGGACATCCTCAAAGCTTTCTGGAAAATGTAGCGGTCCCCGGAGAATCGTCCGCAAACTGCACATTTCAAAGGAAGCGGAATTAGACAGCCGACCAGTCAGTGTGAGGAAGGATTCTGGGAGCCAGATAACTCCACGCACAGGGACACGCCGTTGTAAAAGGCTGCTTTGCGAATCACACACACACACGTCCGTGTGCAGAACGCCGGCCACGACAGCTCTCCGCGAGGTTCCGTGGGTTCAGGGGGGGCGGTTTTTTTAATATGGTGAATGACCCATTTGTTTTATATAAATGTTTATAGTGACATCATTGTAAAGCTCTGTGCCAAGAGGAGGTATATTTAATAATAATAAAAGTGATTTATCCAGTTTCTGGTGCGCATCGCAAGTCTCTCCTGAGGACCCTGGAAGTGCTCCCCGAAAACGTACAACTGTCGGGGGGGGTCAAAGGTGAGGCCTGGAAGTGCTTTAAGTGGAGGTGATGTTGGCAGGGCAGGGAAAATAACTCCTTCCCCAACTCAAGTAGCTCTCTCATTGTAGATCCCCTATGTAGATCCTCAAAACAAGTAGCCCTCTCATTGTAGATCCCCTATGGTTACTAGGGATTTATGGCTCTTTAGATGATCAAGTACCTCTCATTCTTTCACCCAGTCGTTGGCAGAATCTTGGGGTTTTTTTTCCAATTCCCCAAATTTGCACAAATTCACACTGGCAAAAAATGCGCAAAACCCCACCTTTTCATGTTTTAGCCCACGGGAGGAATGCACATTTTCAGCAGAGCCTGTCTCTTGTTTGACTGATGCGGGGGGGGATAAAAATGCAATAAATAGGGCACCAAACACTCAAAAAATGGGCTTCAGTTGGAAAAATATGAATAAAGGCAGAGCACTGTATACACTGAATACAGTTAAACACTTAACAAAAACATGAGGTGTCTGTGTACGCTCCTATACATGTAAATTATTATACCAAATACAGATTAAAGTTGTAAAAGTATTTAAAGCAAAAATATATTTAAAGCAAAATACCCAGTTATATTAACACTCAAAGTGATCAGTCATAAACTTGACAAATTGCATATACACATAACAGAATTCCTATACATTAAATGGGGAAAAAAACCTCCTTGTTGCGTTCATGTGTTTTTGATATACAAAAGAAATAATGTTTTTGTTATGACAGGAGTCCGGTAAACCAACCTTGTTTCATCTCATACGATTTCATCAGATAAATAATCTTATAACCTGTAAAGCAAACAAACAAATGCTACATATATTTTAGGGTTGTGCACGGACCCCCCGCTCACCCCGCGGGCCGATCCAAAAATTTCGGATCGGCCCGCTCCGCTCTGCGCCACTCCGCCCATACTCTGCTCCACTTCGCCGCGGAGCTCCGGCTCCGGCTCCGAATCGGAGCCCCGCAGTGGAGGGGAGTGGCGCCAGGTAAGGCCGGGAGAGGAGGGCGGGGGGGAGTTACCGGGCCCTGCCGCTGTCGCCGCCTGTGACCAAGGGGGAGGGGGGCCTTACCTGCCTCCGTCCACGGTCCGTCGGCTTCTTCAATTGAGGCCATGGTTCAACCAGGAAGTCTGGGCCGCAAGTGCGGCCTAGACTTCCTGGTTGAACCGCGGGCTCAATTGAAGAAGCCGACAGACCGCGGACGGAGGCAGGTAAGGGAGAGGAGGGGTGGGGTTACCGGGCCCTGCCACTGTCGCCGCATGGGCGACAGCGGCAGGGCCCGGTAAACCCCACTTACCTTTCCGGCGGAGCTCTGGATCGAGGCGAAGGATCCGCCTTCACCTCAATCCTCTTCGCCACGTTCCGCCAGCCCCCCAATCCTCTTCACCTCCGCCTTAAGGGGAGGCGAAGCACCCCGCTCCGCTTCTAATTCGCCGGTCCGATTAGAAGCGGAGCACATCCCTTATATATTTGTTATGTTTATGATTCCATTTAATGTATAGGAATTCTATTAAGTGTATATGCAATTTGTCAAGTATATGATACATCACTTTGAGTGTTAATATAACTGGGTATTTGCTTTAAATATATGTTTGCTTTAAATACTTTTGCAACTTTAATCTGTATTTGGTATAATACCGTATTTCTTCGATTCTAAGACACACTTTTTTCCCCATATAAACATTTCTAAAAACGGGGCGCATCTTAGAATCGTGGGTGCGATTATTATTCTTAGAATCAAAGCTTTTTTTCTGTTGGTGGTACTGAAATTTGTGTGCGTCTTACAATCGATGGCATCTTACAATCGAAGAAATATAATTTAGAGGTATAGGAGCGTACACAGACAACTCATGTTTTTTTGTTTGTTAAGTGTTTAACTGTATTCAGTTGGGTGCTCTTTGGGTCCTGTCTTTATCATAAATAGGGCACCTCCATATTCAGAAGCAGTCTACCACTGAAAAGCTGGAGGGGACAAGTGTACCGTGGAGGAAAAGAGTCACCCTGATGGCTGTGGACTTCCCAACAGCTGAACAGCTGGTAGAAAGCAAACTCCCATTTTTGCTCTTCGGGGTTTCGGACAGAGAAGCGTCTTGCCTATAATCTGCTCCTGGATCCTTTAAAAAAAAAAAATCAGTGCGAGGGATTTAATTTATGCAGGCGAAAGAAACGCCCTACGGCTGAACGGCCATCCGGGGAAACACTTCCGAACCTGTAATCTCGTCTCGCTTTTCCCCAGAGGGACCGAGACGGAGACTAACTGCCTCATTATAATTAAGACTGAATAGGTCTGGCTTGCTCACCCTCCTGCGACAAACGGCTTTCATAATTGCTCTGTCTGGGTTGCTGCTAACCACAGCAGCGTCCGGGGCACTGAACGAGCACGCCGGGGCACGTCTCCGGGGAGGCTGCTGTTGTGTCCTCCACTGTTAATGCCAAGGAGGTTATTAGGCAACAGATTCCTCTTGTTTAACCCCACTGGCTCCCTCAAATAAGCTAAACACACCCACCGGGAGGGGGCAGAGCTTTGCGACTTAGAAGGATGGGGCAGTGGTGGTGGGGAGAGATAATCCTTAAGCCAGTTATGGCTGAGGGGTGTTGAGAATCCGGCAAGCTGGAAAAAGCTGCCTTATGCATTGAGCAGGGATTGGACTCGATGGCCTTATAGGCCCCTTCCAACTCTACTATTCTCTGATTCCATGATACATCTAGGAAATAGAAACCAAAGGCACAGTTACAAGATGGGGGATGCTTGGCTCAGCAATACTACAAGCGAGGATCTTGGAATTGTTGTAGATCACAAGCTGAATATGAGCCAACAGTGCGATATAGCTGCAAGAAAGGCAAATGCTGTTTTGGGCTGCATTAATAGAAGGATAGCTTCCAAATTGCGAGAGGTCCTGGTTCCTCTCTATTCGGCCCTAGTTAGGCCCCATCTTGAGTCCTGCATCCAGTTCTGGGCTCCACAATTCAAGAAGGACGCAGACAAGCAGGAGCGTGTTCAGAAGAGGGCAACCAGGATGATCAGGGGTCTGGAAACAAAGCCCTCTGAAGAGAGACTGAAAGAACTGGGCATGTTTAGCCTGGAGAAGAGGAGATTGAGGGGAGACATGAGAGCACTCTTCAAATACTTGAAAGGTTGTCACACAGAGGAGGGCCAGGATCTCTTCTCGATCCTCCCAGAGTGCAGGACACGGAATAACGGGCTGAAGTTACAGGAAGCCAGATTCCAGCTGGACATCAGGAAAAACTTCCTAACTGCTAGAGCAGTACGACAATGGAACCAGTGACCTAGGGAGGTGGTGGGCTCTCCCACACTAGAGGCCTTCAAGAGGCAGCTGGACAACCATCTGTCAGGGATGCTTGAAGGTGGATTCCTTCATTGAGCAGGGGGTTGGACTTGATGGCCTTGTAGGCCCCTTCCAGCTCTATGACTCTATGATATTACAAACCCAACCAACAACCTGGAATTCCCTTCCACATCGTGCCTTGCACCTAAAAAAGTCGGAGAAATCCACAACTGATTCCAATGAGTTTAGATTTCTATAGAGCCAACTGGTGGATCCTGAAGCAGTCCGGCTTTTTACATAGATCCCACAGACCACTGGGCCGGTTTTTCACTTTTGGCGGAAGGAGGTTTTCTGCTCATTTGCACCAGCGTACCGCTAGGATGAAACTCTGGTCTAAAAAATCCAAATGAGGTGAAAGACGGCTGACAATCCAGGTGGGCCGGAGTTAACAAAATCCGTGCATCCTTGCTTGAATCTTCCGGGCAGGACTTTTAAGAAAGCCTCAATGCCATCTTTGTTTATTTATCTGTTTCCGCTGCCTTTATTGGTTTGCAAGTTCCGCTGTGAGGATACACAAGCTCTGAAAGAGCAGGCTATCGATGTCTTGACTAAGAAAATAAGTGCAACTGGGGTGCCACAGCAGAAAAGGCCCTGTTCCTGGTAGTCATCTGCCTCACTTCCTTAGGTAGGGTCTCCCGGAGAAGGGCAGCTAAAGATGATCCTAGAGTCCAGGCAGGTACGTACAGGAGGAGACACAAGAATATAAGAAGACCCTCGCTGCATCAGACCGAGGATCCATCTAGTCCAGCACTCTGTCAACCAGCTGTCAGCCAGGGACCAACAAAGCCGGACACAGTGCAACAGCACCTTTCCACCCATGTTCCCCAGCAACTGGTGCATACTGGAAGTAGCACATAGCCATCAGGGCTAGTAGCCATGGATAGCCTCCTCCTCTTCCAGGAATTGATCCAACCCCCTTTTAAAGCCCTCCAAATGGGTGCTACATCTTGTGGTAGTGAGTTCCATAGTTGAACTCTCCTGCCTTTGATCTGTCCTGCATCTCCCACCCATCAGCTTCGTGGGACGACCCAACGGGGTTCTAGTATTATGGGAGAGGGAGAAAAAATGTCTCCCTACATCCACGTTCTCCACACCAGGCTTCATTTTTTCCAGTTCTATCATGTCTCCCCTTAGCCTCCTTTTCCCTTAAACTAAACCATCCTAGCTGTTGTCACTTTCCCTCCAAGGGAGACGCTCCAGCCCCCTGGATCATTTGAGTTGCCCTTTTTCTAGCTCTACAATGTCTTTTTAGACACGTGACCAGAACGTTGCCTCATTTGCCCTGCTCCTGTTCCCCTTTCAGAACACAGTGCACTTCTGCCAGGGCAAAGAGATATTCAAGCCACTGTACCTTTTGCTAGCCCGGGGCAAGCGCATGTACAAGGCATAGAAGCCCCACGAGTCAAACTGGCTGCAACTGCAGCCTGCGTGTCTCCCTGTTTGAATAGGCGTCACGGACCTTGCCTTTTTTTTATTTTTCGGGCAACGTTCGGAAATGCCTTCCCGCCAACAGTGCGATATGGCTGCAAGAAAGGCAAATGCTATTTTGGCTGCATTAATAGAAGTATAGCTTCCAAATCGCGTGAGGTCCTGGTTCCTCTCTATTCGGCCCTGGTTAGGCCTCATCTCGAGTATTGCATCCAGTTCTGGGCTCCACAATTCAAGAAGGACGCAGACAAGCTGGAGCGTGTTCAGAGGAAGGCAGCCAGGATGATCAGGGGTTTGGAAACAAAGCCCTATGAAGAGAGACTGAAAGAACTGGGCATGTTTAGCCTGGAGAACAGTCTTCAAATACTTAAAAGGTTGTCACACGGAGGAGGACCAGGATCTCTTCTCGATCCACCCATTGTGCAGGACATGGAATAACGGGCTCAAGTTAAAGGAAGCCAGATTCCGGCTGGACATCAGGAAAAACTTCCTGACTGTTAGAGCAGTACAACAATGGAATCAGTTACCTAGGGAGGTGGTGGGCTCTCCCACACTAGAGGCCTTCAAGAGGCAGCTGGACAACCATCTGTCAGGGATGCTTTAGGGTGGATTCCTGCATTGAGCAGGGGGTTGGACTCTATGGCCTTGTAGGCCCCTTCCAACTTTGCTATTCTGTGATTCTATGATTTTTTTGGGATCTCCCCACCCTGTTCCTGACTCTCTGCAAAGCACTTTCAGAGGGCTGGGGGAGCTGCCATCAGCACCATCGACCCATTGTAAATCTGGATCCCATGAGGTCTAGAAACTTGATACATATTTTTAATGAAAGCTGAGGTGCTCAGGCAGCAGCTGCCTGCCGGTTAATAACATACTCTTAGTTTTTCCACGACTTTGCAACACACACAGGACTCCGAAAGAATAGGGTCCGACCATCGGGTAACAGCAACCAGGGTCCTCCCGGAATTTACCACTAGTCTCGGAGTACACCAAAATTGGCAGCAAATGTGAACCCAGTCAAATGTGGGGGGTGGTTTCCCGGAGGCCATGTTTTTGAGGAAAGAAAAGGAGTCCGCCGACGAAACCCTGGTTGCAGCGCAGCAACAGACCAAGTGTTGCAGCGTGTCGTAACCGCAAGGGGAGTCCAAGGTCCCGGCCCAAACGCAGGCCGTGCAGCTAAGAGTAGTTGGAGATCCGTGTCGTTAGGACGCGGCCAGGTGCTGGTGGAAATAAAGGCCAAAGAGGGTGGAGATGACCTGGCAGGCGGCCACCCACCAGGTGAAGAACGAGAGCAGCCCGCGATAGAAGAGCGGCGTGAAGACCGTTCCAAACGTGCCGAGAGCTCCCGTGATCTGTTCCACGGTAGCTTGAATATCGTCCTTTTCGGTTTCATCGGAGGAGGTGGAAGCCTGAGGAACGGGGAACGCATCAACCGCTGGAGACATCAAGGCAGGTTCTGGGTAGAACCCCCAGGAATATTCCCCTTCAAAACAAAACAAAAATCATTTGTTTGCCATCTTCCTAACAAAACATGGCACTCAAACATCCTAGAAGGGAGATCACATGTACAGAAACCCGAATTGCCATTCTGACACAAAGGCCTGGTTCCCACATAACGCTAACCCATGGTTTCTTTAATTCATGGTTTGTTGCCTTAACCAGGTTTTGTCCTGCAGACAAACAAACCGTGATTCGTTTTCTCAATCTTCGCGCTGTTGGTTTCGCCTGATCTTTCCCTGTACCCGCGGAATGATTTTGTGGTGAGCAGTTGGGTTTGTTTGTTTTACTGCCTCTGTAGCCTAGGTGAAACAGCCCACAAACAACACACAGTTATGAGTTAACATGTAACGACAAACCATGGTTTAAACAAACCAGAGTTCACTACCCAACAACAATTCATAACTCTCTTTCTGGTTTGTTCGTTGTTCACAGAACATGTTGTGTTTCTCAGAACACTCCTACTTTCGATGGGAAGCAAATGACGAGGCCTGCTAAGTAATCCACAAAGCTTTTATTAAGCAAGAAACGTCTCTTCTACCTGAATAGAGTCTAACCTCTTGGAAACGTTCCCCTAGGCAAAACTATGCAAACTAAGCAAGACAATTGTCCGCTCAAGAAGAATAGGAAGCCACTTCCCAAACGCCCGTAACTTCAGAGCGCTTGGTGCGGAGGCAGGTTCTGGCGTAATCGAACTGACTTTCTCACACCTTCCTTCCACTCTGTGCGTTTTAGCTTCCGGTGGATCCTAGCATCAGCTAGCTTGTCGGGATGCTCTCCTCCAGAAGAAGGCTCACTTCCCACTGAGTGTGTAGGATTTGGCCTTGAGGAGAGAAGCTCTGGAGAGGGCTGACTCCCAGCTGGGGAATCGCCCGTGAGAGCTTCCTCCCCCACTATTCCAGGCTGGCTGGTGTCTGGCGCTGCGTCTCCTAGTTCTGAATCTGATTCTGATTGATGACCTGAAACATCTTCTCCCAAAACAGGGGCAGTAGGGTTAGCCATGACAGTGTTGTTACGGCCAACTTAGCTTTCTCCTCCTCCTTCTGTGTCGTCTCCTCTAGATCGCACGCCCGAAGGCAGGGGACTGTCGTGACGGGGACAGAATTCACAAAAGCCGCAGCAGGAGGGCTCATGGCTGCAGCGCGGCGTGAAAATGACTGAAATGAGTGAATACATCGCCCAATCTCCAACCCCAAAGCCAACAAAGAGCGTTTTGGGAATATATATATATATTTTAAAAAATAAACGTTTGATCGGGGCGGAGAATAAGGCCCGGCTTACCCAGAGTTTTGAGGAGGAAGGTACAGTGCAGGGTGAGGAGGATCGGGGCGAGATACTGCAAGCTGACCACCGTCACGTAGCAGTAGATTCTGGTGACCTGGAAGAAAAGGAAGAAAAGGCGTGGCCCAAATGCAAATGAGGAAGCAAAGCCCCGCCTCCCAAGAAGGCACCTGGGGCGCGGAGCGTGCCCTGCCCACGTACCTTCCGCTGAATCTCTAGCACCGTGATCCGGCCAGCCTCCCGCTTCATCTGCTCCACCCATCGCTCGGCGAGGTTCAGGTAGGCTTGGAGATGGTGCCGGGCGACGGACAGGCGGAGGAGGCACAGCGCCACGATCGTCCAGAGGCGCACGGAGTTGTAGGTGGGGTCGGACATGCTACGGCCGGGAGAAAGGGGCGGGAATTAGCTATGGGGTGGGAGGGAAGGATGTCTCAGCAACAGCTTTCAAGCGTAGGCTGGAATTCATAGAATCATAGAATCGTAGAGTTGGAAGGGTCCTCTAAGGTCATTGAGTCCAACCCCCTGCTCAATACAGGAATCCACCTTAAAGCATCCCTGACAGAGGGCTGTCCAGCTGCCAATTGAAGGCCTCTAGGGTGGGAGAGTCCACAACCTCCCGAGTCAATTGGTTCCATTCTCGTACTGCTCTACCCCTCAGGACATTTTTCCTGATGTTTTGTCGTACTGCTCTAACCTTCAGGACGTTTTTCCTGGTGTTTTGTTGTACTGCTCTAACCTTCAGGACATTTTTCCTGGTGTTTCGTTGTACTGCTCTAACAGTCAGGAAGTTTTTCCTGATGTCCAGCCGGAATCTGGCTTCCTTTAACTTGAGTCCGTTATTCCGTGTCCTGCACTCTGGGAGGATTGAGAAGAGATCCTGGCCCTCCTCTGTGTGACAACCTTTAAAGAGTGCCATCATGTCTCCCCTCCGTCTTCTCTTCGCCAGGCTAAACATGCCCAGTTCTTTCAGCCTCTCTTCCTAGGGCTTTGACTCCAGACCCCTGATCATTCCTCAGGAGCTGCCTAAGAATCTCAGTTTGCATTTAAAAGAAAGGGAGGGGGGAAATCAAGTTACTAGCCCTCAAGCAGAGAGTGAGCGAGAGAAGACAATTTCTGCTGGGAATCGCAGAAGGCGTGGGGTGAATAAAACTTCTAGCGAATTTTCTCAGTTCTGTTGCGAGCTACCCCCACAAAGGCAGGGCGGACATCATTTTAATAAAACAAAAGTTATAAATAAAAGAAACAGGCGCAGAAGAAGCTGAGCTAAAGGAAGCAGGCTGGTCACTGCGCTCTCTGGTGTGGTAAAAGAACCGAGTCACAATCAGGGTGCAAACTTACATCTGCACGGTCTGCTTGCCCATGGGGGCATGCAACAGGAGGTCCCGGGAAATGGGCTTGATCCACATCAACACCACAATCACAGGGGCGAGAAAGCTGGCATGGAGGACAAGCCTGTCGGAGAGAGGAGGGGAGACAGAACGTGACCGTGTGACGGTGGCACACGCACTCCTGCCTCAACTATCTGGAGTTGGATATGGGGCAGCCCCCCCCCCCCCCCGGACAAAGTGGGTTGACTTCTCCCCATCCACGGAGACCATGCGCCCCTTCTACAAATCTATGGCGCGGCCACGCTTGGAATACGGCCTACGGTTCTGGTCACCGCACCTAAAAAAGAAAGGACCGCATAGTCTTGACAGCGCAATGGTGTGTGTTTAAAATGCAAAACTGCGCATGCACAGAGTACAGTTCTGGTTACCACACCGAACAAAGAAGACGTCATTTATTTTAGTTTTATTTTATTGCATTTATCTCCCGCCTTTTTTCCTCCTTAAGGAAGTCAAGGCGGCGCACCTAATCTTCCTCTCCATTTTTATCCTCACCACAACAACCCTGTGAGGTAGGTTGGGTCGAGAGTCTATGACTGGCCCAAAGTCACCAGTGAGCTTCCATGGCCGAGCAGGGACTCGAACCCAGATCTCCCAACTCCCAGTCCAACACTAACCACTACACCCCACTGTCTCTCAAATTCCCACTCGGTTAGGAGGCTCACAGCTTGATTTGGGGACAATTTCTGCCTTCCTTTCTAGCCCACCTCGTATAAACATTTATTATCATCATCATTATTATTTTATTATTATTGACAATAACATCCTCGTCATCATCACCTTAGTAATGTTGTCATTAGTTATTAATATCACCGTCTCTCCTTTAAATGTCTGCTCCTTCTCCCTGCCCCCTTAATTTGCATGGCTCCGCCCTACGTTGTTGCTTGGTCACACCGCAGCGTGACGGAATACGGAGAACGGGGCGTCCGTGCGGAAGACGGCGTCAATAGATGCATACATGTGCACCAGTCCCCCAATGACCGCTTCATCCTGCCTTCCCCCAACCTGGCGGTCTCCAGAAGTGTGGGACTCCGCCTACCATCCCCAACCAGCATGATAGGAGCTGTAGTTCCTCCACATCCAGAGGTTCCTGGGTTGGGATACGGCTAGGTGAACCCTACGCCGATGCCTTGACTGTCATTCATTCCTACACTTCTTGATTTCAGCCCTCTGAATGCCCCCGTTTTCCCCAAAAGGTGTTTCAAGCAGGGCGGGGGGCTCATCCACCCCACATTTTAGGAGAAGCCGGTGGCAGCTCTTCCTCCGGCGTTCGACCATTCCTCCCACCCTTTCGCCAGGTTTCGGAGGCAAGGAAGACGCCGTTACGCAACTGGGTCAAGGGCCGGTCCGCCGTCATCTTCAGGGCGTCTAGGTGGGTCTGAGCCAGCCGCAGCCCCGGGAAGGTCAAGCAGCCCCCGACGAAGGAGCACAGGGCCACGATCCCCAGTTTGATGGTCAGCTTGCTCACAGGGATCCTGCGGAGAAAGGCAAACGTCCGGTGAGGCCAAGACAGCTGGCACCTTGGGCACAAATTTGAGCATCCGGGGACGAAATTCGGATTTCCGCTCACGGCGTTCTCACTTACGTCCACTCCCATCCCTGATCCTTTAAGAAGACCTCCAGGTTATCGTAGACGTTAGTGAGCCCTGGGCAGAGGAGAAAGCCAGAGTGAAAATTTGTGGCAAATTCGGCGGCCATTCCTATCCTAAGTGAGCAGCTCCCGCACCTGTGTCGAGGCCGAATTCGAGATAGTCTTCGCGGACGACCAGGACCAACATGGCGATCAGGAGGAAGAAGAAGGCGAACGCCAGGCACACGGAGCGCTCGCCCCCCTCCTTGGAGCGGAAATAGTGTCGCATCACCATGAAGAAGATTTTGCTGAAAACTGCGCTAAGGGGAATCACCTTGGCAATGTCGCTTCCCGGCTTCAGAGAGCGCGACGGTTTTTATTTTAACGTCGGGGATTATTTTGAAAACTGAAGTACAACCCCAGATGTGCACACACGCAAACTTTGCTTGCAAAACTGAAAAAAAGCATGGCCCGGTTTGAAAGGCCTGGTCTAAACGCCTGCACTAGAATGAGGTGGTAGAGGCCGGTAAAAGGTAGAGAGGGCTGTACCACTTCTTCAGGTTACAGGTAGGAGGATGCCATCTTTGTTGATTGCAATTCGAACCCCTATCCAGAGAATAGAAACAGAAAGTGTTTTGCTTCCCACACCAGAATTTTCTCTCGGGTACAATATTTGACACCACGAGAGCCTTAACTTCCTTTAAAAGAAAAGGAGGGGGGGAATTAAGTTTCTAGACCTCATTGATATATAGAAAATATACTCTCTTTTCCTGTCAACTGCACCACAGCAAAGCCAAAAATCTAATATGGAAGTGGTCAGTCTTACGGTAAAATATATTGGAAAGCTATATATTAAACTAAAACTGAGTAGTTTTAAAAACATATTTTGAGCTATATTTTCCCTTGGCGGAAGCCGAAACATTTAGCTCAAAACATATTTTTTAAAAAGACTCCATTGTGAGTCCTTCGATCCTTCTTATAAATAGATGAAGCATTATACAAAGGCTAATTATTAGTTAATTGTTATTAGAGTGTCCAAAAGGAGAAAGAGGCCACGGGTGGAGAAGGATACATGGAGAAAATGACCGTCAGAAGACACCAGAGGATTCCAATGTTCGCTTCTTTCCGGGGATCCACCAAGCAGTAGTAGCCTTCCGTGAAGAGGTAGACCAGAGTGGAGTAGGCCGCAAAGTCCACGTACCACTGATACTCCAGGAAATAGCAGAGGACTACGCCGGAAGGAGAAAGGTATTCTCGTTACTACGGGAGGCACGGCTCACCAAGGGTAGAGTGGTCACGTTTAACAGGGGTGTTGAACCTTTCAGCCCGAGGGCCGGATTGGGTGGAATGCGGCCCCCGAGAGCTCCCACCACCCGTTACTCAGCTGTAGGAGAGGCATTTCAACCTATTAGAACGAGGAACAAACTGCCCCACATTCACGAAACCACTGAACATCCAGGGGATGGAGTCAGCGGAAGGGGGGTGCGTCCATTTGGGGAACCCCAAATGTGAGCAGAGTTTGGGGGCACGCTCTACACTCATTCGCCGGAGCAGGGGCCACGCCTTAGGGATCAATTGTGAAAAATCCCACACGCTCTTCTTTTCGTCATCTGTGCCATAGGGACGGGAAGCTTACTTCTTGAAACGAAAGCTAAAATTGCACAGAAAGGTGCGGAGGAGACATCCCCTCGAAGGCTCCCTCTTTGCCCCCCAAAGTTATGGAGACACCCCCACCCATCCCGAGCCGTTCAAGGCCAACCCTCTGTGACAAAGACGCAGCTTAGGGGGAAAAAGATCCAACCTCAACGCATTTACCCAGAGCATCCACGGCCGTGATGGTGCTGCTCTCCAGGTGCAAATCGATATCTCTGGGAACAGACGACGGTTTGTCATCCGCCAGGCCGTTGAGCCTCCTGAGGGAGACAGACAGGTCACGATCGGATAACCCGAGGGGAAACGGAAGGATGCAAAGCAACATTTCTCCCTCCTGAGAGCACGTGCCTGCCCCGCCCCGAGCGAGAAAGAGGCGGCCAGTTCAGAACCGACAGAATGCAGCGTTCACCGGCGGAACTCACTGCCACAGGATGAGGTGACTGCCATTGAACAGGAGTCCCCAACCTTTTTGAACCCATGGGCCTGCTGGGGAATTTGAGAAAGTGCCGTGGGCACGGGCACAAAATGGCTCCCGTGGAGGGTGTGGTTAATCCCAAAATGGCTGCCACGGGGACCTGGCGAGTCAAGAGGTGGAAAGGGAGAGAGAAATAGCGAGGTGGTGGAGAGGTGTAAACGGAAAGAGTTGCTTCCCAGCCTGCCCACTCTTCCGTCCACAAGGGCTTTATTTATATCCTGCCTTTTCCCCAAAACTGGGACTCAAGGCGGCTTTACAAATTAAAACATGTATGGTTAAAATGAATAGAGGTGTACAAAAATGAAAACAATCATTAAACAAGCGACAATATTAAAACATTTAAAACAAGATTATTATTATTTTTAAAAAATCCAATATATAAACAATATATAATCCCAGTTTTTTTTTAATATTAAAATTTCCTTTTTGGAAGGATGCAGAGAATGAAGAACTTTCCGGCCGCTACGTTAGGGACCCCTGCCGTTGAAGGTTTTAGAAACGCGGGTGGGATATGGAATTTCCCCCGCCGGTGATATTGTACGAAATAATAACGGTGCGAATTTGGGCGACGGAAACCGTTTTGGGCCGTGCCTTTCATACGCAGAAAACGTCGCCTGCTCTGCAACTAATGCATTCTTTTTTTAAAAAAAATGCAAGGCTTTTAAAAATTGCCATGCAAGGGAAGGTTTTTTTTGGACTCCTTCCCCAGCACATGGAAAGGGGAGTGGAGGTCTGCCCCACAGGATGGAGGTTCCAGACCCCCTGGTTTAAATACGAATCCTTAAAACCGAGGATAGGAGTGTTTCAAGAAAACTAGCCGGACTAGGGCTATGGAGACGCACGTTCCTAACCCTACTCAGCTGTGAACCTCGCTTGGTGGCGTCAGGCCGGTCACCGTCCCTCAGGCTAGCCAACCTCGCAGGGTTGTTATGAGCATAAACTATGGCATGGGTGGAAGGGAACAATTTATACCGCCCTGTGGAAGAAAGATGGATAAAAGCACAGTAAATAAGGAAGTTCACAGCTATTCGGCACGCTAGCTAGATGGAACCTCCATGGCTAAGGAGTGTCCACCTCTAAATACGACTGGCGACACGTTTTTAAGTCAGGGTGGGCGGCACGTGTCCCGCCAGCTATTTCGGTCTACAGCGCCCTCCTAATTCCAGACAACGAGAAAAGGCTAACCTCTTTCAAAACAAGCCGCTCCGGCCGTCTGGGCCATTTGCAACCGGATCTCTTTGGAAAACGATTGTGATTTATTTTACCCTCAGCACCAATGGCCAACTTGACAGCCAAAATGGCCGCCCTCTCGCCAACGCAACTCACCGGTCCCGCTTGCCTTTCGGCTTCTGCTTGCCCGCCAGCGCGAGGAGTTCCTCTTCTGACGGATGCTTGTAGCGGCGCAGGCTGGCAGGATGAAGGGAAAGGAAGGAAGAGGTGAGGCAGCCAGAAGAGGAGAAGAAGAAGAAGAAGAAGAAGAAGAAGAGGAAGAGGCGCCTTGCATGCGGGCCACTTCGGAAAGCCGCCCCGATTTTTCGTCTTCGGAATGCCTGCCGGCGATTTGCTCGGGAACTGGCATCTTGGGTTTATTTTTCCATTTTGAAAATCAAAACGAAAAACCAGGCAGGGGGAAGAGGCATTCTGCATGAAAAGAGAGGGGAATGCCTCTTCTACCCATGAATTTAGGAGTACATCTATTCCAAACAACGAACAACGTTCTTGCTTCTGAAGAATATATATATTTATATATCGGCTGCTTGATTAATTACAGGGCAGATTTTCAAAGGGATATCAACTCAACACTGAAGCCTTACCCCGGAAGTAAATTCAACTAATAATAATAATAATAATAATAATAATAATAATAATAATAATAACAACAACAACAACAGACCCCTTGAATCTTAAAGACCTAGCATTTTATTTAATTTAGTTATTTAGTACATTTCTAATCCGCCCCAAAATTGATGTTCTCTGGGCCGATTTTAGAGACATAGTTCTAGGTTATTATGACAGTTTTATTGTTTTGCATTATATTATATTTTATTCTTTTAAAAATCTGTATTGCATTTTATATTAACTGTTCTTATGGCATTTTTTTTAACTGTTTGTAATCTACCCAGAAAACATTAGTTATTGGGAATAATAATAATAATAATAATAATAATAATAATAATAATAATAATTCAATTTATGGGTTTCCCTCTAGCTCAAGCTCTCAGGGAAACATACGTAATAACAACAAATACAAATAAACCAATGATAAAACACATATTTTTAAAGGTTTGAAAGCAGCAACAAACATTCAAAATGATTTGAAATGAAGAGGTAAATATCCAAGCAGGTGAAAACGCGGAAAAGCAGAGGACCGAAAAATGCAGAATTAAACAGCTCATTAAAAAATGAAAGAAGCCGCGATTAAACATTCTTTGAAAAGGATCCCTCAAAGATGGGTCCGGAAGACCACAGCTGATGTAGCTAAGAGGCCACGCTGGAACCGCGTCGGCGGAAACGGCCGAAGGTAATTTGGCTACTGCTACACGTTTGCGGGAAAAAGCTGCCCCATGGTTTGCCGTACCTTCCATTGCAAAGTAGCCACCGGGCAAAGGACCAGTGGGGTGCCATCTTCTGCATGACGCTGGCCACCAGCAGAGAGACCACGAGCTGCACGCCCATCACCACCTGTTGATCGGAAAGAGACACACAAGCTCAGCACCAGGAAACACACCGCCCAACCAGCACCCACGTCCGAGGTTAATAGCCCCCGCTATCCACCTCAAAAAAGCAAAAGCCGGGAATCTTTCCTCCTTACACCAAATCCAACTTGGCGCACGCCCAACCGTCTCTTTATTTCCGACGTCCAGGTAGTGAGTGACTTCGCTTAGGTGGCCAAAACCCACGTGCGAAAGGTGAAGGGTCAACGGGCGCAGGCAAAGTGCATCCCTGATGCACCCACCCATGTTCCCCAGCAACTGGTCTATACTGGCTTACTGCCTCTGATACTGTAGGTGGCATTTAGCCATCAGGACTAGTAGCCGTGGATCGCCATCGCCTCCTCCTCCTCCTCCAGGAATTGATCCAACCCCCTTTGAAAGCCATCCAAACTGGTGGCCGTCACTACATCTTGTGGCAGTGAGTTCCATAGTTTAACTCTGTGCTGTGTGATGAAGTCCTTTCTTTTATCTGTCCTGAATCTCCCACCCATCAGCTTCACGGGTTCTAGTATTATGAGAGAGGGAGAAAAATGTCTCCCTATATCTACCTTCTCCACACCAGGCATCATTTTGTCCACCTCTATCCTGTCTCCCCTCAGCCTCCTTTTCTCCAAGCTGTACAATCTAACACCAGCTGTTGTCACCTTCCCTCGTAGGGGAGATGCTCCAGCCCCTTGATCATTTTAGCCACTCTTTCCTGCACCCTCAAAGGTGGCCGATAAATCTTCTACATAAATAAAATAAACTCTGAGGTTTGCAGAATGGTGTATATGTGTGTGTGTTCATGCGTGAAAGACTCCTGCAAGCATCCCATGGAATGCAATCTGGTGTAGGAGGAGAAGGGGGCAGGAACGGAGTATCGTGGAAAAGGGCACCGCTGGCTGGCTGGCTGGCACACTGGAATGGAACACACCACGCTGCAACACTTCTGTTGCAGCTCCCAAGCTGCATTCTATAAACAGAAGGACGGCAACATGGCAGTTACTCTGGGGACTGTTTATAAAATGTATACCTGCATCTACAATCATACAAGAGTCACCGTTTATTTTTTAGATTTGAAACAAGAAACGCCGTCAACAACAAACGCTACAGCGAATAAATGAGAAGCTAAACACAAAATCACTCAAAAATCATTGTGGGTAATTTAAAAGTGTTGTCTGATGGCAGCTGTCCATCAGTCCAACGTATTATAATAAGATTTTCCACCTTTCCCCACAAAAGGGCATTTTTTAAAACCACAACCACGCTGTATTTAATAAAAAAGACAGCCAGGTTATTATATAATGTTTTGCAGTTTCTAATAGTTTACGGCTAGATCTGTTTAAATCAACTGTCGCCCTAAATCAGCCTTCCTCAACCTGGGGCGCTCCAGATGTGTTGGACTGCACCTCCCAGAATGCTGCAGCCAGCTGGCTGGGGCATTCTGGGAGTTGCAGTCCAACACATCTGGAGCGCCCCAGGTTGAGGAAGGCTGCCCTAAATAATAATAATAATGTTATTATCTTGCTCCAAGTAATACATTGCCCGGCAATATTCCCTGCTTCGATTCCACACATTTTCTGAAACAACTTTTCTCCCACACCACTCTGGCTTCTCTAGAGCTGTAGCTGAAATGTGGACACCATATAGGGTGGCAAAACATTGGCCTCTTTTAAATCCTGTTCTATTTTTAAGAAGAGAAAGGTGATCTGGTGTGCTCCAAAGCTGCTGCGGAAGGATTAGCACATCTTTAAAAAAGAAAGGGCTGGTTGCTAACAGGGCTACGGGTGGAGACCTTCCCGGAGCGATAGGGGTTATTTTTGTGTGCGGGCAAAAGTGGCAAATTCTAGGATAAATCTTTCTCCTCTCTAAAAGATAGTGCAAAAGGCCCTCACTACACTGCCCTGCGTGTCGTGGGTTTGCTTGAGAAGCAGGCAGACCCAGGCACAGTTGACGGGAAAAAGGAAAGGAACCGCGAATGGAAAATGTCCCTTTTCAAGAAATAAGCAGCAAGGCGCTAGTTCTCATGGGCCAGCAGAGAGGGGAGAAACAGATTTTGTTTTTTTTCAAAGCCTGCCAACAGCATCTGTGGAAGGGGGCTAAGGTGACCCTATGAAAAGGAGGACAGGGCTCCTGTATCTTTAACAGTTGCACAGAAAATGGAATTTCAGCAGGTGTCGTTTGTATGCATGCAGCACCTGGTGAAATTCCCTCTTCATCCCAACCGTTCAAGCTGCAGGAACTATACTAGAGTGACCAGATTTAAAAGAGGGCAGGGCTCCTGCAGCTTTAACGGTTGTGATGAAGAGGAAATTTCCCCAGGTTCCCCATATATGCAAATGACACCTGCAGAGATTCCCTTTTCAATACAACTGTTAAAGATACAGGAGCCCTGTCCTCCTTTCCATAGGGTCACCCTAGAAGGGGGCATTTGTGTGTGTGCGCGTGAGAGAGATTTGCAAGTTTGTTGGTTGCTGCATTTGTTTGGGAGAATAATTAACAATAAAACTACCAGGACCTGTATAAAAAAACAACCCAGCGCCACTAATGTTAAAAGACTTCTCTTACGCCGTTAAGAGTGAGGGAAACTCTTAAGCCAGTGTTGAAAAGGTGACAATGTTAGCGCCCGGTGGACGTCCTTGGGAGGAGTGTTCCACAATTGAGAGGCCACCGCTAAAAAGTCCCTCTTCCTTGTTGCTGTGCTCCAAACCTCTCTTGGAGGAGACGCTCTGAAGGATGGCCTCAGGCGTTGATTATAGGGTATGTGTAGGTTCATATTGGGAGAAGGAAGACTGAACAACAAAGTTCTATTGCTAGCTAGCACGGTTGATAACAGATAGCGCTAGACACATCAATACTATACTATAGGTCAAGCTATAGTAACATCCTCTCCCTAACCCATTTTTTATTTTATTTAATAGATGGCTAACCTGCCTTTCAGAGTATCTACCCTGCTTGCAAAAGAAGCAGTATAAATAACAACGTAATAAGAGTACAACTGATCTATTCTGGCAGGCCTATCCAGTGAAATTTTAGAATGTTTTTAGGATGTTTTAATCATGTATGCTATGTTTTTGAACAGTTTTCAATGTGTTTTATATTCACTGTTGTTCCCCGCCTCGATCCAAGTGGAGAGGCGGGTAAGAAATATATTATTATTATTATTATTATTATTATTATTATTATTATTAGCAATAAAATACCAAGGAAGACCCTGACTCTGAAGCAGTTGCAGCAGATAAAAGAGTCATTACTAAAGACACAGCACCGGAAAATCTCCCCTATGCTGGCAGGATTTCCCCCACTAAGTCATTAAGGCTCTTTTAAAGATCAAAAGAGAAAGAGTGTGTGTGAGAGAGCGATTTGCATTTCTCTGGGGAAGTTATTGCAAAAATAGGGGGCCACCACAGAGAAAGCTCTGACGCTTGTACTCGCCGACCTAATATCTCATACCATGTGTGCGTGTCTGTATGTCTCTGTGTATGACTCGTGAGGGAGGGGGGAGAGAAAGCCTGGGTATTTTGCCAGTGTGTGTGTGTGTATGATGGACAGGGAAGGAAAGTGGTGTGTGCGTGTGTTTATGTGTAAGAGAGAGAGAAGAAGGGGGTGACATATAGGGGGAGCACCAGAATAGGGGCAAAATAAATAAATAAAATAATTGCCCAACACCCGTTATAAATGCTCAGCTAGCCAAGCCGTGCCACTGTTTGGGGAGAGGGGTCTTAATTCCGCAGCAGGGCACCTGCTACACGTGCAGATGGTCCCAGGTTGAATTCTCAGCATCTCCCATTAAAATAAATAAATAAAAAGGATCAGGTAACAAAGGATAGGGGAAGTCCCCAACTTTCAAACACAACCCTGAGCAAATAGAATGTCCCAGAATCATACCTTTGCTGTTTACCTCCCGCCACTAGTAATCAGAGGTAAACTACTCCTGAACAGGGAAGCTCTATCTAGCCGGCCATGGTTTAATTTCCACAGAACTCTAGACCAGCCTTCACCACAGATTTGTCAGAGTACAAAGCCCGTCATTCCCAGCCAGCCTGGCCATTCCCCCCTCCAGGTATGCTGGACTACAAAACCCATTGTCCCCAGCCAGCCTGGCCATCCCCCAAGTGTCTCCCCAGACCTGTCGGACTACAAACCCCCAACTTTCCCAGCCAGCAAGGTCATTCCCCAAGTAGAGCCTCCCGACAGGTGTCGGACTACAACTCCCACCATCTCCCAACCAGCTGGGGACGATGGGAGTTGTAGTCCGACACATCTGCAGCGCCCCAGTTTGAAAAAAGGCTGGTTTAGACAGGGATTTTGATCTTCCTTGAGAAACTGACCAGAGAAAGAAGCTTAGTCAATTTCTTGCAGGAGATCAAACTGTCCGTTTAAATGCAGCGTGTCTAAACAAGATTTCTTTTTTTAAAAAATAAAGTAATTACAAAAGTAATTTAAAAGGCAGAGTTCCCCCACCCCCAAATGTCAAATCTTTTGCTGAGGAAGGGGAAGCACATTTTAGTTGCATGAGCATTTTAGCACATGCAACTGAAAAAAGAAACATAAAACTCACCATTTCGATGCAAGATCGCTTGCAGGAAAAAATAAATAAAAGTGGGGGAATTACAGCAATGGGGGGAAAAGGAAGAGAGTTTTGCTGGGACTAATGATCTTGTAGCAAAAAAGGGGGGGTGCGGGTCCCTCCCAGCCAATCACAAGCAGGCTTTGCAACGCCATGGCCCGGATAGCCAATGACAAACAACTTCCCGCCCTCCCCGGTTTCTTTTTTCCCCCTTTTAAATGCAAACGTCCACCTGTTTCCGCTTTTCAGACGCTTTGCATCTTGGGGCTTGTAGTTTGCGTCCCTCTAATAGCTCAATTAAGAGGAGATGCAAACTGCAAGCCCCAAGATGTTTTATCCTCTGCAGGAAAAGAGGAGAAAGTTCAGGCAACAGTTTTCCTTTCCTTTCTTTCTTTATTACATTTATTTATTTATTGAATTTATATACTGCCCCATAGCTGAAGCTCTCTGGGCCGTTTACGAAAGTTAAAAACAGTGAACATTAAGAAGTATACAAAATTTTAACGCTTTGACGCCCTCCATCACTGGAAATCACACACACACACACACACGCACACTTCTACAGGAGACCTATGAGAGTGCCTTCTCCCTTAACCAACCTGCCCAGCCACTGAGACCATGCTCCCAGTGGTCCCACATGGTCCTTTGACCTGATAGAAGTCCACCATAAGCAGAGCCTTCAGTGTGGTGGCCCCTTCTCTTTGGAACTCCCTGCTGTTGGAGATCAGGCAGACGCCAACATTACTGTTTTTGGTGCCGCCTAAAAACATTCTCACTCCAAGAAGCTGTCCCTGAATGACCGGTCGTGCTTCAATCAGTAGCTGTTCTTTTGAAACGTAATTTTGAAGGATGATGATGATGATGATTGTCTAG
Organism: Elgaria multicarinata webbii; assembly: GCF_023053635.1. NCBI lineage: Eukaryota > Metazoa > Chordata > Lepidosauria > Squamata > Anguidae > Elgaria > Elgaria multicarinata. Next base: position 10,529,130 of record NC_086193.1, on the reverse strand, counting down.
GTGCTGGCTGTTCATATTTTTGCATGCCCTTTTCCTGGTAGCTATCCTCCTCTTTTCCTAGTGTCTGGATTTCCATTTTTCCTTCTCCCTCCGAATCCCCTTTCCTCTTCTGTCGTGCCTTTTAGGTTGTACACCAGCAGGCTGGGCCTGTCTCCCCCCCCCCTCCTTATCTTTGCAAGCCACCTTAGGAGCTTTTTTGGCTAAAGAGTGGGATAAGAATACTATAAATAAATAAATAAATAAATAAATAAATAAATAAATAAATAAATACGCAACTGACCTGGTATCCGTCTGGTTCAGCACTCTGTTCACACAGTGACCAACCAGTTGTCGACCAGGGACCCACAAGCAGGACGTGAGTGCAGCAGCACCCTCCCACCTATGTTCCCCAGCAACTGGTGCACACAGGCTTACTGCCTCTGATACTGGAGGTTGCACTTAACCATCAGGACTAGTAGCCATTGATGGCCCTCTCCTGCAGGGATTTGTCCAACCCCTTTTTGAAGCCACCCAAATTGGTGACCATCACTACATCTCGTGGCAGTGAATTCCACAGTTTAACTCTGCGCTGTGTGAAGAAGTCCTTCCTTTGATCTGTCCTGAATCTCCCACCCATCAGCTTCATGGGATGACCCCCGTTGGGTTCTAGTATTTTTATTTATTTATTTATTTATTTATTACATTTCTATACCGCCCAATAGCCGGAGCTCTCTGGGCGGTTGACAAAAGTTAAAACAATAATAAAACAACCAACATGTTAAAAGCTCAATTACAAAACACAGTATAAAAAGCACAACCAGGATAAAACCATGCAACAAAACTGATATAAGATTAAAATACAGAGTTAGAACAGTAAAATTTAAATTTAAGTTAAAATTAAGTGTTAAAATACTGAGAGAATAAAAAGGTCTTCAAGTGGCGATGAAAGCAGTACAGTGTAGGCCCCAGGCGGACCTCTCTGGGGAGCTCATTCCACAACCGGGGTGTCACAGCGGAGAAGGCCCTCCTTCTGGTAGCCACCTGCCTCACTTCCTTTGGCAGGGGCTCACGGAGAAGGGCCCCTGTAGATGATCTTAAAGTCCGGGGAGGTACATATGGGAGGAGGCGTTCCTTCATTATAGGAGAAGGAGAAAAATGTCTCCCTGTCCACCTTCTCCACACCAGACATCATTTTGTCCACCTCTATCCTGTCTCCCCTCAGCCTCCTTTTCCCCAGCTGAACAATCCCAGCTGTTGTAACCTTCCCTTATAGGGGAGATGCTCCAGGCCCTATGTAGAGTTTGATCCAGATTAAGATAACTGACATAGATACCCCTTTATATGCATTAAGTGCCAGACAGAGATCATTTTACAATCAGGGGCCACCACCGAGAGGTCCCTCTCCCTTGTTGCCATCTTCTGAACCTCTCTCAGAGGAGGCACTGGGAGAATCCTCCCAGATGTTGACCGGAGTGTCCAGGTAGATTCAGGTCAGGAGAGATGCTTCTCTCTTTTGGCGTTTGGTTTTATGGGTATTTTAATGTGACTTCACGTGAATTGCATTGACCGATGGTTATAAGCGGGTAAAGTTTATGAACAAGAAGTTGTTTTAGAAATCAAGTTTCGTAAGATTTTCTCACCTGTAAAGTGACGCGGCTCTGGCGGTCCCACAGAGGTGTACAGAATTATGCCTGGCGTGGAGAATGTGGACAGGGAGATATTTTTCTCCCTCCCTCATAATATTAGAACCTGGGGCCATCCCATAAAACGGAAGGGTGGGAGATCCGGGACAAATAAAAGGAAGGACTTCTTCACACAGCGCAGAGTTAAACTATGGAACTCACTACCACAGGATGTAGTGATGGCCACCAAACTGGATGGCTTTGAAAGGAGGTTGGATAAGTTCCTGGAGGCAAAGGCTATCCATGGCTACTAGCCCTGATGGTTGTGTGCTATCTCTGGTATTCAAGACAGCAAGCCTGTGTGCACCAGTTGCTGGGGAACATGGGCGGGAGGGTGCTGTTGCATTCATGTCCTGCTTGTTCATCCCCGGCCGACGGCTGGTTGGCCCCTGTGTGAACAGAGTGCTGGACTAGATGGACCCTTGGTCTGATCCAGCATCAGGGCTCTTCTGATGTTCTTATGTTCTTAACCCTTGCTGTGTGCCTGCCTGCCTGCCTGCCTCAACATCCTGTTTGGGTACCCTCAGTTCTGATTGGCTGGCAAAGATGCAGGGTTGCCATGGGTACGCCTCAGGGTGATGAGAGGTCCTTGCAGTGCTTCTTCACCAGGGGGAGCTTCAATCCTTCTTTTGCTGTGAAGTTTAGAGCACTACAAACAACTTTTCCCCCCCAAAAGTGTGTGCGTCTGTGTGTGTGTGAAAGAAACACGGTGACTAAATATCCCACCACGGCAACAATTCAATGGGAAACTCTCAAATGTGTGAAAGGATTTTTTAAATTATTATTATTATTATTATTATTATTATTATTATTATTATTATTATTATTATTACATTTTAAAATAAAATTAACACTTCAAACAATTTTTAACAGTTTTTGTTCTCTTTCTGCCTGACTTCCTCCAACAGCCTCTAAACCCCCCCCCCCATTCCATTCTAGCCTCAGCTGTCAGCCATTCCTCCATTCACACTTCTGTTTCAATGGTACAGTAAGGCTTTTACATAAAAATCATCAACTTTATTCAGTAATTCCTGCATCACGCCAGTCCTTTTTTTTAGCTTCATTGGTTGCCAGTCCAGGTCCGGGCCGATTCAAAGTGCTGGTATGGACATTCAAAGCCCTAAACGGCTTGGGGCCAGGCTATCTGAAGGAACGCCTCCTCCCCATGTACCTGCCCAGACCGTAAAGTCATCCCTCAGGAGTCCTTCTCCGTGAGCCCCTGCCCAAGGAAGTGAGGCAGGTGGCTACCAGGAGGAGGGCCTTCTCTGCTGTGGCATCCCGGCTGTGGAACGAGCTCCCTAAGGAGGTTCGCTTGGCACCTACATTATATTCTTTTAGACGCCAGGTGAAGACCCTTTTATTCTCTCAGTATTTTAACAGTCTATAAATTAATTTTAACTTTGCTGTTTTAAATTTGTATTTTAAATTTATATTTTTGCATTGCTGCTGTTTTTATCTTGGTTGTGCTTTTATATTGTATTTTATATTATGGTTTTATATTGTTGTTTTGTTTTGAATTGTCTTAATTTTGTAAAGCACCCGGAGAGCTTCGGCTATTGGGCGGTATAGAAATGCAATAAATAAATAAATAAAATCTGTCTTGGACTGTTGCAGCTTAGTTATTACAGGAAAAAAGATCTCATAAACTTAAAAGGCCTTAAGGGGAAAAAAATCCGCTTGGCACTGAAAACCATTCATGCAATCACTAGGTCAGCCTGCCTGGGGACAAGAAATCCCTAAGCAGGGAGCCACAACTAAGAAGGTCCTCTCTCCAATTATGTCCTACCACACCTCAGACGATGTTCAAAGATTGCCATGTTAATAAGGAACTAGGCTTACGACTACAACTCCCAGTATGCCTTGGGCAATTGAATTCATTTAAAAGTTAACTCGCAGGCCTAGCACCGGCTACTACTTTAAGATGATGACCTCGCAGATGTATATCTTAGGGTAGGGTGACCATATTTGGGAAACCAAAAAAGAGGACACCTAGTGTGTGTGTGTGTGTGGGGGGAAGCAGCTTTCTGAGTCCTGCAGAAAGTACGTTATTCCCCCGCCACCTTAAAGAACCCGATTGGAGTGGAGGAGGGGAAAGGATTTCATTCTGCACCACCACCATCCACTCCAATGGGGGCCTTTTCTATAATGTCCACGAATGACCCACTTTCCCCTTTAAGACCTCAATTGGAGCTCGGGGTGGGGGAATGATGTGCCTCAAGAAAGCATGTCATTCCCTCCTGCCATGCTAATGGCAGCCTTAAAGGGGAAGGTGTGTCATTCCAGGACATTATTGAAAATGATAGAAAATCCCCCCTGACACCATGGAAAGAACAAAAACCAGGACAAATCCTGGGAAATCCTGACAGTTGGTCACCCTATCTTAGGGGGCTTGAGCAACGCTGGGTATATCAGCCAGTTTTAAAACAAATTGTTAACTCTTTTAATCCAATTGTTTTCTTAAAAATACGTAACTGCTTAACACTGCAAGGACATAAGAACATCAGAAGTGCCCTGATGCTGGAGCAGACCAAGGGTCCATCTAGTCCAGCACTCTGTTCACACAGTGGCCGACCATCTGTCAACCAGGGACCCACAAAGCAGGACATGATGCAACAGCACCCTCCCACCCATGTTCCCCAGCAACTGGGGCGCACAGGCTTACTGCCTCAAATACTGGAGATAGCACACAACCATCAGGGCTAGTAGCCATGGATAGCCTTTGCCTCCAGGAATTCATCCAACCCCCTTTTAAAGCCATCCAGATTGGTGGCCATCACCACATCCTGTGGCAGTGAGTTCCATAATTTAACTATGTGCTGAATGAAGAAGCCCTTCCTTTTATTTGTCTTGGATGTCCCACCCATCAGTTTCATGGGATGACCCCGGGTTCTAGTATTTTGAGAGAGGGAGAAAAATGTCTCTCTGTCCACATTCTCCACACCATGCATAATTTTGTCCACCTCTATCATGTCTCCCCTCAGCCTCCTTTTCTCCAAGCTAAACAATCCCAGCTGATGTAACCTTCCCCTGTAGGAGAGATGCTCCAGACCCTTAATCATTTTCGTTGCCCTTCTCTGCACTTTTCCCAGCCCTATAGTATCCTTTTTTAGGTGTGGTGACCAGAACTGTACACAGTATTCTAAGTGTGGTCACACCATCGATTTGTGTAAGGGCAGCACGATCCTGGCCGCTTTATTCTCAATTCCTTTTCTTTTAACGCCTCGCATGGAGTTTGCCTTCTTAACAGCGGCCGCACACTGGGTGGACATTTTCCTCGACGAATACCGAAAGTGATAAAAGAGCGTGATTCTGAAAATCTGCGAGAAATGTAGGTTGCCGTTCCGTATGGGGAGAAGGATGAAGCTATATAGCTACATCGATATTCTTCTCTCTTACGATCATCTAATAAACTTATTTGGCAGTAGATACGGGACTGATAAAATAAAATTCAGCAGGGGTGACGGCTGCAAAAACGTCCATGGAAGTGGGCATGCGGTTTGTGGATCCTGCATTTGTTGAGGGAACCAAGTTGCAGAAGTTGTTTTGGTGGCCTTGAGCTGAGATGTCTCCTTTAAAAAATCAACAATGACCACACAAACTCATGGCCCAGGGTTGCTCTTAGGCTTGATTGATATAAATGGAACCTTCATGGTCGGAGACAGTGTACCTTTGGGGACTGGACACCAGCGGACAAGAAAAGGGAAGCAATCCCGAAGACCCTGTTTCCAACTGTGAAATGGTGTGTGTGTGTGTGTGAGCTTCATTAGATAAAGGGAAATCACATTTCTTACCAGGGCTTTGCTTCCTGCTTCTACTGCACTGTTGTAATGGGCTGCATTACACGGGCGAAGAGGGACGTCCATGTAGTCTATAATGGAAAACGGTTTTGTAAACCGCCCAGAGAGCTTCGGCTATGGGGCGGTATATAAATTTAATAAATAAATAAATTTCTGACTCCTGATGGTTCTGCGACAGCAGGAACAAAATAGCTCCCCCACCCCCTAAATTATACTAGTAAAATGAAGAAAGCTGGGTGCATGTATTAAACGGGAGTGTATTGTTGCTTGAAGCTCTATGATCTCTGTTTGGTTAGCTGGGAAAGGTGGACCTACCAGGAGAAGAGCCTTCAGTGTGGTGGCCCCTTCTCTTTGGAACTCCCTGCTCCTGGAGGTCAGGCACCCGGCTGCTCCCGGCGCCTCCTGAAAACAGCTCTTGTCCCAGGAAGCCTTCCTCAACCAACCAACCACGTGGTGTTCTTTTTTACCAGCGTTCTGTTTTTAAAAAGCACAATTTCAATTGGCCGTTTTAATCTTTGAAACGTTTTACGGTTTGGGTTTCGTCGTATGTTCCCCGCCCCGGAATCTATTTAGAGAGGGATATAAATATTGTCCATAGGAATCAATCAATCAATCAATAAAGAGGTGTCGTCCTGGTACTTGGGAACATTCAGTTCCTTGTGAGCAGTCCAGGGTGGTACAGTCCCATCTCAGAGAGAGCTAGTCCACTCTTGGGCCATGATGCATCGTCCTTGGAACTTGGCGACCTCTACCTCCACACCGCCCGGCATTGACCTTTCCCCTCTCTGTCCGGACACCCGGGCTGGTCTGGGCCCACGACATGCCTTCACCCCGCCATGGCCTTTGCCGTGTGACGGCGATATATTTCCCGCCGCACCTGGCGGCTGGCGCAATGGACTCATGCGCCCACCCCCTGGCGCAGTTTGGCTCAGCTCAGGCATCTGAGAGCCACGGCACCCATCATTGTCTGAGGCCTTCTGACATTCTTTCAGGAAGGGGAGGGTGAACAGCTGGCTGCATAGCCGTACAGGGCGGCCCGCGCCGTCGGGGGAGGCGCACAGTGTGCGGCTGGGCGCGCCACACGGCAGGCGTTTAGCATGACAAAGCCAGAGGGCCTGTGAACTCCTTGCTCTCCAGACCTCGTGAATGGAGACCTCTTTGGGTTTAGCATAACAAACTGAGGCCGTGTCCCTTCCCCGCCACCCCCCCTCCCCGGTTTCTTTCCACATCCAATTCTGGAGTGGTTGGTCGGTCAGGCCTGCCCGTTGCAGGGCTGACTGGGTCTTTCTTCTTCTTTTTGACATTTAGTTTTGGAAAGTTCCAGACGCTTCCCTCTGGGAGATGGGACGCGGTGTACTCTGTGTGTGTGTGGCATGGGGTGTGTGTGTGGGGGGGGGACTGCTTTGAAAACATCAGCAAAAGAAAGAGAAATTAGAAAATATAAATCAAAACAATGCCCCATCTTTCATCCTTTCTAACTCCCAATGTCATTCCTTCTCTCCTTCCTTTCCTAACACTTTCTTTCTTTCTTTCTGCCTCAGTTTACCTCCTGGTGTCTTTCTTTCTTTTGTACCCTCCTCTCCAGGTACATGCCTTCTCTCTCTGTCTCTCTCTCTCTCTCTCTTTCTCTCTCTGCCTCAGTTTACTTCCTGGGGCTTGTCTTGATGAAGGGTTTGCCCCGGAGTGGATGACCCAGCTGCCATTGCAAAACCATCCGGGGGCAAAGCCCCAAAACTCCGCTGAAAAAAAGTTGGGTATTTACCCCGACTTTTTGGGCTGCGGAGGCGTGTCACAGCCGATGGTGCCCCCCTGATTGGTCGCTATCGGCTGGACAGGGAAGGGGGTGGACCTCCAGGGGCTCAGGAGAGCCCCCTGTTCCTCCCCCCCCTGGTTTTTTTAAAAATTTTAAAATCTGTATCTGCAAAGCTGCGTTTTCAAACTTCGTTCATTATCTCAGGCCAACTTGGACGCTCGGGTGTACCCAATGTCCAGATGTGCCAGATCTGGTGTGCCTGAACTGCTCGGTCCCGTGGGGGGCGTCAAGCACACAGTCAGCCGCAGACTCTGCGGAAAGTCGGTTTCCTAGAAATGAGCGCTAATCTCCCGGCGGCACAGAGGGCCGCGGGAGTCGGGGGAAGGCGTTTTGCACCACTCCGCTGAAGCCCGGCTAAATCTTTAAGTCCCTTGTAAGATCTCCTCGCATTTGATAGGATATTAGGGATATCGTATGGATGGCTGCTCCTTCTCTGGGTGGTCGGCGGATAGAGTTAAAGATGGATTAACTCCAGGAATGGCCGGCCTTTGTAGCTGGCCAGCCAGCCAAAAGGGAAGAAGCTGTACGCTTTCCTCTCTCCCACCCGATCACCCATACAACTTTTCTCGGGGAAATAATTAAAGTCCGCCCCACCGCGTGGCGTGAGGCTCCTATCATCCCGTGGCTCTTTAAGGACAGGCCTGCACTGAGAGAGAGAGAGAACAAGAATGCAATCATTGCAAAGGTGCTCACATGTTTCGGATGAAGGCTGCAAAATTTGCAGCGGAATATAAGAATTACCTGCCAGGATCAGGCCAAAACCAAACAAAACCCAGTTTCCTGTTTCCAGCAGGGGACAAGCTTCCTGTGGTTTCATCTCAGTATCTGATACTCAGGGAAGTAGATGTGAAACAGCCCAAAACCTCCTTTCTTGGTTTATTTGTATTTATGAATTAATGCCAACACATCTATTCTATTCAACCCACTTTCTCCCCGTCCCACCTTTCTTTAAGCATTCAAAACACACACACACACATCTATTTTAATGTTTTTATGATTTGTATAAAACATTACAACGTTTAGATGTAAGTGGTTTATCGATACTTGTAAACAAACGATGAAGAAAAAAATGAACAAAAAAACAACCCAACAACGTTGGAAAGTTTCATTGTTTAAAATAAAAAAATCTGTATACATAGTATATTCACTTCCGACGGAACAGCCATCGAGGGGTAATGAATTTTGTGAGGAAGTTCTCTTCTCAAAAAAGAAGACGTCCCAAGCGTGCATTAAAATGCATATTTTAAAGATAAAACACGGGGGAATATTACATTTGGGGGGATAAAAGGCACACAAAATGTGCATATTTTAGGATAAAAGGCACAGGAAAAAAATGCATAATTAATGTGAGAAATAATTGATGTGGAACAGAATCTTTTATTTTTTAAAAGAAATAATCACAGATTGCTAAGTGAATGGAATGGAATGCAATTATAAACTAAAATATGTGACTCAGACCGGACATAGACTGATTAATTCACTCTTACCAGTGGGCTTCCTTTGGGAGAGAATTCCATAAGATTGGGGCCATTTTAGAAAAGGCCCTGCTCATCCTGGATCAAATCCCATCATCCAGTAGACCAACATCTTAACTCCCCTTTCTAGATTCGCTGCTTGAAACAGGTGTGCTTCACCCACATTCCAAGAGCAGTGGAGGTAATTTGACAGCACTTCCACTCCGTTGGAATCAAGCTTTGTCTGGGCAAGATCTGGGAAACCTATTTCTGCAGCCTTTCAGAGGGGTTCTGTTTGAGTAAGGAAAGCTAGCTGGGGAAGGATCCTATTGGCAAACACCTGTGCCGTCACCAACTCAGGACAAAGCCGCTGCCTCCTTACCCCAAATCCTTGGCTTACCAAATTTATTTCAAATTATTTGTGAATACTTCGGGTGTGTGTGTGTAAAGTGATAGTTGATTGCATTTGCAAATTCATATAAGGCACCTATTGGTTAGCACCTGTGTCATCACCGACACAACACCGATCAAGTTTTCAAAATGTTTGTGAATTTTGGAGGGGTGGTGTGAAAGATAAACGTACATATATAACCCATTGTGTCCTTTCCCAATGTCCTGCGTCCATCTTCACCCCGAAAGTGATGATTGATTTCATTTGGAAATACAACTCAAGGAAGAAGATATCCTCTAGCCTAGAGAGTTCTTTGCAGCCTGCATTCACTGGCAATCCTGATCCTGTACCCTGTGTACAAAAAAGAAACAGCAGAGAGTTAACGACATGGCTGAAACACAGCTGTGTGTGACTGTTGAATTGCTCTGGACAGAACTGAAAGTTAACTTTAGTTTTCCTCTCCCCTCTGCATCCCTCTTTCCTTGTGCGTCTCATCTTTTTAGATTGCATGGCTGCAGGCAGGGACCATCTTGTTCTACTGATTATACGGAAGCTGCTCTGGGAGGGTTTAAAAACACCCTAAACAAAGCAAATAAATATTTGTGGGTTGAGATTTTCGTTTTGCGGAGTGGGGGAGGGAATTTCACCAAATCTCTCCAGGGGAAAGAGAAATTCTCCAATTCTTTCTCAGGGCTGGGGTTTATCAGCAGCAGATAAAAAAGTGCAACTTCTTTCTCTATTGTTATGGTGTGTGTGTGTGAGAGAGGAGAATATTAAGAAAAAATTAAAATCTGTATTGGAGACAAACTGTCTCCGATAACAGAGGAATACAGCCACTTCTGCAAAATGGCATTCTTCTGGGATGTGGGTGTGAATGTGGAAATAGTTACTGTATTTCTTCGATTCTAAGACACACTTTTTCCCCCATATAAATATCTCTAAAAACGGGGTGCGTCTTAGAATCGTGGGTGCGATTATTATTCTTAGAATCAAAGCTTTTTTTTCTGTTGGTGGTACTGAAATTAGTGTGCGTCTTACAATCGATGGCGTCTTACAATTGAAGAAATACAGGACTATACTTTTAAGAGTCCATCCCACCATAGTGCAGAAGGCTGTGACCAGGGGTTTTCCTACATGAGGCTTTTTACTCTGCTTCCCGATTCTTTACGGGATTGATATCAGCCCCTTTACACGTGTGTGTTTTTTCACCCCTCCCCGGGGTCTTTCTTTCTCTGCCTTCCTGTAGGTTCCATTCCACAGCCACTAGGTGGCCCTGCGGTATAGCAGAACCGCGCAAATGCACGAGGCTTCTGTAACGCCGAGAAAAATACCAGACTTTCCCCGTTAGGGAAAAAAGCCGTGAGAACGGTCGCAAAGCACGGGAAAGGACGACCACGACGTGTGGAGGACCCGCAAGCGACCATGAGCGCACAATAATAGACAGGTGTAGAAAAGCTCCAGGTGAGCCTTGTGCCTTGAAAAGTCTGCTTTCCAGGTGCCGTTGCTACATTTTTAGGGTTCCTTATATTTAAAACGGACTTGAACCAAAGAGCGCTTCAAATGGACGACGCCTTCAAAATACAGAATTGCCCTATACAGTGGAGGCTGGCGTCTCTGATATCAGTGAGGCAGTGAATCCGCTCTGGGTTTCAGACAGAACCTGTCGGAACTCCAAAGGCGCTCCTTTGGAGTTCCGACAGGTTCTGTCCGAAACCCAAAGCGGATTCACCGCCCCGCTTTTATCGAAGCCACCAGCCTCCACTGGTCCTATGTCAATTGGAACACATGACCCCACTCCAGTAGGAATTGCCCCCAACTGTCAATCAAAGGAAAAGGATCCTTAAAGGCGGGGAAACCACAGGAAGTCCAAGTTTAACCCATCGATGTAGCTTCAGCGCAAATAGCATTGTCCTAGAGCGTGGGCGAAAACCATTCTGTGAAGGCCGGTTTCCCAAACTTGATATTCTCCGGAGGCTACTAATGACACTTCTTTTTTTATGCCTTGCTGTGAACCTCTGGACTGGTGACGGAAAGACCCCCTTTCCTTTAATTTACTGATGGGAAATTGTCACTTAAGGGACGTGCGGTTTGCCCCGGGCGAGTCAGCGGGGGGCTAAAAGGTGCTCTACTTGAGTGCGTGGAAATTGCTTAGCTTGCAGTATCCTGCGCATGGGGGTGGGCTCCTGAGATGGAAAGCTCACGCAGGCGGTGGGATGGCTGAGGAGGCGGAGCCGGTAGAGAGAGAAGGAGAGACCTAGATGCTGGAAAGCCTAAGGCAGAAAAATCAGCCTCCCTCATCTAGGTGGGTTAAAAAAAGAAAGAAGAAAAATGGCAAAGTTCCCGTTATTTGCGACCTCCAGGTGGAGCGTGCCGATGTTTACGCAGCCAAAACCGGCACTGCCATCACGCACAAAGGAAGTACCAGCAGGTTCATGGAGGATCCATAATACAAAACAATCTTTTTGGGGGGAGGTGGGGGGGGCGGGCTCAGGGAGGAGGACCATAATGAGGACTGAGCTTAATGAGGTGGGGTGGGGGTGGAAAACAGCAGGAGGGAAAGGGGAATGGAAAGGCGTGTCAGAAGGGAGGGCAAAGCTGCGAACAGGAGCGCGCTACGCTGCAATGTTTTGTTGCAGCGTGTGCTTGCGTTATTCTGGCGGTGGAGAAGCGCCGTCAGTGCGCACGTGATAATAACCGAGAGGTAGGATCTGACGCAGGGGAAGACGGAGGGGAGCTGGAGCCATGGCCAAAATTCCCTTCAGAACGTCTCTCTCGATTCTGAAGTGTCCTCGTTTCGAAAGTAGACCTGATGCCGTTGTGCTAAAACATCCGAATTTTGTGCTGTGCGCAAATCCGCCACTTCCGGCAGAGGGACTGGGCCATTTTATACATTTTGACGTCTTTATTCCAAAGCTGATGTGGGGCAAATTGCGATTTAACTAACGGAACTGGAAGCAAATTGGGCATGCTTCATTTCTGGCACTTAATACGAAGAAAAATCTAGTTAAACCAGGATTGAAGAGGAATGGAGAGAAACCAACAGAGGAGTATTCAGGAACAATAGAAGAACAGAATAGAGGACGTCAGCTCAAATTTCAATATGTTTTCTTGTATCCTTAAACTGGACCAGTCACTTCCTTCTCTCAGCCTAAGCTACCTCGCTGGGTTGTTGTGAGGAGGACAAATGGGGTCGGAGGAATGGAGGGAGGGAAGAACTTTTTATGTCACCCCGAAGAAGTCTGGGATAAAAATGGAATGCCAATAATAATAATAATAATAATAATGACAAAACTATACCCTGCAACCGACCAGACATAACAGTTATAGACCAAAAAGAAAAACACACTTACCTCATTGACATAGCAATACTTAATGGCAAAAATGTTGTAGAAGAGGAAAAGAAAGAAAACTATACACCACTGGCTAAAGAAGTAAAAGAATGATAGCAACAGGAAAAGGTCACAATTATTCCATTAGTCATCAGTTACCAGCATCACACCCCAAAACTATACAGAAAACCTTCGGAAACTGGGCCTACCAAAATATATCCACACCGACCTCCAGAAAGCAGTCATCCTTAAAACAGGCTCAATAGTCAGGAAGTTTCTGAACCGGCAAAAGACAGCAGGACTGGGCAAAGCCCGTCACGTCCGTCTAGAAAAATCGCCATGAGCGAGGGAAAAGTGGTAAAGTTGTTGATAATGATGACGACAGCTACACGATGTTCTGCACAGCATAAGGCCTTAAAACCACGAACCTTCATTCTATAACGCTGAATCAGATTTCCAAGTGTGTTTGGTTTAAAAATAAATAAATAAATAAATAAATAAAATTGCCACCACGGGATTCATGAGACAGCAGAAGTCCGTTAGACGCCAGAGTCGAGAACTTCTGGACATAAATTTAACGGATTGCTGGTTGAGGGCCCAACTTCCAACTTCAAGAGAGGTTCTTTGCCATGGAAATGCGGGTTGCTAAGGGGTCGATTAATAGGTAGCCAAGTTTCCCCAAATACTTATAGGTTGGCATTTGCCACCTCGCTTTGGAAGAGCCGTAACTCAGTTGGAGGCATGAATGGGTTTCGTTCTGTGTCTCACGGACTGTCAGTCCCCTTTCCTTCTGCTCATTGACGGAACCGGATTCTTTTGTACGAGAATTTCGTTGATCTGCAACTGCGCAGCAGCGCCGGTGCGCACATACACGGATGCGCCGGTGCGCTGACGCGCAGCAGTGCCGTTGCCTGGCTGCGCAAGGGCGCATCTGCACAGGTTCCCTCCCCAAAGTAAAACAACAACAACACAGTCTGCAAATCCACGGAACCTGTGCGGGTTGGGAAAAAAGCTGATCTGCTGTGGGATTTACTGATTGGGTTCACGGAAACGTCTAATCATTTGAATCCGCTACGGAGTTCTTCCGACATCTCACCCTGGAGGAGGCGGCTATGAAGGGTTAATAGACCTTCCAGGAATTGAGCCAACCCCCTTTTAAAGCTATCATGGGTCAGCATAGCCATGGGTCCTACGTAGCCATGGTTGAAACATGCTCACTCACCATTTTCTGCAAAAGGGTTAGCGTGTCATGGCAACCAGGGACAGGGCCTTTTCAGTGGTGGCCCCCCCAATTATGGAACAATCTCCCCGACGAGGCTCGCCTGGCGCCAACATTGTTATCTTTTCCGCGCCAGGTCAAGACTTTTCTCTTCTCCCAGGCATTTAACAGCGTTTAACAACATATGCTAAGTTTGGTTGTTTTTTAACCGCCCCCAGAACTGTTGTGGTTTACATGGATACTGGTGTTTTTACATTTTTGATGGTTTTACATTTTGTATACTTTTTGATGTTCACTGTTTTAAACTTTTGTAAACCGCCCAGAGAGCTTCGGCTATGGGGCAGAATATAAATTAAATAAATAAATAAATAAATAAGCCCAGTGTGTGCATGTGTGAAGGGTCAGAGCCTGGTTCTGGGGCATGATGTGGAGTCTCACCTGTAGTGGTGACATGGCCAGTTTTTGAAGCACAGTTGCTCGTTAGTGCAGCTGCAATATACCTGCCCCTGAGTTTCTAGTAGTTTTATTTTCACCAGAAGCAGGTCTTTTGTCAAGTGCAAGGATCTTGATTGCCTATTCAAGACCAAACCTTCCTCAAATTGTTGTTGGGGAAATTCACAACCTAGCCACAGTAGTGCACGCACTGGTAACATTCCGATTAGACTACTGCAGTGCGCTCCACATGGGGCTGCCCTTGAAGACGACTCAGAAGTTGCAGCTAGTGCAAAATGCAGCAGCTAGATTGCTGGTACATTTCACAGAGACCACATAACACCGGTCTTAAAATAATTGCACTGGCTGCCTATACGCTTCCCATCGGAATTCATGGGGTTAGCAACGACATTTAAAGCTCTAAATGGCTTGGGACCTCGATACTTGAGGGAGCGCCTTTCCTTATATTTGCCTGCCTGAGACTTGAGATCTATTGGAGGAGCCCTTCTCCACATCCCACCAACATGAGACGTAAGTTATGGTGGGGCATGGGACAGGGCTTTCTCTGTTGTGGCACCCCACTTGTGGAATACCCTCACCAACCCCCTTTCAAAGCCATCCAAATTAGTGGCCATTAGGGCTGTGCACGGACCCCCTGATTCACTTCAGATCCTAATTCGGACCTCCCGAATTGAACCCGACTCGCTTCAGGTCGATTCGGACCCAGTCCGCCTTGCCTCGGATCCGAATCTAGATTTGGATCTCCGAATTATTTGGATTTGCCCATCACCACATCTTGTGGGAGTGAATTCCATAGTCTAACTCTGCGCTGTGTGAAGAAGTATTTCCTTTTATTTCTCCCAAATCTCCCACCCATCAGCTTTATGGGATGACTTCCGTTGGGTTCTAGTATTACGGAAGAGGGAGAAAAATACCTCCCTCTCCACCTTTTCCGCACCATGCCATGAGAAAAAGAATGATCAGCAAGAACAGCAAGTGACCATGGCGGTGAGAAGGTAGACTCATCGAGAGAGGGGTGGTCCATGGAGGGGGGGTCCATGGAGGGGAGACCGCTCAAAGGCCCTCTAAACCTGGTCAGCCCTGATTTTAATTTTTTATTCAAACGATAGCAAAATGCGCATGTATGCCCCTGCCACATGGCTTCTCTTCCGTCCTCTTCTTCAGCGAGCTGGATGTGGCCACCCTTTCCAATAGAGGACTGCCCCCTATTAAGAGGACACATGGCCACTCTCACAGCAGCAGATGCGAGGAGGAAACACCCATCTGCTTCGAGCCGGCATGGCGGCCAAATTAGCTCCCCTATCTAATGCGCATTTAAGTGGCGCAGAAAGGCTGGGAGACACCTGGCCAATCTTTACAAAGCTCCTGTTGATGGGTGCAGGATGGGTGCATGTGTATCACTCCGCAACCCCCCCCCAGCCCCAAATTTATGCCAAGCCAGGAAAGAGATGTCTGTTGTCATGACAGGCTGTCCCCGAGTGGCTCGTTGCCCGGGAGAGCTAACAGCAAGCACAACCAGGAGACAGAGGAACGCGTCTTGGGTGGAATACGCAGCAGGGGATGAGCGAAACGCGTCTATAGATCATTTGGGGAAGGATGGGGGGAACTCGTTCCTGCCCAGACCTGTAATTAAGAGAAACCGCCAGAGCAGAAAAGAGCACAGGACTCAAAAGGGACGCGGTAGAGATTCGTCTGACAGCTTCCCTAATTTTGCATGTTGGGATCAACGAAAACTCAGAGACGCACTGCTCTGACACACCAATTTTAAAAAACGTCTGGAATGAGATGCAGCGTAACGTTCGAAGATGCGTTTTATGCCCGGTCAGCAGTGTTTACTCGGGCTTCCCAAAGACGTTTGATAAAGTCTCTCTCCGAACATTCAAACTGAGCAGTCATGCAATAAGGGTAAAGGTTCTCCTTTGGATCAGTAACTGGTGAAAGAACAGAAAGCAGAGAGGAGGAATAAATGGTCAATTCTCCCGGTGGAGGGAAGTCAATAGTGGGGTCCCACACGGATCGGTATAGGAACCAATTCTTTTTTCAACTTGTTCATAAATGGTCTGGAATTAGGAGTGAGCAGTGAAGTGGCCAAGTTTGCCGACAACACCAAATTATTTAAGGTTGTTAAAACACAAAGGGATTGTGAAGAGCTCCAAAGGGATCTCTCCAAGCTGGGAGGGCAGGCGTCCAAACGGCAGATGTGGTTAAACGGAAGCAAGTGTAAGGTGATGCACGTTGGGGCAAACAAACCCCACCCTACTTCAAGTATAACTTAATGGGATCTGAGCTGGCGGTGACCGAAAAAGAAAGAGAGCTTGGGGTTGTGGTGGACAGCTCGATGGAAATGTCCACCCAGTGTGCGGCCGCTGTAAAGAAGGCAAACTCCGTGTTAGGCATTATGAGAAAAGGAATTGAGAATAAAACAGCCAGGATCGTACTGCCCTTATACAAATCGATGATGCGACCAGACTTAGAATACTGTGTACAGTTCTGGTCACCACACCTAAAAAAGGATATTGTTGAGCTGGAAAAAGGGCAGAAAAGGGAAACGAAAATGATTCAGGGGCTGGAGCATCTCCCCTACGAGGGAAGGTTACATCAACTGGGATTGTTTAGCTTGGGGAAAAAGGAGGCTGAGGGGAGACATGACAGAGGTGGACAAAATGATGCCTGGTGCGGAGAATGTGGACAGGGAGGGATTTTTCTCCCTCTCTCAAAATACTCGAACCCGGGGTCCTCCCATGAAGCTGATGGGTGGGAGATTCAGGACAGATCAAAGGAAGGACTTCTTCACACAGCGCAGAGTTAAACTGTGGAACTCACTTCCACAAGATGTAGTGATGGCCACTAATTTCGTTGGCTTTCAAAGGGGGTTGGATCAATTCCTGGAGAAGAAGGCTATCAAAGGCTACTAGCCCTGATGGTTAACGGCTGGTTGGCCACTGTATGTTGGACTAGATGGACCCTTGGTCTGATCCAGCACGGCTCTTCTTATGACTTTATGTTCTATATTAGGAAAATTGCTCGCAAGGAATATGAATACTTGGCAAAATATGCATGGATTCGGAGAAGTGTGGACAAAACTTTAAATAGTTTCAAGCAATCTTTTTCAAAGTAACTTCTCAACGTGTTTGGGATGCACCAAATTTAAGAACAGAGACCGTGCCGAAGTTTGAGACAAACCTCACTGATATATTACATTTCTATCCTGCCCAATATTCCAAGCCTTCTAAGACTGTTAACATGAGAGACAACGATAGGAATCATCATCCAAGAATGGTGGTTGAATTATTCCTACCTTTTCTTTGTCCTGTTCTCCCTTTTTGACTTGTTTCTTTAATTCCTCTCCCTTTCTTTCCCAGAATTCAAGGGCAGCCTCGCTGGATGAGACCCACAAAGGTCTGTGTAGGGTTGGCCGGAGACATTTTCTGCCTTAGTCAAAGGACAAGGTGGCTTCCCCGTCCATTTCACATGCAGGAACCGATTAGATTGGCAGTTGAACCATAGTAGGATCCCATTCTCTCTAACACTTGGATTGCATTCTCCCTCACACTAGGATTGCATTTTCCCTCGCACAGTGGGATATGCATCCCCCCTGCACTGGAATCACATTCTCCCTTGCACTGGAATCACATTCTCCCTTGCACTGGAATCGCACCCTCCCCTTCACTGAGAATCACGTTCTCCCTGCACCTGAATCACATTCTCCCCTGCACTGGAATCCCATTTTCCCCTGCATGGAGATCCCATTCTCCCTTGCACCTGAGGGCAGACAGCTAGCACAAAGGCTTTGTCTACCAAGAGATGGGAAAAGCCAGAGGGGTCAAGAGGAATGGCTTCCCTCATTGACCACCCTCCCCAGTATTTGCCGCCTGAGGCGGTTGCCTCACCATGCCTCATGGTAAGGCTAGCCCTGGGCCCATCAAACCCAGCACCCAGCTTCTCACTAGTGGCCAACTGGGCGCTCTGAGAAATCAAGGAGAGTTCGAAGTCCTCCAGCAGCACTTAATATATCCAGAGGAAGAGTGCCTCTGAAGTAGCTGGCTGGAGGATTCTGGGGGTTGTAGTCCAACATGTCTGTACAGCACTAGGCTGAGGAAGGATGCGTTATTCTCCTCTCTCTCTCTTTTGTGCCTTGTTTGTTTTCGTGTGTGACAAAAACCTGACATGGGTACAAAACCTCACACGTACAAACAGGTAGAAATCACCTGTTTGTACGTGTGAGAAAACACCCCCCCCCAAAAGGGCAGGGTGTAAAACTGAGGTCCCCAAATGATGAATGTCCTTTGTCTAGCTTCAGTACCAACTTTTGTGGGGAGTCTAACGCCATGAGTTCATGCTTCTAGCTGCCTTTTCCGGCCCGATTCCTTCCCGAAGTTTTAGTTGACAATTCCTAACATCTGGAGGGCACCAGGTCGGGGAAGGGTTGAATCAAATCTCACACATCCACCCTGTAAAAAGGCGCAAACTTTGTCAGACACCAATAAGGGAGGGGGGGAAAACCCACCCTGCAGCCGTTCACTCTGCAAACAACCAGACAGCGTCTCAGCAGTAAGGGATGCCTTACTGGGAAGGCGATAAAATTGATAATTTCTGATGGTTCGTCAGGGCTTAACTTTTTTCTGTTGTCTTCTTTTTCTTCCCCTCCTTCTGAATTCCCTGCACGGGAGGGAACGTCTCCCAAAGCCAGACACGCCGAAAGAGCCACGAGGGATAAAAAGCCCCGGAGAGACGGGAGGTGGCGGAGAATCCATAAATATTATATCGCAACCCCTCTAAATTTTCGACTCGTCTCGGTGAATGGCCCGGGTGAGACAAAGCCGGCATTGAAGTGTCAGGCCGTGGCTAGACAGCCCAGCTGTCCAAGGGGCTACGGGGACGGGGGGTGGGGGGAAGGAGAAAGAGGGAGGAGAAAAGACCCCAACGTTCAAGGTCAGAGGTAATCCCCCCCTTCCTCATGAATTATTCAACCCGGCCCCTTTGGGGGCCATAAAACTAATAAAGTTAACTTGAGAGTTTGGGGACAAACGCGTCAATCAGGGCGACGGAAGAAAAAGATGCTGCCAGGTTGACATGAAATGTTATTAATAACTGCTGTCATTGCTATCATCATCATCATCACCTTATTATTATTATTATTATTATCATCATCATCATCATCAACTCTTTCTCACTCTTTCTACATGGACATGATGGGCTTTGCCACGTCACGCGGTCTTTTACTGATTCAGGAATTTCCTGACAATTGAGCCTGTTTTAAGTATGGCTGCTTTGTAGAGGTTGGTGTGGATGGATTTTGGTAGGCCCAGTTTCTGACGGTTTTCTGTATAGTTTTTTGAAGTGATGCCAGTGACTGATGTGACTTATGGAATAATCGTGACCTTTTCCTGTTGCCATCGTTCTTTCACTTCCATGGCCAGCGGTGTATATTTTTCTCCCTTTTCCTCTTCCTTTTCAATGACATTTTCATCATTCGGTACTGCTATGCCAATGAGGTAGATGTGTTTTTCTTTTTTTATAGAATCATAGAATAGTAGAGTTGGAAGGGGCCTATAAGGCCATCGAGTCCAACCCCTTGCTCAATGCAGGAATCCACCCTAAAGCATCCCTGACAGATGGTTTGTCTATGACAGTTATTATTATGTAAGAAGGCACGACACACAAGGAAAGAGGTACAGGGAGGGAAGAGGAAATATATAGGCAGGGTCTTAAATTACTTCACTGTGCCAATGCGGGTGAATGCTCCTGATGAACACCCAGTGCTCCCTTATTTATTTATTTATTTACAATAGTTATGTACCGCTTCTGATTTTTAAAAAAACACCTAATTTTATTTGTGTAGAATCATGGTCCCCAAGTTGCGAGGCGGCCTGTGCCAGTGCGACCACATCTGGAGTGGTTTTGGATACCCCACCTTTAAGGAGGCTAGAGACCTGCCTTCCCCAGCTTCCTGCCTTCCAGATGTTTTAACATTGTTTTAACATTGGTAAAACAGTGAAGGTGGAAAAAAGCCGAACGGGTTGAAGGAACCAAAATTTGCCGCAAGCTGCCCTGTGTACGAAATCCAGAAATTTAAAAACAGTAGAACCAGGGAGGATTTAGGGAACAAAAATAGATCATTTTGATCTTGGAAAAATCCAACGAGAAGCTGTGATGTGGAAAGGGAAATTTAAAAGGATAACTTTCCCAACAGGTCGTGACCCCGTGGTTCAGAGAAAATAAGAAACGTAAGCCGTGCTTTACCTTTTTGATTTTTCTAGTGAGATCTCTAGAAAGAGTTCATCAATCCATTGATCACAATCCTAGAAGATTATCTGGATATCATAGAATCATAGAATAGCAGAGTTGGAAGGGGCCTACAAGGCCATCGAGTCCAACCCCCTGCTCAATGCAGGAATCCACCCTAAAGCATCCCTGACAGATGCTTGTCCAGCTGCCTCTTGAAGGCCTCTAGTGTGGGAGAGGCACATGCCCCCTCCATATGCTCTCCCCCCTCCATTTCTGATATAAATGATATCCCGGGCCATAGCTAGACCTAAGGTTTATCCCTGGATTGTCCAGAGGTCAAACCTTTTATCTAGGTGACACACAAGGGTGTGTCAGGCAGGGGTGAACCCTGGATGATCCCAGGATAAACCTTAGGTCTAGCTGTGGCCCCAGAAACCATGGTTAAAATCTTACTTTAAAAGGGGGCTGGATATATCCATGAAGGATAAGGCTATCAATGGCTACCATCTGTCAGGTGTGCTTTAAGGTGGATTCCTGCATTGAGCAGGGGGTTGGACTCAATGGCCTTAGAGGCCCCTTCCAACTCTACTACTCTATGATTCTAGTCTTTATTATTATAAACTATCTCCAGTCTCAGAGGAAGTTAGCCTATATACACCAGTTGCTGGGGCACATGGGCAGGAGGGTGCTTTTGCACTCCTGTCCTGCTTGTGGGTTCGTGGTCAACAGCTGGTTGGCCACTCTGTGAACAGAATGGTGGATTCAGATGGACTTCTGGTCTTCATAGGTGTGCACAGCACATTTCATTAGGATGTGCACCCAGGGATTTATTTTTGCTTTATGGGTGAACATTTATTGAATACTTACCATAAAGGACATAATTGAGCCAGTGTGGTGTGAGAGCCAGTGTGGTGTAGTGGCTAAAGTGTTGGACTGGGAGTCAGGAGATCCGGGTTCAAGTCCTCACCATTCTTGCTGTGCCTGAATCCCTGCCCAATGGCCACCTCAATTCAGCACTTATTGAGTGAGACATTAAGGTGTGCCTGGGCACCCCCGGCACACCTCTCGTGCACGCCTATGAACTTCTTATGTTCTTGCTAAGAACAATGAAGATGGAACTAAAATGACACCCAATTCAATGTGATTTTTGATTGGTGTATTTGTCAATTGAGGTATCTGTTCATGAACGGTATTTTAATTGATGCGTACGTTTTATTTATTTATTTATTTATTTATTTATTTATTTAGAGTATTTATATACCGCTCCCCATTGAAAAATTTCGGAGTGGTGTACAAGGTAAAATGAAAATAAAAACAGAATAAAAACAGTTAAAACAAAATTTAAAAGAAGCAATAACAGTAATCCAAGGCTGCATGTTAGAGAAAGGCTTCTTGGAATAAAGATGTTTTCAGGAGGTGCCCAAAGGAGTACAAGGTTGGCGCCTGCCTGACCTCCAGAGGCAGGGAGTTCCACAGGAGGGGGGCCACCACGCGGAAGGCTCTTCCCCTGGTGGATTCCAATCGGAGGATGGATCTAGGTGGAACCACCAGGAGCAGGCCCTCGGATGACCTCAGTGACCAGGCAGGTTGGTAAGGGAGAAGGCGCTCTCTCAGGTATCCTGGTCCCAAGTTGTTTTAGGTGAGGCTAGTCCTCTTGATCAAATCATGGAATGGATTGGATGGGGAGAAAATTTGAAACCTTCTTGGACAACAAACACACATAGTTGCACCCATGTAGACACCCGCAGACCACCCACCCACCCGCCCATGAATAAGCTGTGTGTGTACGTGGCTTGGAACAAGCCCAGTTTTACCCAGAGAGAGCTAAGAAAGAGACAGACTTACCATAATAGGAATTCCATTATGCCAGTTCCATCGCTATCAACATCTGAGTAGGTTTGATTCATCTCACGGGTTTTGCTGCAGTCCCCAAAGCGATTTCGTTTTAAGGATGCCGCTGGTGATGCTGATATTAATCCTTCCCATGCAACTTCGGCCAAAAAGTCGAGTCATGAAGGAAGAAAAATTCTTTTGCATTGTTTTTTTTAGCGACCAGCCGAAGTTCTTTTGATGAAGATTAGAAACCAACATCAATTTCATAGTCAAACGCTATTTCTTCCAAAGTTACGTTCAATTCCAGGTCCTCCAAAAGAAAGCAATGTACCGGTCAAGACTGGTTTTCATTTAGGGTTGCCTTCTTCTTGCAACAGACCCCAAATTAAGAAAATGTTGAAAGGGCAGGAAAATTAATGTTATTCCCTATTTTTTTCATTGCAGCAGACAGTACTCATAATAAAATGGGATAAATGCCAAGTTCAACACCTATGAAAAAGGAACCAAATGCAAAGTTAAGCGAGAAGGATCTTGGAATTGTTGTAGATCACAAGCTGAACAAGAGCCAACAGCGTGATGCAGCTGCAAAAAAAGCAAATGCTATTTTGGGCCGTATTCATAGAAGTATTGCTTCCAAATCACGCAGGGTGCTGGTTCCCCTCTATTCAGCACTGGTTAGGCCTCATCTTGAATATTGTGTTCAGTTCTGGGCACCACACTTCAAGAAGGATGCAGACAAGGTGGAGGGGGTTCAGAGGAGGGCAAAGAGGATGATCAGGGGTCTGGAAACAAAGCCCTATGAGGAGAACTGGGCATGTTTAGCCTGGAGAAGAGAAGGCTGAGGGGAGACATGATAGCACTATTCAAAGGTTGTCCCACAGAGGAGAGCCAGGATCTCTTCCCGATCATCCCAGAGTGCAGGACGCGGAATAAGGGACTCAAATTAAAGGAAGCCAGATTCTGGCTAGACATCAGGAAAACCTTCCTGACCGTTAGAGCAGTACGACAATGGAACCAGTTACCTAGGGAGGCAGTGGGCTCTCCCACCCTAGAGGCCTTCAAGAGGCAGCTGGACAGCCATCTATCAGGGATGCTTTGAGGTGGATTCCTGCATTGAGCATGGGGTTGGACTTGATGGCCTTAGAGGACCATTCCAACTCTACTATTCTATGATTCTATGAACCCTAATGCCTTTCCATAAGAGTTACATGTAAGTCTCACTATCGATAGCTTCTGATAGAGCTGACCAACACAGATTTGCCTGATTCACTTGTTAGAAGCCTCCTCAATTAAGGGCTATCATTACCCCTCACAGCAGTGAAACCTAAAAGTGAAGACGTGGTGATCGTCCTCAATCTGGATGGCTTTCAAAGGGGGTTGGATCAATTCCTGGAGGAGGAGAAGGCTAGCCATGGCTACTAGCCCTGATGGTTGTATGCTACCTCCAGTATTCAAGGCAATAAGCCTGTGTGCCCCAGTTGCTGGGGAACATGGGTGGGAGGGTGCTGTTGCACCGTGTCCTGCTTGTGGGTCCCTGGCCGCTGGCTGGTTAGCGACTGTGTGAACAGAGTGCTGGACTAGATGGACCCTCGGTCTGATCCAGCAGGGCTCATCTTCTGTTCTTATGTCCAGTTAGTACCTGCTTACCTTCATTTTTACCCCAATGTCCCTCCAAGGCGTTCAGAAGAGCATACATGGTTGCCCTCCCAACAACCTTGTTAGGTAGGTTAGGCTGGGAGTTAATATAGATCCAATGTAAGTCCTACTTAGAGTAGACCCATTGAAATGAATGGTACTTAGGTTACTCATGGCTAGCCTAGTTTCCATTCATTTCAATGGACTACTCTAAATTGGACATGCTGGATTTTACCCAATGACTGGGCCAATGGACCAAGGTTACTGAGAGGGCTTCATGGCTGTGCCGAAATTCAAACTCTGGTCTCCCCGAGCGCTCTGATGCTTTTCACCCAGTCTTCCTCAGCCTGGTCCCCTCCAAACGTATCGGACTGCAACTTCCATCATACACAGCTAGCATGATGGGAGTTGTAGTCTGACAAACCTGGGAGAAAGCAGAGTAAAGTGTGGAGGAGTGTGTGTATGTGTGTGTGTGTGTGTGTGTGTGTGTGTGTGTGTGTGTGTGTGTGTGTGTGTAAGAGAGAGAGAGAGAGAGAGAAGCAGAAAGACGGAGACTGATTCTGCTAAGTTTTTGTTAGGGTACACCTGCGATCTTTCCATGCACAGAGGTATGTTTTGCCCAATGGTGTAGCTAGACAATTTCGGACCCCTTTCGAAGTGTATTACTTCGGCTGTGAAACGGGCGTATCTGTGAAGCCAAGGGAACGCCGGGTTTCCAACACAACGGTTCTGGGAGATTTTTCAGGAAAAGCAGAGTTTGGGGAGAGGCGTAAAGGAAGGGAACGTCAAACTGTTGACCTAGGGGGCGTCTATACTTTGCTGCTTCATAGCTGGGTTCCCTCAAAACCCTGCAGCTTCATTGCTGTGAGGCAGGAATGATGAATTCAGAAGGCAGGAGTGAGCTCAGGCTGTCTGGCCAGAAAAAACACAGCGCTGACGGCCATTTGGTTCACAAAGCCTGCTTCCTATCCTACCTTCCCATGCTTACCTGGACTTACCCTGGGATTGCCTTCCGCCCCAGCAACGCCCCCGACTCAACCCGAATCGAGGCCACCACTTAAAAACTGCGAAACAACGTGGCAACCTCGGAGCAACTACAAAAAACACGGGCGAAGGACACCACGGAAAAGCGTAGTCCCGGGAGTAGAAGCCCGATGTGCCTGCGCGTTGGCGTCTGTGTCGTATAAAAAACGCTGTGCAGCTATGACAGGGGTCAATAGGATGGGAGACAGCTCCGGGCCCCGACAAGGCAGAAGAGCCGGAGTTGTTTGGGGGAAGAGAGCTTCATACAACCCACCACCAAATAACCAAATGATATAGAGTTGAGCAATGTTCTGTCAGCTTGAGCCAAACCAATGACAGAAGGGATGTTGAACAGGCATGGAGGGTGGGGGGGAGAGGAGAAAGACAGGCCCGAGTCGGAAGATCGACAGCTCAGACACAATGATCTCATTCTCCAGGGCCTAGACGTGTGGGGTTCAGCCCTTTCTCAGCCAGACACAATAGGGGAGCCCCTCGCCCGGCATTGTCCGACGATCCGACGGCTTTTCTCTGCCCTCCCTCCCTTTTCCCCCCGGATAATGGGCACATTAATATGTGCTTTGCCACGGCAGGGACTTTGTCCCGGAGAAAAGAAAACTTTGCGTGTTGATTTGTTAGGCCGGAGCGGTTGGGAAAAGGGACCGGGCGATGCAGTGGTGTGGTGTGGGGGTGGGGTGAGAAACCCACTCCTCTTTTTCATCCCTCCCCTCACCCTAATGCTGGGTTTATCCCACCCCCACCATAAATATTCAAAGCAGACAGAGAGGAAAAAAGCGCCCGGCTGGAGGCTTTTGTTTGCACCTGCCACACATGGATTGTTCAGCCCAAACAACTTCAATACCTTGCTTTTTGGGGGGTGGGGTGCGTGTCTGTGTGTGCTGACCAACAGCCCAATTGTATAGATGTCTACACAAGAGTAAGTCCTGAGGCGCCCGACCGGATTGGCTTCCCAATAAATACATCTTCATTTGGCGTTCCCCCCAAAATGAGAGCCGAGTGGTGTAGTGGCTAAAGCGTTGATCTGGGAGTCAGGAGACCCGGGTTCGAGTCCCCCCTCGGCCATGGAAACCCACTGGGTGACTTTGGGCCGGTCACAGGCTCTCAGCCCAACCCACCTCACAGGGTTGTTGTGAGGCTAAAATGGATAGGAGGAGGGTTATGCATGCCACCTTGGGTTCCTCGGAGGAAAAAAGGTGGGATATAAATGCAATCATACATACATAAATAAAATCCATACCTCCGAATTTGACAACAACCTTGTGAGGCAGGATCAGCTGGCCAGAGGTCACCCAGCGAGAGGGAATGTCCCTGGCCTTGGTCCAATGAGAGCATCACCGCATTCCTCATCATTCTTATGACCCAATTCGTGTGTTATATATTTTTTTTATTATTAAAAAAAAGCTTTAGTTTCTGCACCACTCACAGATTGAAGCCAATTCCTGATTGGTTGGAGGTCACGTGATTTGCCTCCAGGGATGTACGGATTGCCTAAAACCTGTTCCATCTGTGTTTTGTGGATCGCCAGCTGCCTTTGCTGTGGGCAGAATCAGATTTTTTCCCCAATTTCTCAAACGTGTGCAAATTCGCACGTGCGAAAGTGCGCAAATCCCTCTAATGTGCGCAAATCTCTTGCAAAATATACAACCCCCCTGATGTCCATCAGTATGCTCTGCTGTGTACACATCGCTCTTTAAACGACAAAATGTCTTCATCTCTATCGTGACTTGCCCATTGGGTGGTAATATGGTAATATGAAGCTATGCGCTCCAATGTTCCAATATGGATAGCCTATTACAGCACACTCTTTTACATGTCCGTTGAGTTCAATGAGACCTACTCCCAGGTGAGTATAGGATTGCAGCCTTAAACAAACAACAGATAAAAATCTTAAATTTTACAATGCTTAAGTGGTCTCTTACAAACACACACACACACGTATGTACTCTCACACTGGTGTGCCCTCGTAGCCTTGAGTGCTTATTCGTCAATACTGTTTATCGTGATTTGATAAGTTTAATATTACTTGTAAATTGCCTTGGAAGAAGAAGTATCCTGAAAGGTGGCCTATAAATAATCATAATAAATAAATGAATGAATTTAAAACAAAACAGCTACAAATCTTTATCTCTACAATGTCATTAATTAATTAATTAATTTTTTAAAAAATTAAATAAGATATGAAAATAACCAACCTAGCGCTGTTGCAGAAACAGACACTGCCACTGCCTTTTAAAGCAGGCAAACAAAGATATTTATCTCTACAGCCATCTAAGGGTGCGGGACATCTTTGGGGCTCCTGAACAGGGCAGGGGGGTTGGAATTGATGACCTTATAGGCCCCTTCCAACTCTACTATTCTATGATTCTAAGTGTGCTCCATAAATGGTAGCAAGAGAGAAATGACAGAGTGATTTATGGGAGCAGGAGGGTTTACAAGACCAAGTAGGGAGTTCTAAGCATAAGGGAGAGAAAGACAGGGAGAATGGGCAGTGTTGTCAGCTGGGTAGGGTGACCGTATGGAAAGGAGGACCGGGCTCCTGCATCTTTGACAGTTGTATAGAAAAAGGAATTTCAGCAGGTGTCGTTTGCATGCATGCAACACCCAGTGAAATGCCCTCTTCATCACAACAGTTAAAGATACAGGAGCCCTGTCCTCCTCTCCATAGGGCCACTCTACCACTGGGTCTACTTCTGCATGCTCATTTACTCTAGAGTAAGTGCAACCGGGATCGTAAAAGCCTCCTACCCTCCATGCTATGATCACAATTCAGATCGAGGCTCCCTACACCTACTCTGGAGTAAAAATGGAAAAAAAGAGCCAGGCACAGATTTAAATTATTATCTGTTTTGGCCTTGAATTGCATTCTGAGGCCCTCACGCTTAACCGTGGGTTGAGGGAAAGCGTTCGAGAAATAGCTCCGATCAATTTTTATCATCTGACGCGAAGCCACTTAAGACGGACAGCGTCTTTTAGCATCAGCAATTTGCCTTTAAAATCTAAGGAGTCGGCAGTTTCTGTGATGATGGGATATGAACCTTTAAACGTGGAAGCGCTTGTGTTGCAGGATTCCGAAAAAGGGGAAATGCTCATTCTGAACCCTTCTTGATCAGTGGTATGGATCATATTGATTGGGTGGCATAGGTGTCCGCGAGGGGTGTGCTGGGTGTGTCCAGGCACACCCTAACGTCTCAAGCAATAATATTGCTCTGCTAAGAGCCACCTGTCAAAGAGGCCAGGAGGAGGGTAGCTGGAAGCTAATATCACCTCGTAAGACCCACCTCCGGCTAGTGTCACCATAAAGCACCACCAATGCTGAGGCTTGAGGGGTGTGTCCTCATTCCCCCTCCCCCCAATGGCTCACCTGTGGTCAGGGAATCTGAACGCAGAATAGGGCATCAATGGAACAGCGTCCAATAAATAAATGGATAAAAAGGAGTATTCAATAAATATTCACCTTTCAAAAATAAATTCATAAAACCCCCTAAGGAAATGTGCCGTGCATGCCTCCATGCTCTGCCTTGGAGAAGGGGGTGGGGGTGGGCACGTATATTGACAGGACCGTTCCATCTGGTTGCAAAAACAAAGCAAAACTCACAGACAGAGCGCCTTCTTCATAGACAAAAAGGTCCCAGTTTCAATCTCTGGCACCTCCAGTTAAATGGATCGGGTGAAAGCCCGTTCTCTGCCTGAGACCCGGGACCCTGGCCTCCATCAGAGCAGACATGCTAGGTTAGTTGGACTAACGGGTCCCGGGCGTTCAGACAACCTGCTAAACTGTGCTGCTTAACCACAAAATGGTTAACGGAATGCAGTAAGGTCAATGCATTCCGTTAACCATTTTGTGGTTAAGCAGCACAGTTTAGCGGGTTGTCTGATCTTGTGTGAGGCAACTTTCTGGGTCCTGTTGGTATGACGAGTGCCTCTGGCTCTGGGGGTTTCCATAGGGATGAGGCGGCTCACTTCCTTTGCCCCAGAAATACAGACAGACCCAGGCCTACCTTCCGCCCGCAAACGAAAAGACACAAAGAAACCAAAGGTGCGTCAAGTACGCATCCACACAAAATCTGGATATATATATATATATATATATATATATATATATATGAAAAACCATGACACAGAACGACAGGGGTATTTCTAATTCCATTCCATTTTGGAAACAAAAGCAGATCAGGTGGATTCCTCCCATATACACTTTCCCGGACCCCAAGATCATCTTCAGGGGTCCCTCTCTGAGAGCCCCTGCCAGAGGAAGTGAGGTGGGTGTCTACCAAGAAGAGGTCCTTTTCTGCTGTGGCACCTTGGCCGTAGAACGAGCTTTCCAGAGAGGTTCACTTGACACCTACATTGTGCTACCAAGTGAGGAGCCTTTTTATTTTAGTTTTCCAGTTCCTGTTTTAAATCGGGTACTGTCATTTTCATCTTTGCCCTGCCACTAGCTCCTATTTGTTAATTTTTTTTATTTTACAGTGTCAGCACCCTCCCACCCATGTTCCCCAGCAACTGGTGCACATGGGCTTACTGCCTCAGATACTGGAGGTAGCACATAACTATTACGGCTAGTGATCGCCTTCTCCTCCTCCAGGAATTGATCCAACCCCCTTTTCAAGCCATCCAAACGGGTGGCCATCACCACGTCTTGTGGCAGTGAGTTCCATAGTTTAAATCTGCGCTGTGCGAAGAAGTCCATCCTTTCAGCTGTCCTGAATCTCCCACCCATCAGCTTCACAGGACGACCCTGTTGGGTTCTAGTATTTTGAGAGAGGGAGAATAATGTCTCCTTCTCCACCCCATGTATAATTTTGTACACTTCTATCATGTCTCCCTTTAGCCTCCTTTCCACACACCCCAAGCTAAACCATCCCAGAGAGCTTCGGCTATTGGGTGATACAGAAATGTCGTCAACAGACAAACAAACAGGGAACTCGGGAACCCAGAGAGAATTTCAGGTGTGGAAGCATTCCCCAAGTATTGTTCAACACAGCACAACAGAAGAACTAATGAGAGGCTATTTCATGAGAAAAATACACTCCATTCAAACGCAGGGAGTCCATAAAAACAGCGGGTGATCCTCAAGTGACAGCCCCCAAAGCAAACAGAATCAAGGAGGAGTTTGTGTGTATTTGTGGGGGGCGTAACCCACTCAGTTCGCATTTTAATGCAAACCGATCCGAATCGCATTCCCGAATCGGTTTGGGAACCAAAGCAAAGTTCTTCTTCCGCACTTCTCTGAATTGTGCAAATCATTCCTCCATTCCAAAACCCAAACAAAACATGTTTTATAAGTTTGTTTTTAATGATTTATTTGTTTCCGATTTTCACCTCCTGGTTTTCTTTGTAAACCGCTTCAGTCGATTCAAGAAAGGCTGTGCAGCAAGACAATAGATAAATAAAAAATAAAAATCAAAGAAAGAAATAAAGCCTACAAAAAGTGTTAGAATAGGGAAAAGGACACACTGAAATGAAAATTGCAAACAGAAATATATCCTATTTGGGAAAGAGAGTTTGCAATAAAAAAAATGTGCCTGTCAGGAAGGACCGACCGTGAACAAAAAATGCACGTTTTGGGAGAAATACAAACGAACGTGCCACCAATTTTCAAGTGGACTTGTAAACCGCCAGAATCTGTATACGGATGCATAAACGAGAAACCGAAATTGACAGATTTATGATGGTGGTGGGTGCATGTTTTTGTGAACCGCCCAGAGAGCTTCGGCTATGGGGCGGTATAAAAATGTGATCAGTAAAATAAAATAAAGTGGATATGAAGGGGCACGCATATCATCCTATGCAAACAGCTGGAATTGCAGGGGGGAAAAGGCACCCCAGATAACGACGTTGTAGGTTGCTTGGAGAATCGCTCCATAAAGAAAGCCATGCAGAAGTCTGTACAGAGAAGCAGTCACGCACACACCCCGTCTTCCTTTTGAAAGGAAATTTAGCAGAAAACAAACAGCCGAAGGGATACGATGGAAGAAAGGAGGACTTTGAGACGTGACCTCTTTAACTGGCTCTTCCAGAAAATCCACGCAAGGAGCAAGCCTTACTGTTTGTGGACAGGAGTTGACATTTAGGCATATGTTCAAGCGAACATACCCAATTCCACACTTTTGAACCATAGAATCAGAGAGCTGTGGCGTCAGAAGGGCACCACAAGGATCAACTAGTCCAACCCTCTGCACTGTCCAGGAAATCCAATTCAACCATCCGCAAGAAGGGGCTGTCCGGCCTCTTCTTAAAAGCCGCCGGAGATGGAGAACCCACAATCTCCATAGGTAGACTGTCCCACGCTTGTGCATTTTTTACCGTCAGGATGTTTTCCCTTCTATTTAATCAAAATCTAGGTCGCTGTAACTTGTACCCATTATTTCGGGTCCTAATTTCTGTGGCCATGGAAAAGAGTTCTTGACCATTCTCCCTGTGGCATCCTTTGATGTACCTGAACACTCTCTATCCGGCCCTGGTTAGGCCTCATCTAGAGTATTGCGTCCAGTTCTGGGCTCCACAATTCAAGAAGGACGCAGACAAGCTGGAGCGTGTTCAGAGGAGGGCAACCAGGATGATCAGGGGTCTGGAAACAAAGCCCTAGGAAGAGAGACTGAAAGAATTGGGCAGGTTTAGCCTGGAGAAGAGAAGATAGAGGGGAGACATGAGAGCACTCTTCAAATACTTGAAAGGTTGTCACACAGAGGAGGGCCAGGATCTCTTCTCGATCCTCCCAGAGTGCAGGACACGGAATAACGGGCTCAAGTTAAAGGAAGCCAGATTCCGGCTGGACATCAGGAAAAACTTCCTGACTGTTAGAGCAGTGCGACAGTGGAATCAGCTACCTAGGGAGGTTGTGGGCTCTCCCACACTAGAGGCCTTCAAGAGGCAGCTGGACAACCATCTGTCAGGGATGCTTTAGGGTGGATTCCTGCATTGAGCAGGGGGTTGGACTCGATGGCCTTGTAGGCCCCTTCCAACTCTGCTATTCTATGATTCTATGATTCTATGACTGCTCACCTGTCTCCCTTCACTCTCCTTTTCTCCAGACTGGACCTGCCAAGTTCCTTCAGCCTGTCTTCCTCAGGGCCTGTCTTCTGGTCCCTGTATCACCTTCAGCTGCCCTCCTCTGAACCTGTTCTAACCTGTCAACGTCCTTCTGGAAAGGTGGTGCCCAGAATCGTACACGATTCGCCAGGTGTGGTCTCCCTAGAGAGAAAGGAGGACTTCATGTGTCTTTGATGCAATGCTACTTCTAACGCAGCCCAGAGCTGTGTTAGCCCTTTTCGTGGCTGTCCCACACTGCTGGTTCATGTCCAGCTTGCTGTCAGCATCCACATCCAAGCCAACACAAACCTTCGAAACCCTCATTCCTTTGGATTTGGCAAGGTAGCTCTCCAATCAAGAGAAGCCTATAAACATATGTTTATTCGGGTGCACCCCAAATGGCATATATTCCTGAAAACTGTTCTATTAGGAAAATTGCTTCCCAAAAATGCACACTGTTGTTAGGCGGAATTGCAAAGAAGGACGCATTTATTGATGGGGAAAAGCCGCAAGCAAATGAAATTTGGTTTAGCGTGTTCAAACAAACAAACCCAACAGCTAACCCGATGCAGAAGTAATAAATTTAAGAATCCGCTGCCTTAAAAATCACTGCGAACCACCAAATATAGAGCGTGTGGTTCATTTGCTTGTTTATTTCTTAACTTCTTTTTTTAAAATTCTATATCACTCCTTCACTTAAAAAAATGAAATAGTTCAAGCCAAGTTTTACTCCAGAGGTGTTGGACTACAATTCCCATCGTGCCCAAGCAGCTAACTCCTATCAGCGAAGAACAAGACTAGGGAATGCTTCCCAGATGCTATTGGACTACAACTCCTATCAACCCTCACTGTTGGCCACGCTGGATGGGGTGATGGGACTTGTAGTCCAACGCATCTGGAGGGCCCCAGGGTGTGGCAGACGATCACAACAGCTCACAAAACACAAAAGCACAAACATAAAAACACAGACCGTCAAAATGATCCCACTAGATCACTAACAGAAAACGTCTTCAACATTGAGCATGGCTCAGTTCTCTGATGAGTATTAAACTAACTCAACAGTATTTCCCTTGCTGCTCCGTATACCTGGAACTAGACAAGGGGAATAAATTCCTTCTGTCGAATTTCTTTTTTTAAGGCAAATTCAGAACATTGTGCATAAAATGGCAGCACATCAGGGAAAAGCATGAATTTCTGAGCAGATTTAAAAAAGAGAGAGACAGACACAGCTCACAATTGTATGTGCAAAGATGACATCAAGACCTTAATCCCAAACTTTGACAATCTCTGTGAGAGGACAAAATGGTCAGGTCCATTCATCCCTACCTGGGACTCTCTCCCCAACCCCCACTTCCCTTAAAACAACTCTGTGCATTTATTTGAAGTGTTTATTCATTTCATCCTGCTTTTCATTCAAGGTTACCAGCGCGGTTTACAAAGATCAGGAACAAGACATCCCTTATTTGCCTTCTTACAATCGAAAAAGACACGACATAAAAGGAAAGGGGAAGAGGAGGGAGAAGGAGAAAAAACAAACAAACAAATTCAGGCACTAGAGTTTAAGCTGTTCTCCCTTTTTATCCCATATGTCTGGAACCACCATGCAAAACACCTGTATAACGCCATCTCTCCCTCTCCCCCTATCACCTTAAATCTCTCCTTTTCCCCATGATGCCATTGGCACAGCCCTATAGGTCCCCAAACTGCAATCTCGTAACACCCTCGCTAGCAGCTGGAAAAAGTGCGGAAAGGGGCAACTAAATTGGTTAAAGGGTTAAAGGGCTGGAGCCCCTCCCCTAGGAGGGAAGGTGACATCAGCTGGGATTGCTTAGCTTGGGAAAAAGGAGGCTGAGGGGAGACAGGATTTCAGGTGGACAAAAATGATGCCGGGTGTGGATTTAGGGAGGCATTTTTCTCCCTCTCCCGTAATACTAGAATCCCATGAAGCTGACGGGTGGGAGATTCAGCACGAATAAAAGGATGCCCTTCGCACAGTGCAAAGTTAAACTATGGAACTCATTGCCACAAGATACGGCGGCCTCCCGTTTGGATGGCTTTCAAAGGGGGTTGGATCAATTCCTGGAAGAGGAGAAGGCAGTCAGTGGCTATTAGTCTGTGCTACCTCCAGTATCCGAGGCAGCCAGGCTGTGTGAACCCCGTGGTGACACTGGTGGTGAGAACGTTAGAAGACCAGAAGTGCCCTGATGCTGGATCAGACCAAGGCTCCATCTAGCCCAGCACTCTGTTCACACAGGGGCCCACCAGCCATCGGCCAGGGATGAACAACCAGGACATGGTGCAACAGCACCCTCCCACCCATGTTCCCCAGCAACTGGTCTATATAGGCTTACTGCCCCTGATACTGCAGGTGGCACTTAGCCATCAAGGCTAGCAGCCAATTGGTAGCCTTCTCCTCCTCCAGGAATTCATCCAACCCCCTTTGAAAGCCATCCAAACTGGTGGCCATCACTACATCTTGTGGTGGTGAGTTCCATAGTTTAACTCTGCGCTGTGTGAAGAAGCCCTTCCTTTGATCTGTCCTGAATCTCCCACCCATCAGCTTCATGGGATATGACCCCGTTGGGTTCTAGTATTGGGGGGGGGGGAGAGAGAGAGAGAGAGAGAGAGCAGTGTCTCCCCATCCACCTTCTCTACACCATACATAATTTTGTCTACCTCCATCATGTCTCCCTTCAGCCTCCTTTTCTCCATGCTGAACAATCCCAGCTGTTGTCACCTTGCCTCCTAGGGGGGATGCTCCATCCCCTAGACCATTTGAGTTACCTTCTCCCCCCCCACTTCCCCCAGCTCTATAATGCCTTCTTTTCGTTTCGAACTAGGGACCTCCTCTCAAGCGACGGGCCTTGTTGACCAAGCACACGCTGGCTTGGGTCGTCTTGACCTTGTCGACGACCTGGCCAGACGTTGTGGACGTGTGTGTGTGTATGTGTTTTTATAGCCCATCGGGAAGTTTTTGGGCAAAGGAGGAGGAGGGAGAAGGGCTCGTCTCTTGCCTGTGGCTGTTCTGCCTTATTATTATTATTTTTAAGGAGGGGGAAAAACCCTTTCGTTTTGTTCTGGTTTTTTTGTCCTCGACAAAAGCCGGCCAGGAGGGGGGTCGTGCGAGGTTTAAGCAAATTGACGGTGAAATTAGCGCCAGCCCGCCTGTGTGCCCTGAACAAACGCCCTCGGAGTCGAGGATGCGGGGCTGTGTATATATTAGCGCTCAGGGGATGACCTTGCCGGAGTGTTCCTTCTCCGCAGTCCTTTGGGCGGGCGTGGGAAAATCGTCCGAGCCTTTTTCACAGCTGTTTCGGCTGCCGAGCCGAGCCAATCGACGAGTCCCTGGGAAGCCCCCCTCTTCGGGCCTGCCCCCATTCACTCTTTCAACCAGACCCCCTTTTGACGATTCTTCCCCTCTCCCGGCTCTCCTTCCCCCCCAACCCCCCTGTGCTGCATTGTTCCACCAGCCCCCGGCTTGCATAGAAATCGGGCTGGCCACAGTCGCCTAGAGAGGATGAGAGGGCCTGTCGGGGAACGCTGTCCTCAATCAATCTCCGGGCGATGTTCGGGGCCAAGGAAAGGGGAGAAAAGGAGGAGGAGGAGGAGAGAGAGCAACGGTGCCATGGGTGCAGCGGAAAGGCACAGTACCGGTATTCCAAGGCTCAAAACTCGAGGTCGGAGCATGGGGAAGGAATTCGACAGGCCCCTGTTCAGACGACGTGCTAAGCCACGGATAGGCCGCAAAGGGTTAGTGAGTGGGTTTAAACCCTGGTTACGTAGCCACCGTGGTTAGGAAGGGTTCACACGACGCGAATGTTATGGTTCACTTCACACCCCACGCTAAGCCGTCAGAGGGAAAATGCGGCGGCCAGATTGATAACTGGAACAAGGAGGTTTGAACATATAACACCAATTCTGTGTTTCTGTATGTTTCTGAGCCCGATTCAAGGTGCTGGTTTTAACCTATAAAGTCCTACACGGCTTGGGACCACAATACCTGATAGAACGCCTCTCCCGACATGAACCTATCCGCTCACTGCAAACACCTAAGGTCCTTCTCCGGGTGCCTACTCCGAGGGAAGCTTGGAGGGTGGCAACAAGGGAGAGGGCCTTTTCGGTGGTGGCCCCTCAATTATGGAATGATCTCCCCAATGAGGTTTCCCTGGCATCAACACTGTTGTCTTTCAGGCGCCAGGTCAAGACTTTTCTCTTCTTCCAGGCATTTAACAGCATTTAACAACGTTAAGTTTGTTTGTTCTTTAACGGACCCCAGAACTGTTGCTTTGTTCATGCATTGGTTATTTCTCGGTTGGACTACTGCAACCTTCTTCTCACTGGCCTTCCTTCTTCTCACATCAGTCCGTTGGTTTCTGTTCACCACTCTGCTGCTAAGATCATCTTCTTGGCTCGCTGCTCTGACCATGTAACTCCACTTCTGAAATCTCTTCATTGGCTTCCAATTCACTTCAGAATCCAATATAAACTTCTCCTGTTGACCTACAAAGCTTTTCACTTGTCTAGCTCCTGCCTATCTCTCCTCTCTCATCTCACACTATTGCCCTGCTCGTGCTCTTCGCTCCTCTGATGCCATGTTTCTCGCCTGCCCAAGGGTCTCTACTTCCCTTGCTCGGCTTCGTCCATTTTCTTCTGCTGCCCCTTATGCCTGGAACGCTCTTCCAGAACATTTGAGAACTACAAGTTCAACCGCAGCTTTTAAAGCTCAGCTAAAAACTTTTCTTTTTCCTAAAGCTTTTAAAACTTGATTTTGTTCTGACTTTATACTGTTAGTTTTACCCTACCCAGTGCCTGTTTACCCTACCCTGTGCCTGTCTGCTTTCTCTTCCCTTCCTTATTGTTTTATCATGGTTTTATTAGATTGTAAGCCTATGCGGCAGGGTCTCGCTATTTACTGTTTTACGCTGTACAGCACCATGTACATTGATGGTGCTATATAAATAAATAAATAAATAAATAATAATAATAATAATAATAATAATAATAATAATAATACTGTTGCTTTTATGTTTTTGATGGTTTTAAATTTGTGTACTTTTTAATGTTCACTGTTTTTAACTTTTGGAAACCACCCAGAGAGCTTCGGCTATGGGGCGGGATATAAATGTAATAAATAAATAAAATAAAGGAAGCAGCAGCCAGGCACCTCTCCATCGTGCCTGGGTCCAGCTCCAGCTGAGAGCCCCTTCCTTCCTGCTGCCAACTGTCACTGCTAAGGCCATGAGTAGGTGAGGAAGCAGCTGCTGAACTTTGTAACTAAGAATCTAGTGCCTGAATTTGCTTCTCCTTTTTTCCCCCTCCTCCCTCCCCATCCCCTTTTGTGTCGTGTTTTTTTCCGATTGTAAGCCTGCGGGCGGAGACGGTCTTAAGAAATATTTTTGTAAGCCACCTGGAGAGCCTGTTTGGCTACAG
Source organism: Elgaria multicarinata webbii (assembly GCF_023053635.1). NCBI lineage: Eukaryota > Metazoa > Chordata > Lepidosauria > Squamata > Anguidae > Elgaria > Elgaria multicarinata. Next base: position 10,491,814 of record NC_086193.1, on the reverse strand, counting down.
GGCGGGTTAAAAGTGCTATAATAAAACAAATAAAATAAATAAAAATAAACCGTATTTAGCTCAAAAGGCTCAACGACCGAAGCGTGTCGTTTGAACAGGCTCGTTGTGGTCAGACCGTTGGACTAGGCAGACCCGGTGTCTAGTCTCCGCTGGGCCATGAAGCTCCCTGGGTGACTTTGGGCCCGGTCCCCAACGTTCAGCCTAACCTACCTCGCAGGGTCGTTGTGAGGATTGCGGGGAGAGGTGGAGGATCGTGTATGTGGCTTTGGGCTCCTTGGAAGCGAGGCGGGATAGAAATGTACCAAATCAATCAATCAGCAATTAGGAAAGGCGGCAGGCTGGAGAGGAGTTTGCCCGCTGCACCCCAGTACGCTTCCTGGACACGTGTGGCAGGTTGTACAGCAACACGAGTCGTGATTGGAGCCCTCTGTGGTTTCTACAGCAGCCAGACCGCAGAAGAACTTCCCCCTTCGCCTTGCCCCTTTCCCCTAACGGAAGAACATAAGAGCCCTGCTGAAACAGACCAAGGGTCTATCTAGTCCAGCACTCTGTTCACACAGGGGCCAACCAGGGATGAACAAGCAGGACACGGTGCAACAGCACCCTCCCGCCCATGTTCCCCAGCAACTGGTGCACACGGGCTTACTGCCTCGAATACTGGAGGTAGCACACACCCATCAGGGCTAGTAGCCCTGGATAGCCTTCGCCTCCAGGAATTTCTCCAACTCCCTTTGAAAGCCATCCAGATTGGTGGCTGCCACTACATCTTGTGGCAGTGAGTTCCATAGTTTAACTCTGCACTGTGTAAAGAGCTCCTTCCTTTGATCTGTCCTGAATCTCCCACCCTTCCGTTTCACGGGATGACTCCACTGGGTTCCAGTGTTTTGAGAGAGGGAGAAAAACGCCTCCCTGTCCACATTCTCTATACCAGGCGTCATTTTGTCCACCTCTATCATGTCTCCCCTCAGCCTCCTTTTCTCCAAGCTAAACAATCCCAGCTGTTGTCACCTTCCCTCCTAGGGGAGATGCTCCAGCCCCCTGGATCATTTTAGTTGCCCTTTTCTGCACTTTTTCCAGCTCTATAATACCCCTTTTTTTTTTTAAAGATATGGAGACCAGAACTGTACACAGTATTCCAAGTGTGGTCACACCATAGATTTGTATAAAGGCAGTACGATACTGGCAGTTTTATTCTCAATTCCTCTTCTAATAATGATTAACATGGAGTTTGCCTTCTTTACAGCAGCCGCACACTGGGTGGACATGTTCATTGAGCTGTCCACCGCGACCCCAAGGTCACCACCGCCAGCTCAGATTGTGGTTGGGATTCTGGATGCTTTTTTCACGGAGCTACGGCCCTTTCTCTAAAATAAATAAGTAAAACAAGGTTCCAGTCCTCAAGGTGACTTTTTAAAATAAATAAATAAAAAATAAGCGTTAGTGGAATGCTGCTCCTGAGCATGGATGCTCCATTGAGGTATTACTGGATGACAGACCTACCCTTCCCATATGGATCGGTGTAATCCGTTAAGAAGAAGAAACAGCTACGCTTGCGTCTATCGCAGGATCACGCGGTAAAAATAAAAAGCTTCAAAACACAGAAGACAGTTCAGAAAAGGCAATCATTTATAGAAAACTGCCCCAGCCAGGCTGGGGACTATGGGAGCTGTAGTCCAGGACCTCGGGAAGGCACCAGGCTGGGGAGCTACAGCAATGTATAGACACTGCTGTTGCAAAAATCTCCACAATAGCACACAGTTTTGCAGAACTTGAGCAGATTTTCCCCCCGTGAACCCCTCGCAAAGGCGGAGGGTTCAGCCGAAGTGCCGGAAGCCAAAAGATATAAAAAAAGAACAGTTCCCTGCTGCAAGGGGATTACAATCTAAATTCAGCCCATGGGCGGAAGATGAAGAAAGCAAATAAAGAGACAGAGAGAGAGAGAGAGAAAGGAACCCACAGATAGAAACAAGGGGTTCCATTGTGCATATGCAGAAAGCTTTTTCCCCCCGGAGATGCTGAATAACAACCCTTCCTTGGTGGGATGAGGCTGCCCTGCTTCCAAGTTTAGGCCTCCTTTGAAAAGAAACAACGACTTGTTTTCTCCACGGAGGGGGGATCCGGCATAAAAGGAGGGAAGGCATCCGAATCCGTAGCAACAGAGAGCTGGGCTCCCCGGTTCCCACGCTGCCTCTTGCTTCCAGCTGCCAATTCCATCCAAGAAAACGCACTTGGTGGGACGAACAGCTTCAAGGACTTGCCAATAAACCATCATCCGTCGCGGGTGGAAACAGAAACGGATGCAAAGCGACCCCCGCCGGAGAGAAAGAAAGAGCTCTTTACTTGCCCCCCCTTTGGGCGGCCATTGCTTGTTTTTCGTAAAGGTTGTTTGAGTGTACACTGGCCATCCTCTCCGCCCAACCCCATGCCAACATCTCGCCTTTCCTGATGCCCCCGGACGTCTTTGGTCTTCTCCAAATAAAGGCCGCTTTCTCCCTTCTGTGCCGGTGCTTCCTTGCCAGGTCTTCCATCATGAAATTGGCACCGACGGATGCAGGATTCAAAAAGAGCCTTTCATGGGACAGGTGTTGGTTGCATTCCGGCAATTGACCGGGGCTGGTCACAGGGAGCACACAACTCCCCTGTTATAACAGCTCCACTGGCTTCTGGTCTGTTTCCAGGCACAATTCAAAGTGCGGGTTACGGCCTATAAAGCCCTATGCAACCAGGTTATCTGGCATACCATATTCTCCATTATAAGCCTGCCTGTGCCCTGAGATCATCAGTGGAGGCCTTTTTTTCAGTCCCACCACCATCTCAGGCATGCCTGATGGGTACGCAGGAGAGGGCCTTCTCGGTGGCTGCTCCAAAACTCTGGAACTCCCTTCCCAAGGAGGCCAGACTGGCTCCCTCCTTGTTACACTTTCAGAAGCAGGCAAAAACTTGCTTGTTCTAGCAGGACTTTGGGAATAATCTGGACTTTGTTAATGCTCTGGATTCCACTCCTTTACTTGTCATTTGCTTTTTGATCTTCAATGTGTTCGTACTGCAGATGGTTTAATTATATCTTTAACATGCACGTTTCTATTTTTAGAAACTTCCTGACTGTTAGAGCAGTACGACAATGGAACCAGTGACCTAGGGAGGTGGTGGGCTCTCCCACCCTAGAGGCCTTCAAGAGGCAGCTGGACAAGCATCTGTCAGGTACGCTGCAGGGTGGATTCCTGCATTGAGCAGGGGGTTGGACTCGATGGCCTTGTAGGCCCCTTCCAACTCTACTATTCTTTGATTCTAATCTGCATTTGATTTAATTTCGTAAAGCCACTTTGAGGATTGGGGAAAAGGCGGGATAAAAAATAATTATAATAATAGGAAAGGAAAGGAACCTCTCATGCAAGCACTTGAGTCATTGCTGACTCCTAGAGGGACGCCTGCTTTCGCTGACGTATTCTTGGCAGACTTTGTAGCAGGGTGGTTTGCGATTGCCTTCCCCAGTCACAGTTACCTTTCCCCTAGCTAGCTGGGTACTCATTTTACTGACCTTGGAAGGCTGAGTCGACCTGAGCCAGCTGCCTGAGAACCAGCTTCTGCTGAGATCGAATTCAGGCCGTGGAGAGAGTTTCGGCTGCAGTAACTGCCGCTTACCACTCTGCGGCAGTTACAGGAGGAGGATGTAAAATTCTGGCAGGAATGGACTATATGGACAGACACAATACAGCCGCAAAAACAATTCACCAACAACAGGCCATCAAATCCAACCTCATCAAACAGCTGACACCACAGTATACGTACTCACCCACAATGATCTTGGAAAATGCAGGTCATAAAATATACTGAGAGAGAACAATTCATAGGGACAAGACAATACCTTGCAACTGACCAGACTTAACAGTTATAGATCAAAAAGAAAAACACACCTACCTCATCGACATAGCAATACTTAATGACAAAAGTGTTGTAGAAAGGGAAGAGGAAATCACTGGCTACGGAAGTCAAAAAACAATGGCAACAGGAAAAGGAGATTATTATTCCATCATTCACATCAGTCACCGGCATCACATCAAAAAAACATATAGAAAACCTTCGTTAGCCTGGCCTACTAAAATACATCCACACCAACCTCCAGAAAGCAGTCATCCTTAAAACAGGCTCAATAGTCAGGAAATTCCTGAATCAGTAAAAAAACAGCAGGACTTGGCAAAGCCCGTCATGTCTATCTAGAAAAACTGCCACGAACGAGAAAAGAGAAATAATAATAATAATAATAATAATAATAATAATAATAATAATGTACCAGTTAATATAATAAAATTCCTAAGCAGTTTACGTACAACAATACTAAATGAACAACTTAAAATACACCATTAATAACAAGTTCAGCTGCAATAAAAAGAAAAGCAATACAAAAAATTATGCACACCCCTGAAGTGACACAGTCCTTTCTCCTACCTTGGGACTGTACCACTTGTCTTGCTGCAGGTGTCAAACACAGACAAGCACGACCCATTTTCACACCTAGGGCAATCCCTGCTGCTCAGACCCCGAAAGAACGGTGTGCTAATCTCTGTATGGTGAAAGCAGAAGTAACTCTTGCATATTTCGGACAGGACGTGAGTGAAACAGCACCCTCCATACTTTTGTACAAAACCGTACCTTTTTGTACATTTCTACTAACACATGGATTTGGGCCAAACATGCCCATTTTCTAAGAAATTCAGAACATCAGAAGATGGTGGTGAGAACATCAGAAGACCTGAAGAGCCCTGCTGGGTCAGACCAAAAGTACATCTAGTCCAGCGTTCTGTTCACACAGTGGCTGACCAGCTGTCAACCAGGGAACTACAAAGCAGGACATGGTGCAACAGCACCCTCCCACCCATGTTCCCCAGCAACTGGTGCACACAGGCTTACTGCCACAGATACTGGAGGTAGCACAGAGCCATCAGGGCTAGTAGCCATGGATAGCCACATTGTGAAACCTCTCCCCAATAATGTGCAAAATTCCTGGAAAAGCCACAAAGTCCAGAGGGCCAACTCCCCCCACCAAAGAGATTTCTCTGATGTCAGATTGCCTTTCCCAATTCAGACCTCTGTGACCATTAAGATCATCCGGGCTGGTTGTACACAGCAACCAGGAAGAGGACCTTCTGCGTGGTGGCACCCAATTTCTGGAATTGGTATTTGGGAGGCGCCATTTATAACATGTTTTAGGTGCCAATTAAAGACCCATTTCCAAGTGTCTGTGCTGCCCAGTCTTTGTTTGCAATTTTGTGTTGTACTGGTTTTAGACTGGTTTTTAATGTTTTCATTCCTGTTTTACAGAAATGCTTCCCTAATTATGAATGATCATTATATTTCGATGCATATCAGGACATATCCTCACTGCTTAGAGATATTGTTAAATATAGCACTGTATAAATTTATTGAAGAACGAAAGAAAGGCTACATAAAGATTGCCACAATCTCTCGACAGGGGATTCTCTAATGTTTGCAGTGCCGCACCGCGCAAAGAAGGATGCCTTTTTGTGCATCCTGAATCACCGGCCCATCAATGGAGTCGCACAGCCTCCGGTTCCGCTTTCGCCGCCATTCATACTTTTATAAATTGCTCCCGTGTGTCCGCTTTGAGCTTCTCCCTGCTAACAAAACCTGGAACTGTCAAGTGGGAACGAGGGGGAGTTTCAAAGGCGGCTCTGGAAACGGCTACGGGTGTGTCGTGCCAAAGAAGTCACGTCCAGCTGTCCAAGGAACAGGCAGGGCCTCGTCTATAGCGGCCCGCCTCCTGGCAGCTGAAGCGGGCAAGGGATGCCTTCCTCTTTGACCACGATTATGCTCCATATCCGGGATTGGATGGGTGAGGAGGAAACTCGTGACAAAAAGGTGGCATGCAAAGGCGAATGAAAATGTTCTCAGCAAGGGAACAGAGCCCAGCTCTCTCCCAGATGCCAACCAAGCCCATTTCAGTGCCAACAGAGCGATTTCTGCCCCTTGGTGACTTTTCGGCCTACTCCAGTCAGCAAACGATAACGTAAGTATGGTTAGACACGTTCGACACGCTGCAATCAGCAAACTGTGACATAGCTCTACATCTATATGTACCTGCCCCAACCTGGTGCCCGACAGATGTTTCGGGCTTCAACTCCCTTCAGCATGGCCAATGGTCGGGGGATTATGGAAGGTGTAGTCTGAACCATATGGGAGCCAGTGTGGTGTAGTGGCTAGAGTGTCGGAGTGAGAGCCGGGAGATCCAGATTCGAGTCCTCACTTGGCCCTGGAAACCCACTGGGTGACTTTGGGCCAGTCACAGACTCTCAGCCCAACCCACCTCACAGGGTTGTTGTTGTTGTGAGGATAAAAATGGAGAGGAGGAGAATGATTATGCACGCCGCCTTGGGTTCCTTGCAGGAAAAAAGGCGCGATAGAAATGCAATAATAAAATTAATTAAATAAATAAACCTTATGGAAGGTAGCAGGTTGCTCTCCGGTCTAGAGGCAGGCAAAGGGAGAGAGGATTTAGTTATACATTTGCATCTGGCTTTTCTTACATGTCGTTTTGAAAAACCCAATGCTGCTTTGCCTCAGGACGTGTAAAAGAACAGAATATCAAGACAACACCCCCACCCCCACCCCGGAAATAACATAATAATGCAGAAAAAGCATGTTATTGCTTAATGGAGAAGGTTAGGAAATTGGGTGCTATTAGTAGAAAGGCAAGGCACAAATCAAATAAATAAGTAAATAAATTATACACACACAAACAGAGGGATTTATTCCCCTAACGTCTGAAATGCTATAGCCCTTTCTACCACTTTCAGACTCTACCACATTATTCTACTGGACATGTAAATCAACCCTCCATCTCTCTCTCTCTCTCTCTCTCTCTCTCTCTCTCTCTCTCTCTCTCTCTCTCTCACACACACACACACACACACACACACACACACACACGGATATATTCCCCTAACGTCTGAAATGCTATAGCCCTTTCTACCACCTTCAGACACTACCACATTATTCTACTGGACATGTAAATCAACATGTCCATCTCTCTCCCCCCCCCCATCTCTCACACACACTGCAAAAAAAGGGGGAAACCCATTACAATTAAACACACAAATTATTAGAGATGGGACTATTCTCCTTAAGAACATCAGAAGAGCCATGCTGGATCAGACCGAGGGTCCATCTAGTCCAGCACTCTGTTCACACAGTGACCAACCAGCCATCAGCCGGGGATGAACAAGCAGGACATGGTGCAACAGCACCCTCCCACCCATGTGCCCCAGCAACTGGTGCACACAGGCTTGCTGCCTCGGATACTGGAGATAGCACACAACCATCAGGGCTAGTAGCCATGGATAGCCTTTGCCTCCTCCAGTAATTGATCTAACCCCCTTTGAAAGCCATCCAGATTGGTGGCCATCACTACACCTTGTGGTGGCCCATTGCAGGCACAATATAGACTAGCATTTTAATTTGCCATTTCTCCATTTATTTAGAGGGGAGTGAAGGTCAACTTCAAATTGCGATCGTTTTGCCAGAACCCTGGCCTCGGAGAAGGCCTGCCTGTTGAATCTCTGAAAGAGTCACTGCTCCAGGCTCGGCTGACTCATGCAGTGAAATATTCTGTGTATGAGTGTCATCATCAAAGGTGGGTTATTTCGTTCTAAATTGGAACGGTGGAGAAATGCATTCATTCGGCCCAATACGCAAACCGAACCTGGCTCTCGATCGAAATTGGCTCTTTTTTTTAAATTTAGCAGTCGAGTTCAATTAGAAAGGGCCTACAAAAATGTGCATAATTAAGGAAAGGTACCCACAAAAATTCACGTATCCGTGAAAATAGCATTAAAAACACTTGCAAAGAAATGTGTGCATTTGGCATAACGGCACACAGAAACGGATGCCTCTTAAGGGAAATGTACTAAAAATGCGGAGGAAGTTTCATACGTGCTTTAAAATTGTTATCGACCCATCGACTTGATTTGCACCCTGTGTTGCTACAAGAAAAAATGGCATGCAGGGCTGTGTACGATGATAAACGAAACGTCATGAAAACAATAATTAAGGAAATGCATTCGAACACAATAAAAAAAGCACAGAAATTACATCTCAACGTTTGGGATGGAGCAAATTTTAAGACTGAAAGAAACGACAGATGGAGAGAGCAGAGAATAAATGCTGAAGAGTCTCAAAAGCAGTCTGGACAAAACTGTCTTTGGCTTTTCCAGTAAATCCATCTCTTTCAGCATATAGCCAGCCAGAATCTGGGCACCTGAAGCAACATGTAAGACAGGAAAACTCCTCTCTCTCGTGCTTCCAATCTGAACGCTGACATATTTCTCTCTCCCCTTATCTCCCCGGGTATCACACTCCTGTGAAAGAGTTTTCAATTTGCTACAAAACCCTCAACATCAAAACTGGATATTCCTTAATTTTTAGAGAAAGAGCTCAGAATGTATATTTTTAAATAAATAAATAAATTGCAGTTCTTAGTTGCTTTTACAATCGGCTCCTGTTTCCTGGAGTCGACTCTGTGCATAGGTCCCCCGAGAATGCTCATAGTGGCTTGGGAAAGTCTACAGTCTGGAACCCTGGGGAGCCCAGCCAGTCAGCCCAAGCAAAGCTGAGCTAGTTGGCCCAATGTTCTGACTTGATCGAAGTCTACTTCCTTAATTCCGATTTAAACCAGCTCCCGCCCCCAGAACCAAATCTTAGCTTATTTTTACTTGAACGGCTATCACCATAGGCGTGCGCGTGGAGTGTGCCGGGTGTGCCCAGGGATACCCAAATGTTCCTGGGGCTGTATCCACTTTCCTGCACACCCCCACTGCCCAAATCGGGGCTTTTAAGGAGGGTGGGAAGCACTTTCTGGAGCCTTGGGAAAGTGCGTAATTTAGGTGCAACAGGGTATCCAAATTATTGGGGTCAAAATCTAATTTGTGCACAGGAAGCTTTTCACTCCAAGAAGCAGCAGGGTTAGGTGAGGCTATTGTTCAGAGTTTCTTCTTCTTTTTTTTTAAAAAAATAAGCATCTACTAAAATCTAAATTCTTCCATAAACTGGATGGAAAGAACTTAAGATTTTTTTTTTTAAATAATAATGAACGATTAAGATTTTAAAAAATAATAATGTCAGTGTCATACATCATCCCATGTATGTCAGTTTCATACATCCTCCCATGTATGTCAGTTTCTCATACATCTGCCCATGTATGTCAGTTTCATACATCCACCCATGTATGTCAGTATGGTTGGTGCAGATGGGTGAAATTTTGGCTGAAGAACTGCCCCAAATGTGCAAATTTCCCCATAAACGGGATGGGAAAAGATTTTTTTTAAAAAAACGAATGCAGGAGAAAGCAAAATGGATGGATTTGTTTATCAGGACCAACAGTTCAACCTGTCTTTCTGGACCTGCCCTGGAGAAGGCAGAATACTGTTGAGGTCCCTAAATAAATGCACCCTTAGCTAGCTCACATTCCCCTGCCTCCCCTCCCCATCTCCATAAGAAATGATTTTGTGTTTCATTATGGAAGACCGTAAGAAGAGCCCTGCAGAATCAGACCAAAGGCCTATCTAGTCTTTTCACATGGTGGCCAGCCAGATGTCCCAGTTGGAAGTGCATCAGTGAAACGTGAGTGAAACCGCATGCTCCTGCACCAGCAATTGGAATACAGAAGCATACGTCCTCCGATACTGGTGAAGATGTACGGCCATCATTACTAGTAGCCCTTGATAGCCTTCTTCTCCATGAATTTCTCTAATCCCCTTTGAAACTACGCCTTGTGGTAGCCAAATCCATAGTTTATGTGCTTTGTGAAGAAGTTCTTTCTTTGATCTGTCCTGAATCTCCCACCCATCAGCTTTGTGGGAGGACCCCATTGGGTTCTAGTATTATGGGAGAGGGAGAAAAGTGTGTCCATATCCACATTCTCCACACCAGGCATCATTTTGTACACCTCTAACTTGTCACCATTTTTTCTTTGCTGAAGAGCCCTAGATGTAACTTTCCCTCCTAGGTGAGATGCTCCAGCCCCTTGATCATTTCAGTTCCCCTCTCAAGCACTTTTCCCAACTCCACAACATCCTTCTTTTAGGCGCGGTGACCAGAACTGTGCACACTATGGTCACATCATAGATCTGCATAAGTACAGTATGATATCGTCAGTTCTATTTTCAATTCCTTTCCCAATTATGCCAACCATGGAAATGGCCTTTTTCACAGCAGCAGCAGCTGCACACCAGGTCAACATCATAACACCAAGATCTCATTCTTGGTCAGTCACCACTAGCTCAGATCCCGTCTGCTTATACTTGAAGTTGGGATTTTTCAGCCCAACATGCATCGGTTCCTTAGATGGAACTATAACTGCTATTTCCATGCCCGTTCTCCCAGCTTGGAAAGACTGATTCTGTAGATGAGAAAAGTATAAGCCTTCAACTTCCATCTCTCCTTGCCTAGATCCCCCATCTCACCACTGGAAATGCAGGGTGCCCCGTTGAAGAGCGGGAGGGTTTATACATTCGGTTCTCTAGCTTTATGACATCATATATACTCATACAGCTAGATAACCAAAGAGAAAAACCAACCCTGGACGGTAGGCCTTATTCAACTATCTACATACATAGACTTTATCTCTCTCTCTCTCTCTCTCTCTCTCATACACACACACACACACACACACACACAGGACCCAAGGGAAAAAATGGAGCTTCTCATGGTACCGGTCCCATTACAGCGCAGACATCCACACAAGTGACAACACCCCGCCTTTTGAACCGCTGTTGCAACATAACAGGCTGATCTTCAAGGCACAGTCCCGCCTTCCACACAGAAATGCGAACATGCGCGTGGCTTAGAAAACGACCTCCTTTTGCAGATCTCCTCCACCCAATAATAATAATAATAATAATAATAATAATAATAATAATAATAATAATAATGATAATGCCTCGCTCCATCTCACCCTATAGCCCATGTATTCCCATGCGTCGCCTGCCTTTGCATTAATTCTACACCCCCCCATGCAAAATGACTGACACGAGACGCTGAGTCATGAATCTCCAAAGAAGAAATTGTGTATTCATCTTAAAGGGACCATCCAAGATTTCAAGGGGCTCTTTTCCCCTTCACTCCTTCCTCCTTCTCCGACTTTATTCCCTCCCCCTCTCTCTTTGGACATCTTCAGGGATGAAAGGAAATCCCATCCCTGGGACTCTTCCAGCCTTTTCCTTGGTTGGTCCCTCTGGCTTTCCCCCTGCCTATCCGTTCTTGTATGGATCCTTCATCTTTTTGCAAGGATGGAATCTCCCAACCCCTTTGCAAAATTCATTCTAGTCAGAGACGAGGTATATGCTAACCAAACATCTCTACTTATCAGAATGTCTCCCTTGTTTGGGGTTTCACGGAGGAGGTGGTAGTGTTTTTTAAAATAAACGGCACGTTAATATTGCATTTGCCTGAGTTGTTGGGATCTTTATTTTTGCGGAGTTCAAATAATCTGGCCCACGGAATCTCCACGGAGCAAAGTCTCCAAGTAAAAGGGCGGTTGGGACGAGTTGAATCTTATCACGTACCGCTCACAAAACTAAACATACATTCAAGTCCCAAGAAGGCCATAGCTGATCGTTTCATATGCAAGCGTGGTTCGTTTTGAACTGCTGCTAAGACAAGGACATTTTCCAGTGAATCCTTTCACCTAACGGGCACATAGTCAGCTCAGCTCAAGACAAGTTGTGAAGGAATAAATTAAGACATCAATGAATGGATCACGTAGAACCTTCAGCAATATCTATACCTATCTATAGCTAGCTAGCTATTTCAAGAACGACCTTATGAAAGAGTTCTCGTTGGAAGAACACATAAGATGCAGGAAACGTACTATTTTAATCTGTGAAATGTTGAAAGCTATGTAAGACTCTTGTCTGTTGCTTATCAAACAAACAAACAGTAACCCCAACCTCTGATAAAAGGCAAAACAGCATTAAGAAAAAACTCACTGAAAATACTTTTCACTCATCCTTTTCATTCTAAAGAAATGAATGCTCCAGCGCTTGTCATGCATACCTACCTATATAGCTAAAACTATATAGACGAGGTCACCATTTCCTAAACTGGGTTCATTAATAATGGAGCATTTCCCCCCTCCAGAGAAGCAAAATTCGGCCATAGAAAATCAAGGCAGGGGATATTTAGAATTTTACACCGGATATTTATGGAACATGGTCGTTTCACAAATTTGTCTCCCACCTTTCTGGTAGCACTTCAAAGCGCCTATATATATGATCATTTTTACAATGTCAGGAGATACAACCCTGCTTCAAATATAATATATTTTCTCTCTTTCTCCTCTTGCTTTCACAGCAGGTTTTGTGGTCGGAGTTCTATCTGCCTAGGGATGAACTCTTTTCTGATTTGCAACGGCAGTTTTCCAAAGCATCAGGCAACATCAGGCAAAAGAAAAAAGAAAAAAAAAGAGAAGCCCTTTCCAAAAAGTGTTCTACTTACTTGTTTTCATGTTCCGCCTCCATTTTTCCAAGCAGATTTTTTTTAAAAAAAACCAACAACAAACAGGAATTGTGATAGCAAAGATTCACTGGGACTCATCTTTCCTGCTTTCCAAAGCGTGGCAAAGAGGGTTAGGGATGGGATGAGAAGAAGAGAAAATTTGAAGGAGAAAACGAAAACTCAAAAGGACTCTTTGCTTCAAATCCTTTCCGGAATATCAGTTGCCAGCTCCATCAGCTGGTCTTCCCGGACCCTAAATGACTCCGGTCCCTCCACGGCGCCCTTCTCCAGACCTGATTAATTCAAAACAGCTTCATTGGGAGGGTGGTAGAAAGGGTGGGGGAGAAGAATCCGAAAGCTGTAGCCTGGGAAAAATAGGGTAAGCCGGGACGGTAGTGGGGGGTGGGCTAGAAATAGCCAGACAATGCCAGACTCGGACGACAGCCTTTCTATGCAGGATAGCCAGACAGGGGTCAGAGGTCATCCCCCAAAGCCACCGGTGATGTCACTGCCATTTGGGGATGTCTATTGAGACACGGGTGAACAGGCTTCCACGGAGCTGGCTTCCAAGTTAGGGGTCTGGGTTAAAAACCCTCTTTAGCAGCCACCACGCAACAACAACGCACACAATGTTCCTCCGCCCTCCCCAAACAAACTTGGATCCTAGTTCCTTTCAGTCCTTCTCCTTTCCCTGGGGAATGCGGGACGGCGGAGAGAGCATGGTTTTAAAGGGCGGAGCCAGTGAGAAGCATATATATATATATATATATATATATATATATATATATATATAAAAATGTCCGAACTCAGACGTGTATTTAGCGCAAGGTCTTTGATTTTTGATTTCTTTTAAAAAAAGTCACCACGTTTTCGGGGCTGAACCGGTTCACCTACGTCCAATATCCGGTGCGTCCAATTGCGGGCAAATCATTTGCAGGTATTACATGAGCCAGACAGGTAGGGGACACCTGTCCAAAGCACCTGGGATTCTCAGATAGACTTTCTCTGAACATGGATGCTGCATTGTCGGCACTGTGACGCAAGCTACTGAGAGATCAAATGTAGAAGACACTATTTTATTTATTATTGCATTTATATCCTGCCTTTTTACCTCCAAGGAACCGAGGGCGGCTTACGTAATCCTCTTGCTCTCCATTTTTATCCTCACAACAACAACCCTGTGAGGTGGGTTGGGCTGAGAGTCTGTGACTGGCCCAAAGTCACCCAGTGGGTTTCCATGGCCGAGGGGGGACTAGAACCCAGATCTCCCAACTCCCAGTCCAATACTTTAGCCACTACGCCACACTGGCTCTCTATGCCGGATCAGGCCCTGAAAATCCAGCTAACCCATCATGGTAGCCCACGGCACGAAGGCAATGGGACCCTTTGGTTTGTCTGCCATAGAGAAAAGCATTTATTTTGCTCTCAAAGGTGAGCAAAACCAGAGAGAACTTTATCCTCTGTGAATTAGTCTATGCTTCTTGTTACATACCATAATAACCCCCAACAAAGCCCCCAAAAGCCCTCTCGTTCCCACGCAAACCTCTTTCTTTCTTCATTTGACATCCATATGTTTGGCCTCAAAATGTTGCTAGTCCTCATTGTCAACTAAAAAGAGGCCTCTCCGGCTGCAATTTCAGGCACAGATTCCTGGGAGGAAAAAAGTCTGATTGAATAGTGTAACTTCCAAGCAATTGTACCTAGGATTGCACGCGGAGGAAGTATAACTGTGTTTGCTTGCATCGAGACCTCATTCTGCTGTACTCTCTTCCCAGTTACACATGCCACAGCACCCCACTTCCTTTCTGCTACAGTTCAAAATGTAGATTGTAAGCTGCCCGGGGCAGAGACCTCTCCGCAATCCAACACATTTGGAGCACGCGGTCAGGATCTGACCAGAGAAATCTTGTGTAGCTTTACATATGTTGTACGTCGAATGGCTTTCACTTCCTTTACATCCTTTAAATTTATGTTTTTCATTTCGGACTTGGAAGTCTAGAAACTAAGCTTGCCAAAAGCACTTTTGTATCGACACTGGGTCTGTCTTAGCCAGGCCTGCACAACTGGTCACCCATGAATTGAAGGCAATCAATTTGCATTAAAATGTGTTTTGTTTCTTTCTCTTTTTTTGCAAAAATCTGGATCGCAAACAGCTGGAAGGCTGGCATACTGCATTCAGCTTGGTGGATCACAAAACCACGTTTGCTTGCTCGGTGCTGTCAATTTTTGTTGATGCTTTTTATGCTTTAAGGCGGATTCCTGCATTGAGCAGAGGGTTGGACTTGATGGCCTTAGAGGCCCCTTCCAACTCTACAATTCTATGATTTTACCCACAAGCAGGACATGACTGCAACAGCACCCTCCCACCCATGTTCCCCAGCAGCTGATGCACACAGGCTTACTGCCTTGGATACTGGAGGCAGCACATAACCATCAGGGCTAGTAGCCCTGGATCGCCTTCGCCTCCAGGACTTCTGCAGAAATTTCATATGGGACTACCTTGTTTTATTCCAACCACAAATCTCACACATTTCACACCGTTTCTGTACTTATTTTAGCAAAGGTGCAAACACCTTTCAGCCCAAAAGCCCAATCTCTTCCTCTCTCCAATGGATTTTACAGAAATAAAAAATAAAAATGAACAGCATCTCAATATATTAGACAAGGGAATTATTTATATCCTCACAGAGTCATTTTGTACAGCAATTTTCCTGTGGCACACACACACACAGAAAACTACTGTACAATTATCCCTTCCACTACAAGACTATTTAGAGGTACAAATATTAAGCTTTCAACTTCACTCTCCTGACCTGGCTGGACATCAGAAAAAACTTCCTGACTGCTAGAGCAGTACGACAATGGAACCAGTGACCTAGGGAGGTTGTGGGCTCTCCCACACCAGAGGCCTTCAAGAGGCAGCTGGACAACCACCTGTCAGGGATGCTTTAGGGTGGATTCCTGCATTGAGCAGGAGGTTGGACTCGATGGCCTTGTAGACCCCTTCCTACTCTACTATTCTATGATTCTATGACCCCATAAAAGTTTGCAGGATTCAAAACCAATGATTTAGCCCCATCCTTTTCTCTCTCTGTTTGTGACAGAGAGAGAGAAAGAGAGAGAGAGAGAGAGAATTTTTTAAGTCACATTATTCACCCATCAATCCATAGGGCCCCTGTGTGAACAGAGTGCTGGACTAGATGGACCCTTGGTCTGATCCAGCATCAGGGCACGTCTTATGTTCTTATGTTCATACTGATTTGCATAGAATTGGGTTATATACATCCCTACCACATCTCATGGCAGTGAGTTCCATAGTTTAACTCTGTGCTGTGTGAAGAAGTCCTTCCTTTTCTCTGGAAGCTGCTTGGAGGAGGCTGCTTGTTGCACCTCTGGATGAGTCACTGTCTCTGGACATGCCTCCCTCCATTCAGCCTTTGAGGGGCCCTCTTTCTGTAAACAGGGTAGATTTGAGTGGTCCACCAGTCCCAATGCAGACATGCGTTGATCTGCCTTCAGAAGAGGCTGCCCATTGCTACTCTGCATGAGCCACTGAGCTAAGCCCAGCTCCATCTGATCAGCCTCTGCTAGGGAGGTGGGTAATTCTGCCGTGTCCCCCCATTGAGTGCAATTACTCCTAACACAGAGTTACAGCACAATGCTCTGAAAGAACTGGGCATGTTTATTTAGCCTGGAGAAAAGAAAGCTGAGGGGAGACAGGATAGCACTCTTCAAATCCTTGAAAAGCTGCCCCACAGAGAAGGGCCAGGATCTCTTCTCGATCCTCCCAGAGTGCAGGACATGGAATAACAGGCTCAAGTTACAGGAAGCCAGATTCCGGCTGGACATCAGGAAAAACTTCCTGACTGTTAGAGCAGTGCAACAAAACAACAGGAAAAAGTTCCTGACCGTTAGAGCACTATGACAACAGAACAACTGACCTAGGGAGGCGGTGGGCTCTCCCACACTAGAGGCCTTCAAGAGTCAGCTGGACAGCCATCTGGGATGCTTTGAGGTGGATTCCTGCATTGAGCAGGGGGTTGGACTGGATGGCCTTAGAGGACCCTTCCAACTTGACTATTCTATAATATAAAGGACATCATAACAGATAATGTTGAATGCCGTCCCCCTGACTCACAGATGCAGTCTTTGGTGCACAGGGATGTTATTATATGTTCTTTTTAGGAGGCCGAGGACATTTAGAATGCAAAGCAGTCAATGCCCTTCTAAGTGGCACCAGAGTAACATTGACAAAATATTGCTCCAGCCCCAAAAATGTTTTTTATATTCAGTACCAAAAGAAATATGACATTTGGGAAATTAAATACAGGTCCCGCAGTTTGGAAACGAGATGATCGTTTTCTTTAATAACTTGTTTAGCAATCTTGTGCACACATCTCTGGAATTAAGGTCTTTAGGGCAGAGCGGGGTTTACCTCTGGGGAAGCAGCTAGCATCACAAGACCTTACCCCCAAAAGCACACCCAGTGCACACAACCCAAATTCACCCCCCTACTGACATCCGTCTGAGATCCGGCTGAGATCCGAGCGAAAAGAAAAGTCGCAGCAAATCGTCGCCACGGAACTGCGCATACTTGAACTGCACTTCAGGTATAACCTAATGGGATCTGAGCTGGAAGTGGCCAGACAAGAAAGAGAACTTGTGGTTGTGGTGGACAGCTGGAGGAAAATGTCCACCCAGTGTGCGGCCGCTGTAAGGAAGGCAAACTCCGTGTTAGGCATTATAAGAAAAGGAATTGAGAATAGAACGGCCAGGATCGTACTGCCCTTATACAAATCGATGGTGTAACCACACTTAGAATACTGTGGACAGTTCTGGTCACCACACCTAAAAAGGGATATTATAGAGCTGGAAAAAATGCAGAAAAGGGCAACGGAAATGATTCAGGGGCTGGAGCATCTCCCCTACGAGGGAAGGTGACAACAACTGGGATTGTTTAGCTTGGGAAAAAGGAGGCTAAGGGGAGACATGACAGAGGTGTACAAAATTATGCATGGTGCGGAGAAGGTGGACAGGGAGGCATTTTTCTCCCTCTCTCAAAATACTAGAACCCAAGGGGGTCATCCCATGAAGTTGATGGGTGGGAGATTCAGGGCAAAGAAAAGGAAGGACTTCTTCACACAGCAGAGTTAAATTATGGAACTCACTACCACAAGATGTAGTGATTAGATGGCTTCAAAAGGGGGTTGGATCAATTCCTGGAGGTGAAGGCTATCCATGGCTACTAGCCCTGATGGCTGTGTGCGATCTCCAGTATCCGAAGCAGTAAGCCTGTGTGCCCCAGTTGCTGGGGAACATGGGCGGGAGGGTGCTGTTGCACCATGTCCTGCTTTGTGGGTCCCTGGTCGACAGCTGGTTGGCCATTGTGTGCACAGAGCGCCCTTGGTCTGATCCAGCATGGCATTTCTTAAGTTCTTAAAAGCGCAATGTGGCTGCAGATTTGCGCCTGCGTCGTGTAAGTGATATCACGCCACTGCGCATCCACTTTGGGGCAAGCCAGCCCTATAGACACACCCCAGGTGAAGGACTGCACTGCGTAGGACACTGCTGAAATGGGACTGGGGTGTGAACGCCAACTGAACATGGATTGGGAAATGGAAAAGAAGATGGACCAGGGAGAAGAGCTCTGTCCACGGTGCTGAAACTTATGCGCTCAGTTTGAAGTCCTAGATCTCTAGGCGTCATCAACTCAATGAATTTCCTCCAAGGGGATTCAAAAGCCCTGGCTGTCCTGCTACACCAATGGAAAATAAAGCCCTATGCAATAAAAAAAAAAAGGAAAAAAAAAGGGATAATGTGGATGAGCAGAGTTGCTTTTGCCCTCTCGCTCGCTGGAGAGGAAAAGCTAGGACATTTTCTCCCTGAAAGCACCTCAGTTTTTAAAGCCTTATACAGAGAGATTGAAAGGTAAAGAACCCCCTCCACCCTTGCAAGCCAACAATCTAAGAGGCATGACATGTGAGGAAAGGGGAATGAGCAGGGAAGAGGAATGCAAGCGAACCAGTTCTTGAGGTTATGTCATCCCAGCAGCAGCGTTGGATCTGGATAGTTGGGCCTCCCTGTCTTTAAGTGTGTATGTGCTCACGCGTGCACACACACAGCCGTTTGGCCCCTGGCTGATGGATGGAGATAGAATGTGCTTCTCTTCAGGTCTGCAGCTCCAGGTGCGCCCAGAGTCCTTAGTGCCTGGGAAGGGGGAACCAAGCAGCCTTCATGTGCTATTTTGTGGCTCATGGACGGGGCTAGGTTGAACCTCCCCAAGTGGGGATGTTTATTTATTTTATTTATTTATTTAATTACATTTATATACCGCCCCACAGCCGAAGCTCTCTGGGCGGTTTACAACATTTGTTCCTGGAAGGTAGGTGATGCAGCCTCCCAACTGCCCATTGCCAGGGCCGCCCCTCCTATAAAGCAGAAGGAGGCTGTGGCCTCAGGCGGCAGCTTCTGGAAGTCATTAAAGGCCAGCAAATTCTTAACTATTTACTTTGCTATCAGTGTATTTCTACTGCCAAAGATGGGCAGAGGTGGGATCCCAGCACTCCTCAGGATCCCTGGCTGGGCATGCTGGGGGTTGTAGTCCATCACCTCTGAAAGAAACCAGCTACCATAACACACACATGTCGTATAAGCTGTGGTCTTATACAGACTTTCCTGGGAACATCTCTTACTGAACTCAGTGGGGCTTACTTCTGAGTAGACACGTCCACACTTGTGCTGTATTTGTAACCCTGCTTATTGAAACCTCTCTATGTATAATTTCTACCCCAAACTATTTTAACAAAACGTAGAAGGCAATTCCACACATGCTTACTCTGAAGTAAAGCATCACCCATGTCAATGGAACTTTCTCCCTGACAAATGTGCATAAAGGTCTTGCAACCTTAAGGGCCCTGCATCCTTAATTCTATTTTTTAAATAGAATTTTAATTGAGCTGTTTCAGATAGTTTGGAATTAGGACGGGATCCTTTCACCCTTGCACACATAAAATTTAATGGGACCCAGACCCCCTATCCCACCCATCTTTATTCTCAATGCTTTTCTTTCTGGGCTGTCCAGTTTACTTGTATAAAACATTTTTCATCTTCTGGAATTTTGCATTAATGAATTCATTCCTGGGTGGGGGTAATGTGTGCACACACCCCCCAAAAAGAAGACTTTTAATGCAGCAGGCTGAAAGATCCATTTTGAAAATTTCTCCCAGCCTGGGCAAAGTTATTTAGCCTTCCAGTATAACATGACATCATTTTTCAGTTGCCACGAGAAACAGTTTAGCGTTTAAGGTGTCACAGGACGCTTGGTTTATGACGGCTTTGCTCCATACCACACAGACAAGGCACAGACCTTGTAAATAATATGAATGGTTTATCTTGAAGGTGTCATATACATGCTTAAAATAAAACACACACATCACACAGATATACACACTATGATCATAGAATAAGATACACAGAGCATTGTTTAAAGGGATTTCCCCACTCCAAAAAAATAATTTGAAATTTACCTTCTCCTGGAATTTTGTAGGATCCGGGACATTTCTTCCCACGTGTTTGCCTGGCAGAGGGGGAGAAATAAATATTAACTTCCCCCCTTTTTTTCTTTTCTTTTGGAAGTTGCTATTTGCTCTCAGATATAAATTCAACACGGTAGAAAAGGACACATCCATGCAAAATCTGAAATCACAGGCAGAGATGATTTAGGTTGAGGTGGGGAAGAATTCAAACGTCTGTTTAAAAAAATAGAGATTGCTTAAAAAGATACAGCGCTCAAAGGTTTAAGACTGTGCACGTTTCAGATGAATTAAAAAAAAACACAGTGCAGTGGGTTTCCTTGATTTTTGTTCTTTGTAAATTCAGTGACATTATTACCATTCTTTTGATGATAAATGAATATAAATAAAAATGTAGTATTAATTATAAAGGGAAGAGTCTCTCTCTCTCACACACACACACACTCAAGAAAACTTCTATAGATCATTAGAATTCCTTCTGCTAATAGAAACATTACAATTTAATATAGATGCTTTGGGATGCCAGAGACAGAAAAGAGAGAGAGAAAGAGAAAGGAATCAGTTTGACATTAAACAAAATCGCCTTTGCCAATCATCATCATCATCATCATCATCATCATCATCATCATCATCTCTTTCTCGCTCATGGTGGTTTTTCTAGATGGACATATTATTGTTGTTGTTGTTATTATTATTATTATTATTATTATTATTATTATTATTATTATTTCTCCTCTGTTTCACTTGCAAAGTCAAGCGACAGAGATGAAGGCTGCAATTCCACACCCATTTACCTGGGAGGACGTCCCAGTCAGCTTACTAGGAGTTACTTCTGAACCGACATGCAGAGAATTTGCTTTAATTTCTTTAGAATCGAAGGACACAAAAAGTCAACATACAGTTTGTTTGTTTATTTATTTATTACATTTATATCCCGCCCCGTAGCCGAAGCTCTCTGGGCGGTTTACAAAAGTTAAAAACAGTGAACGTTAAAAAGAAATATACAAAATTTAAAACCATCAAAAGCATAAAAACAACAATATCCATTTGCAAGAGGGGTGGAGGGGGAGAGAGACTTATCAGGTATCCTAAAAACAACCAACTTTGGGAATATACCCCCTCCCTCTTTTTGATACCCTCAGAAAGGCAGCATGGGGGAAAGATGTTTTGTTTTAGAACGAGACGGCAGTGAATTTATGCCTTTAAACTGAGAATATGTGTTTGGGGGGGAGGAGGAGGTAGAAAGAGAGAAATAGAGAGGAAGCAACCTAATTTCCTGGACGCCCACCTGAAATTTGCCAAGCTGTGCTGAGTTCAGGATTCAAGTGATGCTCTCTTGAAATATCATTGAAGTCCATTGGCATTAAAAACCTCCCAATGGAAGCATCACAGCCCAAAGAGAGAGAGAGAGAGAGAGAGAGAGAGAGAGAGAGAGAGAGAGAGAGAGAGAGAGAGAGAGGCAGGACGGAATATCTTGCTATAAATTTATTTCAGGCTGCAATCCTATACATATTACCCTGGGAGTAAGCCCCATTGAGTTCAACGGGACTTTCCTCTGAGTAGACCCGTGCAGAGGGTTGCACTGTAAAGCACTGGGTTGTGAAATGAGAAGACGCTCCAAAAAAGACCCAGAGCATCCCAAATGATACATGGTCAGACAGCTCACCTTCATTAACAGGTGCCTATATATTTAACCTGTAACCACAGCCCCATCTCCCGCTGAGTTCAATAAGACCTACTTCCAAGTAAGTGTGCATAGGAGTGCAGGCATTATCGATTAATATCAGTAGATTTTCAAAGGAACTGGAAATCTCTCTCTGTGTGTGTGTGTGTGCGCGTGTGTGTGTATGATATGAGAGAGAGAGAGAGAGAGAGAGAGAGAGAGAGAGAGAGAGAGAGAGAGAGAGAGAGAGAGAGAGAGAGAGAGAGAGAGAGAGAGAGAGATTTGGCCAAAAAAGCTTTGGGGATTTAAAGTAAAAACTTTTGCTTTAAATGGATTATTAATTCAGCTCTCTTCCTCTCTCTCCTGACCTACAAATAATTAGCTATCTGTGGATCTGAATAATTTAAGGTGCGTGTTGGAGGAGAAATTAAGGCTTTTTTTAAGGGTTGGCACAGCTGGAATAAGCAATAAATACAAAAAAAAAAAATCAGATTCAGAGATCTTCCCTCTCCTTCCCACACCTGTCGACCTGTCTGCCTGGATGGAGTTAGTTTCGCCTGAAAGTGGAGAGGCAGATCAACCAAATATAGGAAGATGCTGCAATTTCTCTGTTTTGTTTTTAAAATAGACCTTTCTCCCTGGCTCTACTCCGAAAGGAGATGAAAGGAATAACTTATTCCAAGCAAAGGAACCTGAGGATCTATATTGAAGATTACAGCGATTTATTGTGGTGCCTTTAAGACTCTAATATGTAATGTTTTGCATACTTGCTTGCTTTGGTTGTTCAAAACAGCAGACTTTCTCCAGGTTTTTGAGGCAGGGGAGAAAGAGAATAGATCCGTGCAAAAAAAAAAAGGAAGAAGCTAGCATCCTTTGATCCCTATGGATGAGGGCAAAGATGCTGAAAAAATGGACGAACGCAGAATATGTGTGTCTTTTTTTTCTGCGCGGGGTGGCGATGTTGGGTGGGAAATTAGCTGAAATAAATCATAAAGAAAAAGACTCAGGTTCGTGGGTTTGGGGACTTATGGCCCAGCCTCCAAAGAAGGCTACAAAAACTTGCTAAACGCACATATATGTAAGAAGGGGGGGCATATTTTTTCCCCTAGTTAACAAATGTTATCCACATTTCAGGATGACCAGCATGAGTGAGGGGTGTGTGTCTCAAAGTGGCCCTAAAATCCTTGGGCGGGGGGGAGTATAATAATAATAATAATAATAATAATAATAATAATAATAAATAATTCACATTCCCAATGCCAACGGTTGCAAGCAAAATAAATAATAAAGAAAGAAGGTAGAACAATAAATAAAATGTTTTAACAATGTTTTAACAATAAATAAAATGTTTTAACAATGTAATTCTGTACCCGAGTATTCTGAAATAAGCCCCACTCTATTCAATGGGACTTACTCCCAAGTATTTATGGGATTGAAGCCAAAGAGGCGGACGGGGGGGGGGGGGGGAAACCTCGGCTTCTAGGCAGAAGGAAAAGTGGGGAAATGAGGATTATTATTTTTAAGGGAAACCATATCTAGTTTACATACAGCCACACCGAGAAATTCTATTTCTCCTCTTCACTGCTTTGTAAGTTGCGGGGAAATTTCTGTGCCCCTTTTGACTTTTCTCCCAGCTTCTGTGGCCTAGAAACTTGGTGAAGGATTTTATTAATTATTTCCCCCGTGGAAATATTTGGGTTTTGGCCTCTCCCCTCCCGCCACAAACAAGGAGGAAAGAGGAGAGAGCAAACAACACGCTGAGATTTCAAGTTCAACAGCATGTGGTTCGTATTTCCATAACAATAATGTCTGGGAAAAGAAAACTTCTATAGACAAACAAGAGATGGGATTTTGTGTGTGTGTGTGTGAGAAACCAGAAGAGGCGGCCAGTCTATTCCCCCCCCCCCCCCCAGGATCCTAAACAATCAGTCAACTGTGCCAAAGTTTGGAGGATTGTTTCGAAAGCCGCAACGATTAATCAACCCGCCACTCATTTAAAAAACAAAAATCTAATTATATTCAACCAGTTCCCCCCACTACAACCATCCAAAGTGGGGAGTGGGGAGAGAGAAGAAGGCGAAACAGCTTGAAGAAGGAGTTCAAAGTGCAGGGTTTTGAGCGCCTGTTTTCTTTCAGGGAACAGGGAGCTGAGACCCGGAGTTCTGTGAGATCCGGAAGAGGGCAGCTTTGCTACGGATCTACAGAAATTTAGGCTGCCATCCTAAACACACTTACTTGGGAGACAACTCCATCTCCACCCCACTCCCAAGCTGCTTTATATAATAGATTGCCTGATGAAGAGATCTGGAGACTCCGAAAGCTTACACATTTCCCCCTCCTGTGAACTTTTGGGCTAATAAAGGCATGACAGTAACACAGGGGAAGAAATAACAGCTTGAGGAAATGATCGAAGTGCAGGGTTTCGAGGGCCTGTTTTCTTTCAGGGAACTGTATTGGAGCTGAGACCCGGAGTTCTGTGAGATCCGGTAGAGGGCAGCCCTGCTACAGATGTGCAGAAATTTAGGCTGCCATCCTAAACACTCTTACTGGGGAGTCATCTCTGTCGCAACCTCCCCTCACCCCACGCCCAAGCTGCGTTATATAATATCTTGCCTGATGCAGAGATTTGGAGATCTCAAAAGCTTGCACATTTTTATTTATTTTGTTGTGATCTTTTGGTCTAATAAAGACATGACAGTAATATTGGGGAGGGGTGGGAGGGGTTGGAATTTGACCTGAGAGGAAGTCCCATTGAATTGTATTGGATTTCTGAGGAGGCACGTTTGGGATCGCACCCTTCGATGGGGGTGATTGCCACGATCAATATTTTAATAAAATAAAATGTGATCCTTTCCAGATCGAACTGCTGCCGGTAACTTTAAAAGCAAATGGAAGGCAGGGTGAGGTTCTGATCCGACTCACGTGAACCATTTCTGAGTCCCAGGTGATATCAAGAGGTGAGGTATCCCTCAACCGTAGCTCTGTCTACTCAGAAAGTAATTACCTACTTAATTCTGGCACCGAGCAAAGGCTGGATCGGGACTGTCTTTCTCCCCAAGGCTAACAACCGGCACCACTTAAATTGGGAGAAAACCCCATTGGCCTCAAACGGGACTTACTCGCGAGTAGACACGCCTAGATTTGCCCTGTCAATTCCCCTCCCCTCTCAGTTTCAGGTACCCCGTTCCCAGGAAAGGGAAGTCCAATTATATCCATTTACATTTAGGAAATAAAATAGTATATCTAGACACACACACACACACAGCGAGAGAGAGGGTAAAATAAGATTTACTCACTTGTCGGCTGCCTGGATGCCTTTCACGTCCTCCACCTGCGAAGCCAGAATGTAGGATAGCCACCAGTTGAAGAAATGGGGGGGGGATAGACCCCCCCCCATCTCTTTTGGGGAGAGGGGGCGGATGGTGAGTGTATTTGTGAGGAGGGGGGAATTAAAACTTTTTTCTCTTCCCTCCCAAATTTGGAGAGAACCAAGTCTTTCTTTTTTTGGAGGCGGGGTAGCAAAAACACACACACCAACCCCTTCCTTCAAGGCGATAACCTCAGCGTTTCAGCTAGCCAAACTTTTTTTAAAAACAACAACACACACCCCCTTTTAAAATGCAGTTACTTTTGCTTGGCTGAGCGGCGAAAGGAGGAAGGGGTTTGGGGGAGAGAGAGAAAATAAATATTAAAGGTGGGAGAGAATGGTTTCTCCTCCCCCCATTTCCCTTTCTTCCGCTTTCCTTTCCAAGTCCAGAGAGAATTTTCTCACAGATCCAAGGCAAAAGAGAGAGAGAGAGAGAGAGAGAGAGAGAGGGAGGGGGGGTTAAAGAGGGGGGTTGCTCACTCGCTGTTCTTGATCCCCCCCTTTTTTCAGGTCTCAACGTGTCTTGCAAACCAAACAGTCGCTTTTCTCAAAAAGAGGGTATTGTCCAAGATTTGAAAGGAACGCCATCCTCATGTAGCAAAGGCTGCATGAACTGGGGGGGGGGGGTTGTTCCAGAGAGGGGGAACACACATATATTTTCCACGTCTCTCCAGGCCCCCTCCCACGCTCCTGAGAAAATGGGGGTGGGATGGGGGGCATCCCCAGACAGGGATCCTTTCAACACACGCCCAAGAAGAAAAACCGGTAAAGCCGACCCAGCTCTGAAATTGACGCGCAGAAATTGACGCATCACAAATCGGTTTGGAAGCACGTGAGGACGCACAACACCCCAAGACCGGCTCCAAACCGATCTGAGGATTTTTGGGGAAGGGTCTGCTGGCTCTGGAGAAGTTTTCAAGTTCAAAAACTTTTTTGGGGGGGGAGTGGGGGCGCACGGAAAGGCCAGCGAAGCGAGCAGCGTTGGGTCCGCGATCTTAAAGAAAAAGGCAGCGGCGCGCGCGATCGCTGGAAGGAGATGAAGAAAGGAACCATCTCCAGATAGGTCAGCCATCAAGGAGTTAAAAAGACGCGCGCGCGCGTGTGTCTGTGTGGGGGTGCAATTTACTCCCCCTCTTCCCCTATCTGCATTCAGATGAGTTGGGTACCACTTTTGCAAGCCAGCTATAGAAGGATGCTGAGATGAGGATGCTGAGGCGGGGGGGGGGGGGAAGCCGAAAAAGAGAGAGAAGCAAAAATGAAATAATAATAATCTTATTATTTCCAGCTTCTCAGTGCACCGCCACCCCCGGCAACCCAGAAGAATAGCACGAATTGCAGGAGACAAGGACGAATTTCTTGAGGATTGCAGGGAGACATCGGGGGATTCGATCCAGGAACCTGGAAAGAAAAAAGGGTCAAGCGATTCCCCCCTCCATCTGCAAGAGAGAGAGAGAGAGAGAGAGAGAGAGAGAGAGAGAGCTCTGAGCCATCACCATCACCATCACGTCGACTTGACGTGGGGTTAACTACGTCTCTGTGCAGTTATTATTTATTTATTTAACTATTTAAAGAAAATAATTCCCAGCCCTTTGCAATTGACCAGGGGATTTTCACCAGCCTGGTCAATTTCACCGGGGTGGGCAGGTTCTAAAGCAAAACGCGGTTAGGATTCATTTAGACACCCCCACCCTTAAAAATCCATATGAAAACCGCAGAACAGAAAGGGGGTGCGCAGAAAATTCTCTTTTCCCCCCCCCAAAGGGTAGGAGGGAGGCTTTCTCCATATTTAACTACGTAAAGACATGACGTCTTCACGTATCCAGCTTTGGATAGGTTAGCTTTTCTGCTCTATACTTACTTTTTTTATGTATACTTATAAACAGCCTAGGGAGAAGCTTAGGAAAATAAAAGAAAAAACACCCGTATTAAAATACAGACAGATATTATGGGATGGGGGACTTCTCAAACTCCGTTTTGTGAGTACAAACCAATCACACAAATTCTACACAGGGTAAAAAATAAGTATAAAAACACAGAACATAACGTATTTATAATATTATCTTTTTCTTCATCAGTTTGTACTTGTTACTTGAGCTGCAGTCCTAAAACACTTACACGGGAGTCAGCTCCATTGAATCCAGTGGGATTACTTTTGAGTAAACATGTAGAATTATACTGTCAATTCAGTATTGAGTTTAAGGAACACATTTCACCTTTTGATGAAGGCTTCAGCACCGGGGCGAGGCGGGCAACCCCTGAAGCACCCCGAGGCAAATCGGGGCTGTTTGGGGGGGGGGGGGTCCGAATTGGCCTCTGAGCTGAATTGGGGGGTGGGGGTGGTTGGTGCACAGCCCTACTCATGACTAAATCTGGACCGAACTCAGTGACTTTAAAATCTGCCCACCCCTGACGGGGCCAGGTGACTCCCCCCACATCTGTTCTTAAATGTGCAAATGGTTAGATCAATATCACCATGTCACCACGCAAATAAATGCAGAGCAGAACTGGTTTTATTTCTAGTGTCATTTTAAAAGAAAAATGCAGCCTGGGAACATTGTCACCTACAGGGCGGAAGAGGGATAGAAACCTTCTCCCCAGTGGAAATGTGATCTGATGCATTTTCAAAGTACTAAAAAGTTCATTGCGTGCGTAAGAGTCGTTGCTCCAGGCTTGGCTGAGATCAGTGACTCATCCAGTAAAATATAGTACGCAGGTATGTCTTCATCAAAGGTGGGTTCTTTGGTTTGAAATGCATTCATTCAAGCAAGCCACAGGGGACCCATGATGCTGAAAAGGTAGACTCACTGGGGGGCAGGGAGATGTGGGGTGTCTTGCCCAGTTAGCCTCCAAAACCTGGAACCGGCCCTGTATATCACCCTAACCTCTATGGAAAAAATACCAGGTTTCTGGTTGCATTAAAACAGAGAGAGAGAGAGAGAGAGAGAGAGAGAGAGAGAGAGAGAGAGAGAGAGAGAGAGAGAGAGAGAGAGAGAGAGAGAGAGTCTTAGAATAGTGTGTACAGTTCTGGTCACCACACCTAAAAAAATGATATTGTAGTGCTAGAAAAAGTGCAGAAAGGGGCAACTGAAATGACCCTGGGGCTGGAGCATCTCCCCTACGAGGGAAGGTTGCATCAACTGGGATTGTTTAGCTTGGAGAAAAGGAGGCTGAGACGAGACATGATAGAGGTGGACAAAATTGGTTCGACGTTGTGCATTGATATTATGATTATGATTATGATTATGATTATGATTTTGCTGGGAGGAGGGGGAAATAATTTCTTTTAAAGGAGGCTCCTTTGTCTCCCACGGCCCCTTGCGCGAGCGTGCGTGCATGTTGGTTAAGGTCTCCGTCTGACATTTCTGTGGCTTTACGGAATGCCAGCGCGTTGCCATGGCAAATCGAGGCGTCGCACCACAGACAAGAGATGGCTGAGTGAGTTTTGGGGGGGGGGGAACCTCTCCCTATTTGAATATATGCTAATGAAAAGCATGCAAATGGCACCGTCCGTAGGTCAGTGTGGGCGTGCAGCTGTTTAGCCAGAGCTGAGCTGCTGTCTCAGTGACCCACCCCGGGGCCAAGATCAAACGGAACGCCTGGTAGGGCAATTTGATCAAAAGCAATGTTCCCCGCCC
Source organism: Elgaria multicarinata webbii (assembly GCF_023053635.1). Lineage (NCBI taxonomy): Eukaryota > Metazoa > Chordata > Lepidosauria > Squamata > Anguidae > Elgaria > Elgaria multicarinata. The sequence continues at coordinate 10,463,110 of NC_086193.1, read as the reverse complement.
GTCATGAGACACGCCGTATGGCAATAAAGCCACCTACACTCCCAGGTGGCATTTCCTCTGCCTTACCAACCCCCGTCCCTGACACCTGGATCTTTTCCCTTTGTGCATTCAGAGGTGCTGTATTTAGAGCTTTGGGGGGCGGGGAATGTACGGGCAGACAATTCCAAAGGCCTGTCCTTGGAGGTATTCCTTGATTGGATTTATAGCCTCTTGCGTTACTTTCACATCAACCCTGAGAGGTAGGTTAGGATGGGAGAGGGAGAAGGAGAGCGCGGCGTGAGAGCCCTTTGCCTCCAGGGAGAGAGGTAAGCCGCACAAGAGCCCTTTGGCCCCAGGGAGAGGGGTGAGTGGCTCAAGAGCACTTTGCCCCTGGAGAGAGAGGTGAGTGGCTCAAGAGCCTTTTGCGCACAGGAAGAGGGGTGAGCATCACAAGAGCCCTTTGCAAACAGGGAGGGATATGAGTGACTCATAGCCCTTTGACCTCAGGAAGAGAGGTGAGTAGCTCAAGAGCATTTCCCTACAAGGAGAGAGGTGAGCAGCTGAAGAGCCCTTTGCCCCCAGAGAGGGAGAGAGAGTTTAGCATCACACGAGCCCTTAGACCCAGGGAAAGATGGGAGTGGCTCAGGAGCCCTTTGGCCCCAGGGAGAGAGGTGAGCTGCTCAAGAGCCCTTTGCCCCCAAAGAGGGATGTGAGTGGCTCTGGACCATTTTGGCAAAAGGGAGAGGAGTGAGTGGCTCAAGAGCTCTTTGCCCTTTAGGAAGGGTTGTGAGTGGCTCAAGAGCCCTTTGCCCACAGAGAGGGATATGAGTGGCACAGGAGCCCTTTTGTCCCAGGGAGAAAGATGAGCAGCTCAGAGCCCTTTGCCCCCAGGAAAAGATGTTTTTATTCATCAGATTTACAGCCTGCTGCATTGTCCTCACATCAGCATTATGAGGTAGGTTAGGATGGGAGAGAATAACTTTGTAACATAGAATGTAGTGACTGGGTTTTCTGTTTTCCTTTGGACATCCGAAGCTGGTCAGATATTGAGGTTGCAGAATGCTGGCTGCCAGACCAACCAGGAGTCTGTTGGACTCTTAACCTACCACTTGCTTCCTGAACCTGGCAAGCAGCTAACCATCATTCAGATTGGTGTGGTCCAAATCTGGTCCTGATTCAGTCCGAATCTGGAACCGAAGCTGCGCACAGCCCTAAATATCACCCTTTCTTATCCTCGCTTTCCCGCAAAGCACGGGGTGGGGGGGGAGAGGAACAAATTTGAGATTAGATTACATCTCCCATCATGCTGTAGCACGGAGGGTCACCAAATTGTGTAAAACTGCTGTCCTAAAACTTCGAAGATTTGCTCAAAATGTACATCTGATAATCTGAACGAGGCCAGTTAACCAGTCAAAAATGAAAATATGCAGCCTGAGCGAAGCAAAGGCAGAGAGGAAAAACCCAACGGAGAGCGCCATCTCATGGTGGAAATATCGCAACTGCAGCTCCCGGACTTTAGTTTTCAGTAACAGAAATTCAAGGACTGTGATCACACATTTATTAGATTTTTTCCCCGGAAACTGGATGTTATCCTAGAAATCCAGAAGAGAGGATGCAATATAGCAGTGGCAGCCGAGTGGGATAGAGGGACACAATCCTGGAACTGAGATCATTGCAAGAATTAGCAAAGTGGTTTGTTTTTTTAACCTCTGCACCGATTTTGTGAAACTGAATAAACAGACGCTGTCCAACTTCTTTGGGGCAGGGGAATTTCAAGCCCTCAACAGCAGGGTGCAGGAGAAAGAACTGTGCTTTGCATTTACCCCAACCCAATAATAATAATAATAATAATAATAATAATAATAATAATAATAATACCGAAATGTTTCTAAGAGAAACGTGGACATGACAAGTTTTGGGCCCAGCTAAAGTCATTCGTCCTGCGCCAGCAAAGACGAGCCATGTGTTGGGGGGGAAAAATGAAAAAAAGGAACCCAAATGACAACAGTGCCCCGAGCATGTACAAAGGGCTTTCCCTTACCACCTCTGAATTAAAGCCTAATCTACACCTGTCCTTTTATAACGTAATTTTTAACGGCGTTTTTATTCCATTTTCATTCTTTGACCTCATTTGTTTGCTGCTCCGAAATCCTTGGAGCGGTATTGAAATATTGTAAATCATAGAATAGCAGAGTTCGAAGGGGCCTACAAGGCCATCTAGTCCAACCTCCTGCTCCATGCAGGAATCCACCCTAAAGCATCCCCGACAGATGGTTGTCCAGCTGCCTCTTGAAGGCCTCTAGTGTGGGAGAGCCCACAACCTCCCTAGGTAACTGATTCCACTGTTGCACTGTTCTAACAGTCAGGAAGTTTTTCCTGATGTCTAGCCGGAATCTGGCTTCCTTTAACTTTAGCCTGTTATTCCGTGTCCTGCACTCTGGAAGGATCGAGAAGAGATCCTGGCCCTCCTCTGTGTGACAACCTTTTAAGTATTTGAAGACTTCTATCATGTCTCCCCTCAATCTTCTCTTCTCCAGGCTAAACAGGCCCAGTGCTTTCAGTCTCTCTTCATAGGGCTTTGTTTCCAGACCCCTGTTCCTCCTGGTTGCCCTCCTCTGAACACGCTCCAGCTTGTCTGCATCCTTCTTGAATTGTGGAGCCCAGAACTGGACGCAATACTCTAGATGAGGCCTAACCAGGGCCAAATAGAGAGGAACCAGTACCTCACGTGATTTGGAAGCTATACTTCTATTAATGCAGCCCAAAATAGAATTTGCCTTTCTTGCAGCCATATCGCACTGCTGGCTCATATTCAGCTTGCGATCTACAACAATTTCAAGATCTTTCTCGTTTGTAGTATTGCAAACGAGAAAGATCTTGGAATTATGTTGGAATAAATGAAGCCAAACTCAAAACATTTCAGATTAGGAAAAGGGGCTGTTATATCAAAGATGGCTCGTTCCGGGGAACCAATCTCACTTCACATATTTAGGAAAATCTACGGGTTTTGATCGCTCCCCAAAATTCTTGCTCCTAGAACACCCCCCAAATCAGTGTTCTAGAGGAGATATTGGTGCCAGTTACAGTGTGCCTCAATAAATTCTTGACCCCTGTGCTGTTGGTGCCACCTTGCCCGTCAGCCACTGGGTGGATAAGGAGCCATGGAAAATATCAGTCAGCTGCAAGATTTGAACCCACACCCATTGGGGTAAGGGACATCGCACAAAGATGGTGCTTTAGCGCCACCACTAAACTCTGGCCAAAAAAGGGAACTGCAAAGAAACTTCACCCTCAATATGTCAGATCAGGTCTCGGAATGTGCCACAGCCTTGTCCTAGCTGGTGTTCTCCAAATGTTTTGGACTACAACTCCAAGCATCCCTTGCCATTGGCCAACCTGATGGGACTTGAAGTCCAAAACATCAGGAGGGCGCCAGCTTGGGGAAGGAGGAATATAGCCAGACTCCACCATCCATCATAAAAAAAAATCATAGAATCGTAGAGTTGGAAGGGTCATAGAATCATAGAATAGCAGAGTAGGAAGGGGCCTACAAGGCCATCAAGTCCAACCCCCTGCTCAATGCAGGAATCCACCCTAAAGCATCCCCGACAGATGCTTGTCCAGCTGCCTCTTGAAGGCCTCTACTGTGGGAGAGCCCACCACCTCCCTCAGTAACTGATTCCATTGTCGTACTGCTCTAATAGTCAGGAAGTTTTTCCTGATGTCCAGCCGGAATCTGGCTTCCTGTAACTTGAGCCCCTTATTCCATGTCCTGCACTCTGGGAGGATCGAGAAGAGATCCTGGCCCTCCTCTGTGTGACAACCTTTCAAGTATTTGAAGAGCGCTATCATGTGTCCCCTCAATCTTCTCTTCTCCAGGCTAAACATGCCGTTCTTTCAGTCTCTCTTCATAGGGCTTTGTTTCCAGACCCCTGATCATCCTGGTTGCCCTCCTCTGAACATGCTCCAGCTTGTTTGCGTCCTTCTTGAATTGTGGAGCCCAGAACTGGACGCAATACTCTAGATGAGGCCTAACCAGGGCCGAATAGAGAGGAACCAGTACCTCACGTGATTTGGAAGCTATACTTCTATGAATGCAGCCCAAAATAGCATTGGCCTTTCTTGCAGCCATATCGCACTGTTGGCTCATATTCAGCTTGTGATCTACAACAATTCCAAGATCCTTCCCGTTTGTAGTATCCTCTAAGGCCATGGAGTCCAACCCCCTGCTCAATGCAGGAATCCACCCTAAAGCATCCCTGACAGATGGCTGTCCAGCTGCCTCTCGAAGGCATGAGGGAGCAAAATGTGGCCTGAAGACGCAGGGCCCGCCTCGGTGTACGTGGGGACTCCCCACCAAGAAACACCCAAACTCTTGTCCCAAGTCAACATAAATTCGGGGCCTTCCCGTGAGCTTGGCGCCTTGCCAATTTTATTTAACACACCCATGGATTTGAAGAGGAACACCTGTGGCATTCAAGGTGTTTTCATCCACCATTTAAAAACAGTAATAATAATAATAATAATAACAATGGAACCACTCGGCGGGTTTTTAAATCGGTCTTGATTCAGTTCTTGATTCCTCATCCGGTTTTCTCAGCAACGCCCGCCCCCCCCCCCAATCTGAGACAACAGCCTTCCCCTGTTCCTTGTCTTCTGTGTTTGGTATTCAGAAGTCTACCACCACCTCTGTAGATTGGGGGTCCATTTCATTACCATGGCTAAGGTGGCGG